>NC_139163.1:5243806-5796074 GCF_964270905.1 Leucopleurus acutus
TAGAGATTTGCTCTCAGGGATACCTCAAATTATTAGGAAAGTATAATGTTCTCCAGGAAATATTATTCAGTGAAAAAGCAAGGTCTGGAACAGTGTATAAGGGATGCTATCTTCTGTGTAAAAAAATACATACATATAGACTTACATCTTTTCTTTGCAAAAAGAAACACTGACGATATAAACCAAAAGCTACGAAAACAGCATGCTGGAGATATGAATCCAAAAGACCTCTGAATATACTTTTTCTCATAATTTTAACTCTGATGATCACATAAATGTTTTCCACTTTCAAAATAATGAGTTGAAAAGAAAAAACATGTAGTATTTGCAGGATAAAGCAAATATCTCAATATATACTTACATTTAAGCAAAGATGGTTAGAAACCAAGATTTTAATGGAAGTTGAAGTCAAAGGACTAAATTTAAAACCCTAGTAATGTTCAACTGGATTTGGAAATAGCACTATGAACTTTTTTCCCTAAAAATATGTACAGGTATTTCTTGCTTAAGATCAATAACCTATTCCCCCAAATGTAATAATGCTCTTCTCCAAAAAAGAGAATTAGGGCTCCCTGAAGGGATGGCTGATCCAGGCACGGGGGAGAAATCGGGCAACATGAGTGTATGGCATCGGTTCATCCCAGAAAGCAGAGAAGCTGGAAAAATAAAGGGGTCATGCCATACAGGCACCAACACTAAGGGGTCCCAGTTAGGCAACAGTGAGACAATTGGCACATCAAAGGAGCATTTGAAGCCCATATGTTCAGATTTTTAGTTAATTAAATAAGGAAGACAGAAGGAGGAAGGGAAGGAAAAACTAGAATAACAACAAAGAACATGGTCTTTGATTCCTTTCCGTGGAGCGAGGAGTGGGAAATCTGTATTAATGGACGCTTTACAGCTATGGGCATCTGTGCTTCAGAAATAAGGCCGTAAAGGTGCATGTATAAGGATGTTTCCTGTAGAACTGTTTGAAAAAGCCATAAATTGGAAGAAACTCCAATGACTACCAATAGGAGATTAATAAAATAAATAATAGTACATCCATTTATGGACTACGATGCAGCCAGTAAAAACGATGGAGCAAACTTCATGAAGTGACATATAAAGAGGTCCATAGTATATTGTTTAATGGAAAAAGGAAATTTCAGAATAGTAAAAAAGGCTTTATCCCATTTTTTCATGAAGTAAAACAGTATGTGATTATACAAATAAATGTATTTGCCTTAAAAAGATAGAAATCTGGAATGAATGATACAAGACCATTCCACTAACGGTGGTCACCTCTGGGATTAGAATTTGACAGCACCTGTGGGTGGGAGCAGTTTGAGAGGGAATGTTTGCATTTCATTGTATATATTCTTACGTCATCTTAGTGCTTTTTTTACAAGCATTGTTGATTTTGTAACACATAGGTAAGAAAAGAGATGATCCCTTCCATGTAACAATTACTCTCTTGCTTAACCCATCTCTCCCACAGATGCCAGGCTGCAAACAAGACCTGCCCCACAGATTACATATGGAATAATCACATCTGCAGATGCCTGGCTCAGCAAGATTTCATTTTTTCCTCTAATGTTGGAGACGGTAAGCCGAATGCTGTATTAAAGACTACATGTCTCTGTTTTGATTAACAAATATTGTAATATTAAAATCACATGTACAATATTCATCTTCATGCTTTGAAATCACTCACTACAAAATAGGACACTTTCTGCTTTGTACTGGTATTATTTTGAAATTCTTTGTAAAGGAACCTACCTGTGTGTGGGCACAACCCTTTAATGAACAACATGGAAATGAAAACACTTTTAAAGGCTTTTTATTGTTTCCCACCACACCCAGCACCAAGTAAGGGATAGTAAAGATGTCCTGACTGTGTTTATCTAGACTCTGCAGACGGATTCCATGACATCTGTGGGCCCAACAAGGAGCTGGATGAAGAGACCTGTCAGTGCGTCTGCAGAGGGGGGCTTTGGCCTTCCAGCTGTGGACCCCACAAGGAACTGGACAGAAACTCATGCCAGTGTGTCTGTAAAAACAAACTCTTCCCCAACTCGTGTGCGGCCAACAGAGAATTTGACGAAAACACATGCCAGTGCGTATGTAAAAGAACCTGCCCAAGAAATCAACCCCTAAACCCTGGAAAATGTGCCTGTGAATGTACAGAAACTCCACAGAAATGCTTCTTGAAAGGAAAGAAGTTTCAGCATCAAACATGCAGGTAAGAAATCTTCATAAACAAGTATTCATTTCTCTTACTAGAAATAGTTTTCTCAACGCAAAGCAGTTTTCTCAACCAACATATTGGTTCTTTGTTAGAATGGAACTAGTTAAGTTCTGGAAGATGAATTCTGATATTTGTAACCAATGCTAAATTTTTGTGAGACTTTGCCCCCCAAAAATAAGGTGGGAGTCCTGGGAACCAAAACCAGATCCAAGCTCAGAATGCACTAAATCCTTGTTCCAGAGACTAAGGTAGTAGCTCTCCACATGAGTTAGAGAACAGATGCAAAGGACAGTCACTTGTGGAGCATTTTCAAAATAGATCCAGGTAGCGCACACCTGCCCCCAACAAAATGATGATGCCACCAGATGTAATTTTGTACAGCTGTTCTAAGTGCAGAAAATGTGCAAGCTTTACAAAGGATAGGATGATACTGTTTACTGTGGAATTGTATCTAGAAATGAAAATAGTTAAGCTAAGTATAATATTTAATGGAATCAGAGAAATAAATTAATACGTTGTTCAAGGTTACTCAAGACATTCCTTAAACCTGATTCTGCTCCCTTCTTCACCAGAAAAAAATAAGTCTCTTGGACTCAAACACTTTCAGTGTTAAGCCCTGAACCTCTTCCTCTTTGATCTGAGAAGCCAGACCTGTGCTTTTGACATTTGCTCCCACTCTCCTTCAGCGTCTCGCTCCACCAATCACGCCCTCTCCCTTCCATACCTTCAATGCCCTCAACTCTAGTGTTCGTCCCCCTCAATTTTTTCTATTTTATTGGCATCTCACTGTGATTTTGAGCATTCTATAGCAACCAAGCTCTGTCCTTGTCTTCTGAGTTGCACCAAGACCAGGCATTTGGCATTTGTCTGTTCACCTCTTTCATCTCTCATTTATTCAACCAACTGGAACCTGGTTTATGCCCTAATATTCCACGATCAAGTTCAGTAGACCCTGCATTGTCAAATCCGATGGACAATTTGGTCTTTCTGTAAAACTGTCCTGTCCGTAGTTTCTCTTTAGGCTCTCCTCTGTTTTGAGTGAGACAACGTTGTTCTTTCCTGGTTGTCCTTTAGGTTTTCTGACCACTTGCTGTCCATCACTGGAGTTCTCACTGGGTTCTCTTTTTCCACCCACTCTTTACAGATGGTGATAACACCCTTTCAACAGATGATTATTCACACAACTTAAAACTTTATTTACATTTATTTATTTACAATTATTTATAATTGTAAATAACTACAATTTATTTACATTTATTTACAATTTAGTATCTGCATGAATACTTCCATTTATCTACAGTTTAGTATCTGCATGAATGTTCATCATTACCTTTATCTTCAGTAAATAAAGAATCCTTCTTTTTGATTCTCAAGAGTTTGTATTCCCACTTCAGTTTATCTTTCTGATGATTTGTCCACACTAACATGTTAGCTAGTGCATGAGGAGACTTCCATGAATCTAGGTATCTCATTAATGACTTTTATTTTCTTCCATTATCATTTCAGAAGACCTGATAGGAATCCTTGTTTTTCCTCTTTAGAATATTCTGGGCAATGATATTCCAATTTTACTTGCATATCCTACTCTAATCACCAAAAGGATATTTCAAAAATGCAGAATATAGATACTAAATCTTATTAAAGATCATGAAACCATTTTTTCATATTGAATCTGAGTGAACCCAGTATACATTGAAAAACCTGAAATTTTTGTTTACATAAAACTAACCAGCTGGGCTTTCCTGGTGGCGCAGTGGTAGAGAGTCCGCCTGCCGATGCAGGGGACACGGGTTCGTGCCCCGGTCCGGGAAGATCCCACATGCCGCGGAGCGGCTGGGCCCGTGAGCCTTGGCTGCTGAGCCTGCACGTCCGGAGCCTGTGCTCCGCAACGGGAGAGGCCACAACAGTGAGAGGCCTGCGTACTGCAAAAAAAAAAAAAAAAAAAAAAACTAACCAGCCATATTTGTCTACAGAATTCTTATATTAACTTAGTAGAAAAGATTTCTGTCATTGTGTTTCTCCTCATTGCATACACTGTTCCTTAATGGCTTTCTATTTACTAACTCTCTCCCCATGTTCATTTTTCTAAGTGTATAATTCCAGGTTTTATGCATATACTGAAGCGAAAAAAAAGTTTACTATTTTGAACATATACATACTCCTCATTTTCTCTTCATATTTATTCCAGAATTGTGGCAGGCAGAGTGTACATTCTGTGGTTCGCTGCCTTAGTCAGCAACTTACATTGATCATTGAGAATTGTATCTCTTTAGTAAAGGAATACCAGTGGCCTTATAATAATGTCATTGTATTTAGAACTGAAAATAAATAAATAACATTCTAACTAGATATGCTTTCTTTTCTGGAGTAAAAGAAATGCTGTTTCAAAATCACATCTGTAGTATTTCTGTGGTGCATGTTTGATCTCCAGGTCACCTTGCCTTTTTCTTGCATTATATCCATCCCCACTGCCACATGTTATGTATAATCATCCTCCAGAAAAATCCTTCAAAGATAGCTCCCATTCACTGGAGCAACAGGGCTGCTGATGTGATTGGCTGCTGGGTCGTTTGTCCTTTTGCCACTACTAGAAACTGGACATCTGGGGTAGGAGGAAAGGGACCCTCACAGTGAATACTGTCCCTCCCAGTGCCTTCCCCCAGACCGCACTGTTTTCACATGGAGCCCAGGTGGAGGAGGGAGGCTGAGCCACTCTCGTGCAGCCAGCCAGCTGCCAGTCTAGTCAAGTCAAGAGTGAGGATGGGGCCCTCACTGTGGACCACGGTCCTGCCAGAATGGCTGGGTTTAATCGCTCCAAAGTCTGGGTTCCAAACGAGTCCCAGAGTCTTGTGAATTCTGCCATGCTTACGTGATCACGCTAAATCAACAGACCTTAAATATTCACTTCCAAAATTTCTGTTTTATGTTACTTTCATCTACGAAGCACAGAGCACCTCAAAAGAACTAATGCTCACAACACCTCATTCTTCCATTCGTTATTTCTGCAAGCAAGACTCTTCCTTTTTTTTTTTAGGTTTTTCCATTCCTCTTAAATTTGGTAATTCCAGGCACAGACTTTAGCAATGTATAAACTGGAGAACAATTTTATGATAAAATGAGTAACTCTGTTCTAGTTTGGAACTTAGAAAAACACAAAAGTGCATTTGTAGCTTAACAAATTCATCTCCTTGGTCTTTAACAAAAGTCTGTCCTTCTTTGTTCCCCTAGTTGTTACAGACGACCGTGTACAAATCGAGTGAAGCATTGTGAGCAGGGACTTTCATTTAGTGAAGAAGTGTGTCGCTGTGTCCCTTCATATTGGAAAAGACCACATATGAACTAAGATTGTATCTTTTCTAGTTCGTCATTTTTCTATCATGGGAAAACGGTGTTGCCATGTTAGAACTATGAGCACAGAGACTTTGTGGGACTGAACCATGTGGATAATGTTACAGAAATGGACTGGAGCGCATCTGCAAAAGACCTCTTTAAAAGACTGGTTTCCTGCCAATGACCAAACAGCTGAGGTTTTTCTCTTGTGATTTTAAAAAAGAATAATGACTATATAATTTATTTCCACTAAAAATATTGTTTCTGCATCCATTTTTATAGCAATAACAATTGGTAAAGCTCACTGTGATCAATATTTTTATATCATGCAAAATATGTTTAAAATAAAATGAAAATTGTATTATAAGCTGGTAATTTGAGTCCATTACCATCTTACGCCATCAGCAAAACTTGATATTATGAAAACTGTCATCTCCCCCTGCCCTTTCCCCTTTTCTCTAATTGGATGTCAGATTTTGATTGCTGTATGATCCTGTAAAAGAAAGTTTCAGAGGGACAGCGGTTGCTATTAATTTTATTTAAATTCATCTCTTAATATATTTAATGAGTAGAAATGTTTTAGCACATGACGCTTTTGAATTTATAGCCAAATGAATCAATAGAAAACATATCATCTTATAAGATAGTCTGCTTAGCATGGTTATGCAGTTGAAAGTTATTCAATGCCCTTGGAGCATTCAGACTCTTAACCTGATATAATAGCTCTCAGTACATATTAAAATGCCTTTAAAATATTTTTCTTAAAAAGAATCTTTCCATATATTTAATTTCTTCTGACCAGCTAAATACTTTTTATAAGCTGAAGCGCTCCTACCCAATCCATATAAAATAAATTGGAAATGACATTTAAATGCTCATATGTGCGAAAAAGGAAACCTTTCAGTCACACAATTAAAGCACTTGTTTTGTTTTTTTTAAAAAGGCAGCACACTAAAATTTCTTTTTCTGGAAACAAATATTTTGCCTACATAAATGCAACCACATAAGTGGTTGGCTGGTTGACAGAGTATTGATTATTTGCTCGTAGGACATGGCTACTAGCAAATAAAAATACATAGCTACTAGCAAATACATGAAAATAAGTAGTCCTGAAAGGAAAAAAAAGAATCTATAAAGTTATGTAAAAATGGCTTTTAAAACTTGCAAATTTAATATAACAAAAACATTTTAAATGGTATAGGTGACTCCTCAGTACAGTACAAAATATTAGTATCTATATGTTTTGCTACAAAATAATTTATTTTTTATAATATTTGATTAGAAGGTCGATGCCCTAAAAATGTTGAAACACTATTTTCAATACTGACTTTTAAAACAATGTTACATGCAAGGTTTACTGAATTACAGGTACGTACTCTGCACAACTTTAACATCTCGTTCATAAAGTCAGATTTTTTTTTTTTTACGTACTGGGAAAACAAAGTAGTCTTTTGAAATTCTCTCGTTATACATTTATGGACCATCTTTGTATTTTTTAAGTAAAGATGAACCTGAAGCCTGTAGGCAGAAAATATATGAAAATATGCATTGTACAATCTATGAACCAGCTACGGTCTGGGTAATTTTCAAACTTGAGAACAGCAAAAACAAACAAACGAACACAAAAACACAACAGCAGTAGCAACAACGATAATAATGAAACAAAAGCAAAAGATAAGTATATTTGACAACAGCTATAGTTTTATCAAAATCTCCCCAACAGAACAAATTAGGGAGTCATTACAAAAGGAAGAATGGAATCATAATAAACAATATCTCTCCACCTGCTGGGGAGGCAAAGTCCCTTGGTGCATAAAATGCACCAGCTATACAATTCAACTGAGATCCAGTTTAATAAATTTTCACCACATTTCAGCCAAGAATGTAAGCAAACAAACATTATATAATCTGTTATGCTGATCTAGCATCAATCATTTTTAGTCTTGATACATTTTAAATATATTAATTTTTTTTAGATAATGCAGAAAAAGTCTATTCTAAGTTTCCAGTGAGCCCCCTGAGGCCATGTAGAGAATATTAGGATCTGATATAATGACCGTTACAAGTTATCAGCTTAAAAAAATCTAAACTATGTGTTGACAATTGGTTTCTCAGAATATATGGGTAAGCCAAAGAAATCACTAGACCAAAATATAAAGCGTGAGGCATGCCAGAAAAAATAACATTTAATTTGTCCCTGGAGATGTAATAATTTTGATGAAAGGCGAAAGTAACATCAACAAAGACAATACTTTGCCAGAGAATCTTGCAAACAATTTTATATGGACCATAAAAATCTCACTTCACTACATTATAATAATTGAGATTCTGTGGTACTGGTTAAGAAAGTGGACTAGAGATCAAGCTAAACGGTGATTTAAAATATTAGCAAATAGGATTCAGCAAGAAGCTAAAATAGACAGCATTTTCATGAACTCTGCAAGAGTCTCCAACTACAAACTGGTCAAATCTCAAGGATAAAGATGAGAAAACACTGGAAGCTTGCAGCAACAGTTACTATATCCAAATCTTGAAAAGTTTATAAACAGAATTTTATGTCTAGAAACCTAACACTGTATACTCTGTTTAAAAGACTCACAGAACAAAATATTTTGGTAAGCGGTTATAAGATTTAGCTTCCATATCCTTTTTTCTTTCTTTCTTTTTTGGAAGTGGGTTTTGACATTTGCTAACTGCTTGAGTGAAACAGACTCCATTATTAGAATTTCTAAAAATAAATTTTGTCCTCCGTACCCATACTGCTCAAAGCAGAAATCTGAGGGGTGACCACCAGTGGCATACCCCGGGTAAACTTCTTTAAGAGGAGGGATAAAGGTCACTCACTTACCTCCACACAGTCCAGGCTTCCTCCAGGGGTACCCTGCTCTGCGGGAATTGTATTCAATGAGTGTGAGAGAGAAACAGACCCAACAGGTGACAGAGATCACATTGAAGCCCTTGTTTTGGCATTTTGCCAAAGTTTATGCACCTCCTTATGTGCTCAAGTTTCTATATTAACCTCCCCGGGAAGTGCTGTGGCAAAGAGCCGAACCAACATCCTGTGAATCCACTTTGTCTACGTTTCTACACCGTTTCCCAAGATATGAGCTCCCATTAGCAGATTTTTCAAAGGATGCTTTTTAGGGACTTTACCTTTTGAACTGAAAATGAGAATAACATAAAAAATAGTATTGCCCACCACTGCAACAGAAGAGAGTGTGTTGACGTGTCTGATTTTTTTATCTAGAGGAATTGTAGTAAGTTCTGAATAAATCCAATGATTGTATCCTAAAGAAGCATAGAGTCCACCCAGAGAACTGTCTAAGGAAGTCCATGACACGTACATTATAAAGTAAGTACTGGTTTATATGTTCGTGTTTGAATTTTTAATATATTGGCTATTTTTTTAAGTGGAGAATAGCTATCTGTTAACTTGTGGAAGTGTAAATGGGGTTTGATGGTTTGAAAAAAAAATTTAAACCAAAGTTTCACACGCTCTTTTATCTTCATTCCATAGCCAACAACTAATTGCTTTTAAAAAAAGCATTCTGTAAGAAAAGGATCACTGGACTGGGAATCGAAACCCAGGTTTTTAATCCTGACTTTTCTGCTTTGTCCTTGAGCAAGTCACCAAAATCTTCTGAGTCTCAGCTTCTTAATCTGTGAAAACAAGGAGTTGAATTAAATTGTGCAGGATATCTAACTCTGAAGTTACAAACTTTGTACTAAACTACATACAGAGTGGGGCAAAGAAAAAAAAGAACATTTTAGAGAACTTCAGGGAAGCCCCACTCCTGTGATTAGTGACCCCATTAAGAGGAAATATTAATCTTTTAAAAGTGTTTCATAGGGCTTCCCTGGTGGCACAGTGGTTGAGAGTCCGCCTGCTGATGCAGGGGACATGGGTTCGTGCCCTGTTCCGGGAAGATCCCACATGCTGCGGGGCGGCTGGGCCCGTGAGCCACAGCCGCTAGCATGCACATCCAGAGCCTGTGCTCCGCAATGGGAGAGGCCACTACAGTGAGAGGCCGCATACCACAAGGAAAAAAAAAAAAAAGAATAAAATACCTAGGAATAAACCTACTTAAGGAGACAAAAGCCCTTATGCAGAAAACCGTAAGACACTGATGAAAGAAATTAAAGATGATACAAACAGATGGAGAGATATACCATGTTCTTGGATTGCAAGAATCAACATTGTAAAAATGACTATACTACCCAAAGCAATCTGTAGATTCAATGCAATCCCTATCAAACTACCAATGGCATTTTTCACAGAACTGTAACAAAAAACTGCACAATTTGTATGGAAACACAAAAGACCCTGATTAGCCAAAGCAGTCTTGAGAAAGAAACACGGAATTGGAGGAATCAGGCTCCTGGACTTCAGACTATACTACAAAGCTACAGTAATCACGACGGTATGGTACTGACACAAAACTAGAAATACAGATCAATGGAACAGGATAGAAAGCCCAGAGATAAACCCACACACATATGGTCACCTTAACTTTGATAAAGGAGGCAAGCGTATACAATGGAGAAAAGACAGCCCTTCAATAAGTGGTGCTGGGAAAACTGGTCAGCTACATGTCAAAGAATGAAATTAGGGCTTTCCTGGTGGTGCAGTGGTTGAGAGTCCGCCTGCCAATGCAGGGGACGCGGGTTCATGCCCCGGTCCGGGAAGATCCCACATGCCGCGGAGCGGCTGGGCCCATGAGCCATGGCCGCTGAGCCTGCGCATCCGGAGCCTGTGCTCCACAACGGGAGAGGCCACAGCAGTGAGAGGCCCGTGTAATGCAAAAAAAAAAAAAAAGAATGAAATTAGAACACTCCATAACACCATACACACAAAAAAAACTCAAAATGGATTAAAGACCTAAATGTAAGGCCAGAAACTATAAAACTCTTAGAGGAAAACATAAGCATAACACTCTATGACATAAATCTCAGAAAGATACTTTTTGACCCACCTCCTAGAGAAATGGAAATAAAAACAAAAATAAACAAATGGGACCTAATGAAACTTAAATGCTTTTGCACAGCAAAGGAACCATCAACAAGACGAAAAGACAACCCTCAGAATGGGAGAAAATATTTGCAAAGAAAGCAACTGACAAAGGATTAACCTCCAAAATTTACAAGCAGCTTATGCAGCTCAATATCAACAAAACAAACAACCCAATCCAAAAATGAGCATAAGAACTAAATAGACATTTCTCCAAAGAAGATATACAGATTGCCAACAAACACATGAAAGGATGCTCAACATAACTAATCATTAGAGAAATGCAAATCAAAACTGCAATGAGGTATCACCTCACACCAGTCAGAATGGCCATCATCAAAAAATCTAGAAACAATAAATGCTGGAGAGGGTATGGAGAAAAGGGAACCCTCTTGCACTGTTGGTGGGAATGTAAATTGATACAGCCACTATGGAGAACAGTATGGAGGTTCCTTAAAAAACTACAAATAGAACTACCATATGACCCAGCAATCCCACTACTGGGCATATACCCTGCGAAAACCATAATTCAAAAAGAGTCATGTACCACAATGTTCATTGCAGCTCTATTTACAATAGCCAGGACATGGAAGCAACCTAAGTGTCCATCGACAGATGAACAGATAAAGAAGATGTGGCACATATATACAATGGAATATTACTCAGCCATAAAAAGAAATTGAGTTATTTGTAGTGAAATGGATGGATCTAGAGACTGTCATACAGAGTTAAGTAAGTCAGAAAGAGAAAAATAAGTACTGTATGCTAACGCATATATATGGTATCTAAAAAAAAAAAAAAGGTTCTGAAGAACCTTTGGGCAGGACAGGAATAAAGACATAGATGTAGAGAACGCACTTGAGGACACGGGGAGGGGGAAGGGTAAGCTGGGACGAAGTGAGAGAGTGGCATGGACATATATACACTACCAAATGTAAAATAGATAGCTAGTGGGAAGCAGCCACATAGCACGGGGAGATCAGCTTGGTGCTTTGTGACCACCTAGAAGAGTGGGATAGGGAGGGTGGGAGGGAGACACAAGAGGGAGGAGATATGGGGATGTATGTATATGTATAGCTTGTTCACTTTGTTATAAAGCAGAAACTAACATACCATTGTAAAGCAATTAAATTCCAATAAAGATGTTCAAAAAAATACATAAGGATATCAAATCAAATGTTGTACATCTGAAACTTACACAAAGTTATATGTCAATTATATCTCAATAAAGCTGAGAAAAAAAGAAACGAAATTGAGTTATTTGTAGTGAGGTGGATGGACCTAGAGTCTGTCATACAGAGTAAAGTAAGTCAGAAAGAGAAAAACAAATACCGTATGCTAACAGATATATATGGAATCTTAAAAAATGGTTCTGAAGAACCTAGGGGCAGGACAGGAATAAAGACACAGATGTAGAGAATGGACTTGAGGATATGGGGAGGGGGAAGGGTAAGCTGGGATGTAGTGAGAGAGTGGCATGGACATACATACACTACCAAATGTAAAACAGATAGCTAGTGGGAAGCAGACGCATAGCACAGGGAGATGAGCTCGGTGCTTTGTGACCACCTAGAGGGTTGGGATAGGGAGGGTGGGAGGGAGATGCAAGAGGGAGGAGATATGGAGATATATGTATACGTATAGCTGATTCACTTTGTTATAAAGCTGAAACTAACACACCCTTGTAAAGCAATTATACTCCAATAAAGACGTTTAAAAAAAGAAGATTCAACTTTCAGGTGATACTTTTATTTTACTGTAACCATATAAAGCTCTTCTCTAATGACTCACTCTGCACACATCAGGGAACTCAGCTGGTCCTGAAATAAAACACTCATCCATATGAATTTCAATCCGGCAACTACAAAACCTTGCAGATTATATTTCCAAGTTTGAAGGTGGCTGGATACCCAAAATTCTAAGAAATCTTATCATTTTGGAAAAATTCCTACATGTAGGGATAACAGTATTTCAAAACTATATTTAAATAATTACCAAGTAAAGTTGTACATACCTCATTTTATCAACATAAAATACAAAAAATAATAGATTGATCAAAATCAACCATCCTAATGGAAGTTCATTTGGTCTAGTAGTTTGCATCTTTACTGTCCTCAAAAGCTGTAAGACCACTTGACCTCACTAAGCCGCAGTTCCTTAATCCACATTGAAAGCAGTGTTGCTGTTCAGATTCAATGCAACAGTGTATGTGAAGACCACAGATTTTGCATGTAACGTGTGCTCAGTAAACATTTATTCAATATCATTCATTGTGTGTGTATATGTTTTGGAGTTAGGCATATCATAAGGTGATAATCTACTTCATTTTCCCCATATTTGTTTACTCCTTTGCAGAAAGGTCAATTCCATTAGTCAGATTCCACAAGATCTTTCCTTTTAGAATCTGCGCTTGCTTTAGGTAGGTGCAAGGTGGGTGAGGAAGGATCAGAGAAAAAACTCACAATTCTGGATTTTGAGGAGCAAATTTTATGTTGCAGGAGGGAAGACACAAGACTACAGATAATATGAAATAAAAATCCACGTAAAAATATCTATTATAAGCTATTATGTCTATCTATAACACAATTTAGGTGGCCTGTTATACTGTCCAAACATAATCATTATGGTACACTGTGTATATTTTTAGGACTATTTTCATGAATATACAAAACTGGGATCATAAGATTTAAACATTTGTTTCATGGATTTAGTGCTTAATTTTTGTGTATACTTTTTTCTTTTACAATGTTTCAAATTTGTATGACTGCATAACAGCACAGCTGAACAAAAATTTCTTTCATGATTCTATTACATTTGAACATTAATTTCCTTATAATTTTCACTCTTACCATTACAATCATTATCTGCAATTCTTTATGCATTTTTTGTCATAGCTCTATTTCCTTAGGCTGCCTCCTATTTGTAGAACCTATGGGTCAAAGGCATTAATCTTTTAGGGATCTTGATACATAGTCCCAATATTGCCTTCTGGAAATTGCCTTAGGAACTCTCACTACCATTTTGAGAGCTTTAATAAATTTCCATCACAACTCAACTAATATTATCTTTAAAAGAATCTCAACTAATTTTTAGGTTAAAAGGATAACTTATTTTAATTTGTAATTCTTTTGATCAATAGCGAGGTAGAATATACTTCCCTATGTTAACAAATCATTTCTCTGTGACAGTCCTCTTCAGTCTTTGTCAGTTTGTATCAGGTTGCTCTACTTATCAAATTGTATGAACTTTTAAAACAGTAATACTACTTAAATTTTTTTTTAATTTTCTTTATTTTTTTGGCTGCGTCGGGTCTTCATTGCCGTGCAAGGCCTTCTCTCTATTGGTGGCGTGCGTGCTTTCTCTCTCTAGTTGTGGCGCATGGGCTCTGCAGTTGTGGCGCATGGGCCCCAGAGCACGTGGGCTCTGTAGTTTGTGGCAAGCGGGCTCTCTCATTGAGGCATGCGAGCTCAGTAGTTGTGGCTCACAGGCTTAGTTACCCCGCGGCATGTGGGATCTTATTTCCCCAACCAGGGATCGAACCCGCGTCCACTGCATTGGAAGGCGGATTCTTTACCACCGGACCACCAGGGCAGTCCCCTATTTAAATTTTGACTTTTCTGCTTGTTCACATATTTCTTGTCCCTTGTTTGCTGTTGGCCTGCTCATGTGGTTTATGTTGTCTCTCTGTACAAACATGTTATGGAGCCAAACCATTGTTCTCTATCTGCTCTTTTCATTTCCTTTATGTTACGCCTCCTTCCCTTTGCTGTTGTCAGAAGATATTTCAGGATTATGAAAATGATGGAGAAAATGGTATTGTTCATCACACAGAGGACTATCTACAAGGCACCGTAAGACTGGAGCTGGGATAGGAGCTAAATCTGTGCTCCTTCTCAGAGAGAGGAAACTCACTACAGACAAGTCTGATTTCAAGCCTCTTTTCTTTCCGAGGTTCTACAAGAATGGCATTTGATTGTCCTGGTCAGCGCGTTCAGGTGCTCCTTAGAATTGTAACTTCAGTGCTAATGTCACTGGACATTCTTTGTTCCTAGGATATAAAATTCCTAGGGTAGTAGAACACCTGGCAGAAGGAAGTAAAACTATCTAGAGGAGGAAACAAACTTACAAGTAAGATTGCAGAGAATCTATGACATAAATGTTAATTATTTCATCTTAGAAAAAAATCTTATTATAAAAAACTAAATGGTTCCTTAATGGTAGCATTTACAAAAGTTAACTTTTTAAACCATCAGAAACTTATTTTAGTGTGTGGCTTAATTTAACTTTTGCCCCAGTTATTTAGTCAATTGCCCTACTGATATTTTTGAATAATTATTTCCTCGGGAGGAGTGAGTGAGTGTGTGTGTGTGTGTGTGTGTGTGTGTGTGTGTGTGTGTGTGCGTGTGTTCTTATTCTATGTATCCGTTATATATTCTTTTCTTATGCACTCTTGGTTGCTTCTAAGGCCACTGACTTTTTTTATCCACCTGTTTTTGATTCTTTCATCAGTGCTCTGAGAGTTTAGATACAACAGGTGTCTCTCCTTTCTCTTCCTTTGCCTAATTTTCTTAGCTCCTGAAAATGACAGGGATTCTATCTCCTAAGACATACTATCAATCACCCCACAACTTCCCTGACTGGTATTCTGGAAATTATAATCTCAGAAAGATGTATAAAGATGGAGAAAGGGGAGAATATTAGCCTAGTCACCTCGAAATTACCATCAAGACGTAAGAGGAGAGCTGCCTAGGGCCTTGGTGATCTCTCAAACCAACTGTCACACTATGGGATAATTACGGCATGACTTTCTATTTTATTCAGTTCCACCTGACTGCATTATTTCAGAAGGCAAAAGACGGCTTTTTTAAAAAAAAAATCTAACTATTCAACCCTCTAGTTTGGGTAAATTCTTCCCAGACACTACCTATCATGTGTCATTCTTTAGGGTCTTCATAAGAATTTTATTACAAAGTTGAGGGGAATGATGAACTCCTAGAGGGCAGGTGGTATTTTATCCCCGAGTCCCACTGCCTCTTAAGACCTTAATGTTCATGGAACACAATTACTGGAAGAAGTCACATCTTACAGTGTGTCTTCTTGACATGCCGAGGATGAGCATGCCTGAACTTGGAAATGGCCTTAACTGCTTCTGTACGGGAGGGACGCCCGCAGGTGGTTACAGGACTGAAACCAGAGCTTGTCACCACCCACCAGGTAAAGCTCAAGGAAACCTTGTGAACACCTTTTCTCCTAAGAAATATATAAGACTACTTCTTCCTCTCTAATGGCATTTTGGGTTGTTGGCCTTTAGACATAAATATAAAACCTCTCTGTTAAAGTAAAAAATAATTTGGGTGGGAGGTAAGTTAGAAGGAGTGGGGGACATGACACCCTCTGAATGAAAATGTTAACAGAACCTCAACGGAAATGTTTTCGTCAAATTATACACACTCTTTGGCATTAACTTTGGCAGTAGGTATGGAATGCATGAGGTGCATAGTTTTTATTGTTCAGATTAAAGACATTAAAGTAATAAGGGTCTTTAGACTCTGCTTGTGGTATAATTTGTGCCTCAAGATTGAAATCTATTGGAATGGAAGTGTCTTACCATAGATAATCTTAACTCATAGTTGGTGGTTGGTTAATCTAAAAAGTTGGATCTAATCTAAAGAGTGAGGATCATTAAGTATAATATGATCATGATTTAAGTATAATTTTATTTTTTATGTGCATGTATACTGATTCACTAGGCTTTGCTGTAGAAACAAGACCTTGTCTTTGGGGTTGGATATTCACTTTATATACAAATACTGCAATGCTTTGTTTGTTGAGCAGTTCTTATTTCATTAAAAGGGATTGAGAAACTAAAGTCACTTGCAAAGCAATCTGAAAAAAATTCTTATGTTACATTTGCCCTAAACGTTGATAGTTGGCTTTCCCAGACCTAATTGGACACATTTTTTTTTTCTTTTTTTTACTGACTCTCCTTGACTGAGCCTTTCCAACGCATTCAGTTTTCTTAGAGTTTGTATCAATTTTTCCCTATATTATGGTTATTTTCAATTGGAAACATTGAATAAATACGCATTCATTCATTTCACGGCATAAGTTACAATGTAGAGAGGACCAAGTTTGGATCACATAATTCCATAAACTTGAGAAAAGCCATTCTTTTTGTAACTAAGATAGACCCTTGTATGATTAAAAGATTTCCAACTATGGACTGTGATGTTTCAAATAATTACTTTTTCACTTTTAAAGAAGATTGTCCCTAAGTAAATAAAAACAAAAACGTCGAGCCAAACACTTGCAAATAGAGAACCTAAAACTAACATTTTAAATTTGAAAGTGCTAGTGGTCTTTCTGTATTTTCTCATTTTGTATCTTTCCAGTGATTTTAGTAGTGCCCAGGGCATGCTCTAGATGAACGTGCTTACTTTCTCTGAAACTTTTAATTCCCAAGTCTTCTATTTCTTGCACCTGCACTCTCTTACATCAACCCCTAAGCGGCAGCTCGAAGCTTATCAAACCTAGGAGACTTCAAAATAATGTGTCTGCTTACAAGCTGAGTGATGTGTGTTAAAAGCTTATGCTACTCGGGATAAAAAATAATAAAGGAACAGGAATGTAACCTCTGACCTCTTTGAACCATGAAGTGGTTTTTCCAGTTACAATGCATTTCCCTTTTCCAAACAGAAGTCAAGTGTATTTAACAGTAAATTTAAAACATTATACCTGGCAGCCTTCCACATGTTTTTCTTCACCTGGTGTTACGAATGATGATCTTTTTTTTTTTTTTTTTTTTTTTTTGCGGTATGCGGGCCTCTCACCGTTGCGGCCTCTCCCGTTGCGGAGCACAGGCTCCGGACGCGCAGGCTCAGCGGCCATGGCTCACGGGCCCAGCCGCTCCGCGCCATGTGGGATCCTCCCGGACCGGGGCACGAACCCGTGTCCCCTGCATCGCCAGGCGGACTCTCAACCACTGCACCACCAGGGAAGCCCTGAGATTTCTTTTGTGCAAAGTCCCAGGTGCTATGTTTAGGCAATAATAGTAAATTAAATAGAACTGGGTGCCATGAAATGAAGAACTGCCAAAACAAACCCTAAACCAGGCAGAATTTGTCTTTAGACTATGTGTGATGTAGAAGTCTGAAAAGCCTGTGGTAAAGTGAAATATTGCCACTGAAAGACACCCACATCCTCATTCCTGGAACCTGTGAATATAACCTTATTTAAAGTTCTTTGCAGACTTGATTAAAGATCTGGTGATGGGGCAATTATAACTTATCCAGGTGGGCCTTAAATGCCATCACAGTGTCTTATTAGAGAGAGGCAGAGGGAGGTGTGACACACAGATAGAGAAGAAGGTCATGTGAAAACAGAGGCAGAGATTGGAGTGATGCAGCCACAAGCCACAGAAGCTAGAAGAGGCAAAGAATGGATTCTCCACTGGAGTTTTCAGAGGGAACTCTGCCCTACCGACACCTTGATTTTGTCCAGTAAAACTAATTTTAGACTGGTTCTCCAGAACCGTGAGAGATGAATCTCTGTTGTTTTAAACCACTCAGCTTGTGGTAATTCGTTAGCAGTCCTAGGAAAGCAGTAGCCCACAGAAAGACAGTCCATGAAGGCTGAAAGAGACTAAGAAGATTGTTATTGGAAAGTAGAGGAAAGGAAGCCCTCAGTCCTGGGGAAAATCAGAAAAACACCAATGAACTCAATAAGCTGGGTAAGGGGGTTTCAGGAGAGGAGCTGGGTACGTGTGGCTTCTCTAGCTGGTTATGGTAGAAGGTTAGAGCAGACAGATGAACTGGAAAACAAACTATATTCCGTTTTCAGGAAAAACTACAGAGGGCTTAGGAAAGCAATTCAAGACAGAAAAATCTTAAATAAGAAAGGATCTTTGGTTCAAATATTGAACCCAGAGTGCTAGCAGGAAAACATCGTCACAGTAAAGATGAAACCTTATGTCTGACCATGAAGACCTCAGAGAGATTTACATTCATGACCTGCAGACACATTTAGATGGACAAACAGCTTTCTAAGGCTCTTCAGGGTCTACCTCTGCTAAGAAAAAATTAGGATTTTTAAAAATCTTAATGATGTTATTCCAAAGAAGTCACATAAGTGGCCAATGTAAAAATGGGCTTATCGCTAAGAGATTTGTGAGTATGGATTTCCTCTAAAGCATTAGGTTCATAAGTTGAAATATAACAAACCCACAAATGTCTTAAAGAAGTGTATTCACTGAAATTAAAAGGAACAGAGATAGTACAAAATGAAGAGTCTTTGAATCCCTGAACTTCTATAGGCAAAATACAGGATAAAAACAAAAATAAAGAAAGAAACAAACAAAAATCTGCTCAGCTGTAAACATAGGCTACAGCTTATGAAAAAGAAGAATGTCTTTGGGAGAGGAACGAAGAGCCCAGGGTGGATCCAAAAGCCTCAGAGAGCATCTCTCAGGTTGTAGGTCTAAGCCTTCATCAGGGAACCAGTAACATGGTCCTGCTGGATTTCAGAACTGCTATGGAACAGTGATTCTGTTTTTGAATAGGAGGGTCTATTTTGGTTATCCTAAGTCTGACCATCACATATTTGCTATTTTGGGGACAGATAACCTGGCTCATTTGTTCTCAGATCCGATTGAGAGAAACCATACTTGAGGAATTGCATCCAATGCATCTTATTGCATCCAATAAGACATGTCTTATCTACATGTCTCCTGATTTAGATGACAAGAGTCTGGACCTTGAGCCTGAGTTGGAAACCAAAATAGAATGAGACTTCTAGAGTCTCAAAAGAGAGTGACTGTATTTTGCAGGCTGTGAGATTTGAACTCTTGTGGCCCAAGGGTGAATTTGGCATACTCTATTTCCTGAAGGTGGCCACCAAATGCATCCCACACAGAATACTTTTCTGAAACATGCTTTGCGACTCTCCCATCAAGAAATGCAGTCTATTCTTCTTCCCTTCAATCTGGGTGAGCTTGTCAATTGAGTACAGTGCAGGTGCTGGTGTATGACCTCTAGGCTGGGTCAGTAATCCCGTGCTGCTTTTGTGGTCCCAGTCATTTGAGACTCTCATTCTTTGGACACTGCCTCTGGGGTGTTCTCCCACAGAAACTCCTCACTGTGCCATGGGTCTCCTAACCCACATGGAGGGGCCATGGTTAGAAGTCCCCGACAACAGTCCCAGCTGAGTCCAGCCTTTGAGTTTCCCCAGGCCAGATACCAGACATGTGAGTGAAGAACTCTCCAGATGACTCCAGCCCTCAGATATCTGAAAATCCCTCAGCAGAGGCCCCAGAAGTTCTCTGGCAGTCCCAAGTCATCCCTGCTGGGCCCTATCTGAATTCCTGACCAGTAGAATCAGTGAACGTAATACAATTACGCAGTTTTACGGTAATTAATATGGATAGTTTGTTACATAGTAACCAAAACAAGGATGATCAAAGTGTACCAATTAAAAGAAGAAGTCACTAAGGAAACCCTGGAGAGGTAAACAAACATTGATACTACAACTGATCTCGTTTACGTGCTCAACAATGTCAGCAGCTGGGCTTTTCGTGGGATATAAAGGCCCTGGACGTGGATAATGGGGCCATTAGAGCTCCGTGCACCACACACAGCTCATGATTAATACGGGAAAATCAAATACATGCACAATAGCGGCACGGGGGAAGCATGCCCATCAATACATTTTTGTGTCATTATTAGAGAGATGCTTGACAAAATGTTAAGCAAGTCGTTTGTTTTCAAGTCTGCCTGATTTGCCAAAATACCAGTGATGTTTTAAGCAAGGGGGTTGGAGGTGGGAGGAGGGAGAGTGGAAAGGAATTTTAAATTATCAAAGAAAGTTTCAGCCCAAACCATTTTAATGAAAACAAGACTTTATAGCAAAGTTGCCAGATATTCCAGTGGATTCAAAGCATTCTTAATTCTTAACAGCACACAGACGCTTCTTCTGTGATAACTTGCTTCCTTCACAAACACACGGATGCCTTTTGCAGGCAGCATGCTATCACCGGGTAGGTCTTTGCATCCTTTGTTGAAAACGTGGCTCAGTATTCGTGCATATGAGAAATACTCGGTTTTAGATCAAATTATATCCTCTTTATAAACAACGTGTTTTTTTCTTTCTTTTATTTTTATTTATATTTGGCTGCGTTGGGTCTTCGTTGCTGCGCGCGGGGACTACTCTTCGTTGCGGTGCGCGGGCTTCTCATTGCGGTGGCTTCTCTTGTTGCGGAGCACGGGCTCTAGGCACCCGGGCTTCAGTAGTTGCAGGACGCAGTCTCAGTAGTTGTGGCGCACGGGCTTAGTTGCTCCGCGGCATGTGGGGTCTTCCCGGAACAGGGCTCGAACCCGTGTCCCCTGCATCGGCAGGCGGATTCTTAACCACTGCGTCACCAGGGACGCCCATAAACAACGTTTCAAAAGGTGACAGAATCCATGTATTATCCTGATTTGGCACACGACAACCTGCTCAAATAAGGGAGAACAAGACTTCCAGGCGAGCAAGTCTCTTTACCCTAAAGAAGAATCACAAATGGATGCAATTATCCAAGGAGGCAGCAGGTTCATGGTTGAGAACTGTGTCAAGAGGAACACGGGCAGGCGTCACCAAGTGTAAACAATGGGAACCGGACCGTTCGCTCAACGCAGTGGGTCTCTGTCTTCGCAGGGCAAGTGACCAGAGCCTGAGCAGCTTCAAACGACCCCTGTTTACGAACTTACGTTCCACAGACCGGAAGTCCAGAGGGGCTGAGCCCTCTGCTCCGAACCTCACAAGGCTGGATGCCCGATGCTGGGCTGGGCTGGACCCCCGGGCGGGCCAGGGGAAGGACCTGCTTCGAAGCCCACTCACGCTGCTGGCAGAGACCAGTCCCTCCAAGGGCTCCCTGCCTCACATAGGACCCTCTCATGCTTAGACTCGCTCTGACTCAGTCTGCAACCAGGTGCAGAAGGTTTCAAAAGGCTCGTGTGACTAGATTAGGCCCACCTTCACCACCTCCCTGTTTTAAGGTGAACTGGTTCGTCATCCTAACATCAGTGGAACCACATTGTTGAAAAGAGGAAAAAAAAAATCCTCTAATTTACTTTCAGCCCTCCCTGTATAGATGGCCAGTTGCGGCTCTTCAGCACTGTGGCCTGTCAACGGGGTCTGAGTTTCAGAGTCACAAAGCATACTCTGAGTTCCCCTTCTGACTCTGACCAACTCTGTCATGTCAGATATATCCCTTTATCACACTGCATTTGGGGGAAAAAAGGAGGAAACACTACACATTCCACAGGGTTCGTGTGAGAATTAAGTAAGCTAATAAGTGTAAAATGTATCTCGTCCTATGCTTTTTATTGCTACCTAGTGAGAGAACTCAGAAGAAATCCCCAAGCTCTGTCTGCCCTTACAGGTGAGCTATAAATATACTGTCCACCCCCATCACCTCAGGTACTCAGCATCTTTTATCAGTCTTCTTCTATGAGCATCCCTCATGTGTCAATCTTTTGCTGCATGTAATACTCAAATGAAGGCAGAGCGGTAAATCACTGGCAAATGAATATTTAAACTTCATTTTAAATATTAAAATAAATTTAAATATAATTCCAGTTATTTATGGAGTTGGGCTACACCAGTTACTATCAATGTATATTTAGTGGGAGCATTTGACAAGTGTAAAATGAAAAACTAATAAACATCTGGTAAATTTGATTTCAGGATGATGCCAATAAGCCCTGGAAATGTTCTATTAATTTCAGAACAAGCTTATTTTTTTGAGAGTAGATCCTATATTAATCATATCTTTCTCTATTAATTTATAAAGTAAGTTACTAATAACTATATTTGTCATGGTTCAGAAAATTCCAATGATGTAGGTCAGTGTACTTACTTCCATGTCGCTGATGAAAATCGAGATCTGAGTAGCTCCTCCAGGATCATTGAATAAGTTAATGGCGGGATCTGGACAGTCATCTCTTACTGCAGAGCAAGCCCCAGGTCTTACACACACCCATGCGCCATAATGCTACCTTCAGCGTCACTCTCACCCCTTCCAAAGGTTTCTACCCTCAACTTCATGGAGGCAGCTTGTTGAAATGAGATGAAAACAAACCAAATGCAAATAACAAGTTAACCCAGGTCACAGTTTGGTTTAAGAACCGAGAACTGCTTGCCAATCCAAAGTGCATATCTTATGGGTTCAGAAATATTACCTTCCTAAGTCTATTTATTCCTATTTTTCTGTACAGAGCATTATAGAAAAATCATCCACTTTACAATCAGTTGTTGGTAATAACTGAGGTATGGACATGGAAAGTCACAGAGATGTGAAGGAAAACAGATGTTTCTGGTTGTTTTTTTTTCACCAATACTGAAAAAAAAAAAAAAGGCTTAGAAAAACATGTCTTGCTTGAGTGTAATTTTCTCCAGAAGACAAAAGTGAAAAGAGCTGCAATTCTCCTGTAAATGAATTCAAAAGCACCACCTATGAAAAACTACCACCAAAATCATCATACTAGACCAGAGCGGAAGGCTGGCATTTATAGCGACTCATCTGCAACTAGTCCAGAAATCTGGAAGCACAGAGCTGGTTTCTATCATTGGAGTTGCAAAAGGAAAAAAAAAAAAAGCTAAAAGGATTTTGGAAATAGATTACTGGGGAGAACTCTAAAATTTTATTTCCCAATTAAAGTTTTTTAAATTTTTGGAAATTTTCTAACTTTTGGAAATGTAGGTGAATTCAAAAATTAGAGTTATGATTATTAATAAATAAACGATTGAGGAGTCACACATATTAAGATAAAATTTTAAATTAGCTTTCAAGAGGTAAATGCAAATTGTTTTCCTATTTGGATAATTTGTCTAAATTCTCTTTGATTCTTTGCTCGTTCCTTTCCATTTGGCCGGTATGCTTCCAACAAAATAACTCAAGCTACATAAGACTCCTGCTGGGCTGAGAGCTGTATTTCAACTGCCAGATCACTAGTAATCCAAAGTACCAGTCACAGAAATACTTTGTCAATTAAAAAGTTAAGATGGAAGTTTTACTAGTTCTTATGAACTAGCAAAGACTATTATAACAAAGACTTTAGTAAGGAAAACCTAGAATGTAGAAACTCTTTTGTAAGTAAGGCTGTTTCACAAGATCTACAGAGAAACAGGTAGGTTTTTAATTCAGGAAGAATACAGTACGATCAGACGTTACATATTGTATTATTTTTCTTCCTTACCCTCAGTAAAGCCGGTTTGACTCTCAAATTAGTTTGTGTACATAATTAAATATTTCTTTTATCCTTATGAGTAAAGGACAAATAACTTAGCATTATTTTATCCAGTCTCCTCTCCCCCATTTTTCACTGTATTTCAAATTAAGCACCACAAATACACTAATATTCCTGAAACACTACTCTGAATCTATTACCTGCCTAAGAATTTACAATACTGCCTTACTAATCAGAAGCAGAATCCTTTCCTTAGCATTCAGAGTGCGCCACAAAAACCCCCAGAGGATTTTCCCACTACTATCCAGATTTTGATAACTTCGGACTGGACCCTTCACTCTTCCCACCACTACCTTTCCTGTTTGGGGATAGCCGCCTCATTCCCGCCCACCTGATTGATACCTTACCCTTCCTAGTAATGCCACAACTTCTCAAAAATGATTTTCAAATCAAACCAGATTATAAAAAGAATGTAACTCCATTCTAAAACATTCGGAAAATACATGAACATAGGAATTAAATTTACTCTAATTCTATCATCAAGGGATACTCATAGTTAACATTTTGATAAAACACCCTTGACAGGCTTTAAACTTTGTTGTAGTACATACTTTGAAAATGGTATCACGCTGTACATAATATCTCATAAGCTATATTTTCACCAGCAACCACACGATAGATATGCTAATATTATCTTTTCACACCTCATTCCTTGACTACTTCTCTGTGTATCCTTCACCTTTGTGTTCCTTGCAGCACCCAGCACAGAGTGTGACACGCAGTCACAGAGATCGATGTACAATCAGTAATATACGGTAGTTTTGCAACTTTTGTCTATTTACAACTGTTGGGATAAAAACAAATTCAGAGATGTTTAGTGACTTAATTAAATTTTATATGACATTTTGTTTTGTATACAAAAAACAGATAAGAAAATTTGTCACCTAAACAATGTATTTAATAGTTAATAAATGATGTTCTTAATCACAGTACTATTACATAATTAATTTATAATGAATAATATTAATAATTAGCAAATAATAGCATACTTATATTATGTAAATAATACAAATATTCAAATATTTGTTAAAATACATTGTATCAGAAAAGACTCTGAAAAGGAAGATAGCTCAAGAGAGAGAACCTTCTCTAAAACAAAACAAATTCTGATAAGATCTTTAAAAGAATCCATATGACCAAAACAATGGGGGCAACACATCAAAGCCAGGATTTTGACTGCACGGAAAAAAATCTCTGACCGGGCACCGACTAGTGTGTTTCAAACCTGAGCAGTGGATGGATCCACGTTAAAGAGGGATGTGGGAATCCCTTGGACGTGAAACTGAATCTGGGAATTCATGGTCTCTGCTTCACAGTTCAGGTAACTGGCTTTGATTTTTAAACGTGCATTCACAAAGCAGGAGCCAGTTAGAAACATCTGGTGTGTTCTTGCCACTAGCTTATTGGAGAGCAACAATTGTGCACATACATGATTAAATTACTTAAAACCCTTTTTGCATGCCAGAACTGTGTGGTTTCTAGCTCAGCTGGAGAATAAAAATAACTTCTCCATTGCAAGGGGATCTAGATGTGACAAACCACATGGTGTTTGCAAGGATGGCCCCGGGATATACCAAACTGGAGATGACTGTATGCAGGTAGCGGTTATGTTCACCTTGAATAGAGAACATAAATCTTCCTTTTTCTTTTACTCTTCGGCTTTCATTTACCAATTCCCTCGACCAAATTCCTTCCTCATTCTCTGCTCCTAGCACTCTTCTATTTCAATCTTATGGAAACCATTGTACTGGAGGAAAGGGACGAAAAATGTAGATTCATTCAAGGAACCGTAACAATTATAACAAGACTGTAGGTATTAATTCACACTCTTTGCTTTGTCTAGGTTTCCACATTAACATTGCTAGATAATATAAAACATTAATAATTTAAGAAAAATAACCACATATATAAAAAAATAATGAAATTATTCCCAATGTTATGATACAGTAATTAATACATTTAAAATACTGAGACTGAGTTAAATGTTTTAATAGTTTTCTCAGTTACTATGGAAGTTATGAAATGGATTCTCAGCAGATCAGGAAAATCTATTCTTATCTTTAATCTATTTTAGTCAGTTTTTTTTTAACATTAGGCCCACTAAGAAATTGACATATTCACTTTAGTTTCATTCAGAATTCTTCACTTTAATTCTGCATAGACTTATTTTTCTTAATTGAAATTTTTATTCAGAGCTTAGCTTTTAGGAAGAATGAATATAAAATGCACTGTGCTCTTCTATCTAAGGTATTCCAGAAATCTCTGCATATCCTTATATTTCATCATCAGAAAATCACGTTAATATTTCCCTTAAATTAGTATTACGCTTGTTTATTTTCTAGGAAATGGTCTCCTGTGAAGATAGTAAAGAAAGACCATATTCCAGAAATAACACAAGTCACCTTTTTTCATTAAGACTATATTTTTAGAGCATTTTTAGGATCACAGCAAAGCGGACAGGAAGGTACAGAGATTTCCCAAACGCCCTGCCTCCTACATGCCCAGTATCCCCACAAGATGGTCCATATGTTACAACTGATAAACCTACTGACACATCATCATCACCCAGGGTCCACAGACTATCGTAGACTCCACTCTCGATGTTATACATTCTGCGTTTGGAAATATGCAAAATGACATGTATCCATCATAACAGTATCATACAGAGTATTTTCACTGCCCTAAAAATGCTCTGTGTTTTGCAGACATCCATCTTCCGCCCCCACTTCCTTCCAACCCCTGGCAACCACTGATCTTCTTCTGTCTCCATAGTGTTGCATTTTCCAGATTGTCATAGAGTTGGAATCCTACAGTATGTAGCCTTTCCAGATTGGCTTCCTTCACTTAGTAATAAGCGTTCATGGTTCCTCCATGTCTTTCATTTCATTTATTCAGTCATGCGAAAAATTGTAATATTTTTCTATAATTTCATCTCTTTTGAGGCAATATGTGTCTGATGACAAAAAGAAATAAACATTGGCCAACTACGGAAGAACCCTCATCCCAGATTTACATTCAACCAGATAGCCTCTTAGCTGTGACATAATACCTTGGCTTTGGGAGAGAGCACCTATAGCTGGATACTGGCGTCTGTTCACACGGAACCCTCTGTGAGTTACTGCGCTTTACAGTCCTTGGATGTGGTCAGCCAGGAACACCAGCACATGCTGAGATGCCTGCCTTCCTGGATTCTCCGTTGGTCTGTGTGATCTACATCTTCCTTTACTTGACTCTGAGGGACCTCATTTTCAACTACCCCCAGCCTGTTGGGGGACTTGGAGAAACACAGAGATGGTTTTCAAACCTCCAGAGGCAAATGAATCTTATCCAGGCTTTTCTGTCTCAAGAAGTCTTGCTGCCATTTCTACACTTCTGCTACTGTGACAGGTGGGCACGCATCAGGAAAACCCCACCCCCTGCTTTCTCACTTTCTCGAGGAAGCTGAAAGCATGCCTCTGCGCCACATTTTCTCAACTCGAGGCTCAGCCTCCAAAGGCTACTCTGGAGATGGAGTAGGGGAATACCTGGTCCCTACACAGATACACCCCCTGGGTTCCTCTTCTCTCTCCAGTTTTTCCTCCTTTTCCAGCCCATGGAATCTTAAATATGATCTAGGTGGTCGAGGGGAGAAAAACCAGCTCCTACTGTATATTCTTTGCTTATTGTTTAGATAGGAAACCTCGGCTCTTGCTATTCAATGGATAGAGATTAAAACTCCAAAAAGGCCTTTTCTCAATGACATGTACTCTGCCTTGAGGTTCTAAAGTCTATTGAAAACAACAACCACCAAAAAAGCTCATCAGATTGCGTGTATCACTACTGCAAGAATCTCTACCTGAGGACAGTAATATAAATCACCATTTCCCCACTGCTCCCTGCATTTGAGAAGGAGATGGGGAAGGATAGAGATAGCTGGGTGTGCTAGAGATGAAGAACACAGGAAGCCTTTATAATTTCACTCTGCCACCCGTGTAAAGTACTCGGAACAGTGCCAACTATATAAGCGCTGATAGATTTCACATCCGTAGGAGACTAGCAGAGCATATATTACAAGTTTACAGGATAAGGAAATTGAAACACAAAGGTTTACTTAATGCCTAACAGTCTCAGGCAAGTGCGAGAGGCTAAAACAGCTTCCCTGATCCTTTTCTGTTTTCCTTCCAGGATACTGTGTGGCCTCAGGGAGTTGGTTAAACGTAAGAGATACTAGATTAATTTGTTCTTCATGTGCGCCAAGGCAGCAGTTCACAAATCTGTCTTCTTTTAAATAAAAATTCAACAGGTCTAAGATCAAAATACCACTTTTGAGATATTTTGCAAGTTATAAGCCTTTCCCTAATGCTATGTCAATCTTTTGAAAATGGATTTCTCTGCTAATAGAACGTGTACAAGAAGGTACAAGAGCCTGAAATCTGTCAGTGTCTCAGTAGGCTGCACCAGAGTAACACTTTGGGAATCTTTTGCACGTATTTCATATATATTTCTATATAACTCCATATGTCTAAGAAAACAAGGCTTGAGAGGGGTATAAGTTTGGTTAAGTGTGTGAATGTGAAAAAGAAAGAGTGTGCCTTCACCCCCAAATCAACTTTCAGGATGAGAAATAAAGTAACTAAAGAAACAGTGTGATAATATTTTTGCTAGGCAAAATTGTGAGGGCAAATTTTAGACATTTTGTTAGCTCTGTGGACTTCCCTGATATTATTTATAAAGGGCCAAGAAAAAATATAATAAGTGAGGATGACAAGTAGATTTCAAACTCACACTGATTTCTGTAGAGCATAAAGGAATATTCGATTCAACTGGAGCAGAGTAGATGGGAAAAAATCTCAAGTTCCCAACTTCCCAGAAACCTGGTCAATATATATGATACGCTTCTACAATTCATTTTCATAAAGAGGGCTGAAAAGTGTCAGTGGTGAAAAAAATGGAGAACTAATTTAATGATGTACTTTTGTGTAAAAAAATACCACCCAACTCATCTCTTTTTCTCTACATCCCATCTCACTGTTACTGGAATTACTTCTTATTTTGTGAAAAGAGAGAGAGAGAGGCAGGGGGTAGGGGGCAACTTACTTAAGGAACTAAATATTTTCTTCTATAATATATTTAATATAACTGCCATTACTGATTAATAAGAGATCTCCATAGACACACAGTGTAAGATAATCATTTTCTCTGTGGTTGCATTAAAACAGCTGAATACTAAGACGTTCTGAAATTGCTACTCTGTCAGCGTCCATGAGAAAATCTTGCATTGAATACTGAGCAAATAATGTATCATAACCTGTTAGATGTTCCACAACAGCTTGAGAAGCCACAACATAAAATTTTGTACGTGGTGACCTTATAAGGAAAGGCTTCACGTAAACTTTGGAGACATGCTGATGATTCAGGAGGAAATGCATTTCTCATCTAAGCCATTTTGTTCTGTTTCATCTTGTGTGGCTTTTACTTGATATGCTTTTTTCCTTCTTTTTTTTTTTTTTCTTTGAGAAAAAAATATAAATATTTTTGGACTTGATTTATGTGTAATAGTGATTTTAGGCATAGGTATATATGGTGTGACTATTGAAACTGTGTTTGGGAACCAAATCTAAGAATTCTTTGCTTAGTGCTAGATTCCCAAAGACTTTCTCCATTTTTTCTAAGAAGTTGTATAGTTTTATCTCTTACATTAAATCCTTGTTTCATTTTGAGTTAATTTTGTACAGAGTATGAGGTTTGGATAGAGGTTCATTTTTTTCCTATTGCTCCAGCACCATCTGTCAAGAAGTCTATCCTTCCGCTATTGAATTGCTTTTGTAACTTTGTCAGAAGTCAGTTGGGCTTATTTGTTTGGATTTATTTCTGGGATCGCTCTTCTGTTCCATTGATCTTTGTATCTGTGATTCCACCAATTCAACACAGTCTTGATTACTATAACTATACAGTGCATCTTGAAATTGGGTAGTGTAATCCCATCCAAGTTATTATTTGTATCTTTTGCTATATATTAAATGTTTTCAACTATTATTTGTTCAAGTACTTTTCAGCCCCATCCTCTTTCTCCTGTCCTTCTAAGACTTCTACGACACAAATATTAGATATTTTGTTATACTCTCAAGGATCCCTTAGCCACCATTCGTCTTTTTCCAAGTCTATTTTCTCTCTGATTTTCAGATTGGCTAATTTCTCTCGTTCTGTTTTCCAGTTCACTGATTTTTTCTCTTCTCTATTCTGCTCTTAATCCTATCTGCTGGACCCTTTATTTCATTTTTAATACATTCAGTTCCAAAATTTCTATTTGGTTTTTCTTCATATCTTCTATTTGTTGATACTTTGTATTTTGTGGTGAGGGTTTTTCATTTATTTCAAACGTGTTCATAGTTATTCACTGAAGCATTTCTATGGTGGCTGCATTAAAATGTTTGTCAGATTATTCTAACATCTCTGCTGTCTTGGTGGTAGAGTCTATTTACTGTTTTTTATTTTAATTCAAATTGTAGTTTTCCTGGATCTTGGTATGATAAGTGATTTTCAGTCAAAACCTGAATGACTTGTGTATTAAGTTATGAGACTCTGGATCTTATTTAAATCTTCTATGTTAGCTGTTTTGGGGAAGTGGGGATTGCTGCCTTGTTACTTGTAGCCAGGTTGGGGTAGAAATCTACTTGGCTTTTGTTGACGACGGGGGCAATAAGGAGAAGGGAGGAGGGAGGTTGCTTTTTACTCTTGGGTTGGTGGGACTTCTGTCTTCCCTCTGGGTCTCCACTGACACCACTCTGGATGGGAGGGGTGGGAATTCCTTCGTTACTGCTCCCCGCTTGTCTTCCACTGACACCACGGCATAGGTCTCATGGCCACCAGGCTGGGGTGAAAATCCACTGACAAAACTTCAGCAGGAAGTGGGAGGGATACGTCATTACTGACTGATGGGATTGGAATCCCTGGATCCTCAAACTTCTTCCCCTACACTGAGTGGGGAAGGGGTGCAACACTACCACCTGGCAGAGATGAAAGTTCCAGCTCCTAACTTGACCTTCTCTGACATCACCTTGGCAGGTGGGCTGGGGTCCCTCTTTACAGTCTGACGGGAGTGGAGGTCTAGGCTACTCACTCACCATTTACTGACATGGGTGGGGTGGGAGTGAGGCCACAATACTTTCTGTGGTTTTTGACTGGAGTAGAGTGGCTATTGTCTAAAACTTTTCTTTCTAAAGTGCGCTCTCCCTGTCTTTTGACTAGAGCGAGGAGGTTTTTGTTGGGGCTTTTTTTGTCTGCACCTGTTGGTGGGTCTGGATCACCAACTTCTTCATCTCCAAGTCTGGGATATATGAGGGCAAAAAAAAAACAGGGGAATTCACCCCTGTTTTAATCCTTGGGTCCCGAGTTTCCCAGCTAGTCCTCTTTCTTCTCTTCACTTTTAGAGTTTGTTATGTATATAACGGTTGTGGTTTTTAGTTGTCCTTAGAGGGAAAAGTATGTCTACTCCTTCTTCCCAGAAGCAAAGTCTTTTGGTGCGATTTTTAAACAGTGCTGTCTCAAAGGCATAAGTGAAAAAATTCACATTATCAGTGATTTTACAAAACACCATTAGCCTCAAGTTGAAACTACCATTGGAGGACTTTCATGAGGAACTACTATAGGGAACCTACACATAGAAAATACTCTTAAAGAGTATTCTTGTGATTAAAGGCATGTTAACATAAATAGTAATCCCATATGTCAGTGTATTTCCAGTTACCTAAAATTTACTTAAGCACAGAACATTGTTGGCAGATGACTCCAAAATGATAATGCTCTCTCATATTTTTGATGGGAAAGAGGAAACCATATAACATGAGAAATGCCTTTGCATCATCAGCCTGGACCGAATGACTTTTCCCACAGTTTGTTCAGTTTGTGAATATCATTTTCATCTGACTTCACCAACCCAGTTATCAAGGTGAAAACCATCCAGACAACTGCCTTCAGGGAATACAGAGGCTGAGCAGACCACGGAGGCCCGAAAAGAACAACTCGCATCCCAGATGAGGAAATAATTTTCATCCATGTTATTTTCACTTAGGAGGTCATCACCCCATAAAAACAATAGATGCGAAAAACTAAATGAGAATTGGCCACAGAATACAAATGCTCTGAGTGGTGAGAAGAGCAGTCCATTGCAGAGGCTCTGGTATTTAGTATAAGAAGTCCGAAAAGGCGTACTCTGTCTAAAAGTCACTTTTTGTGTAATATTTACTTGAGGCCAAGATTCTGAATGAAAAATAGCTATACAGTCAATCAGGTAGGTGTTTCTAATTATCATGATTTTGACTTTATGTAAGCATGGTCTTGAGTTCAGCATCAATTTTGGTATGTAATACGCTAGGCATAAACACACATACTAAAGAGGAAACTAAGGACGGGTGAGGGGAAGGGATAATATTAAAATAGCTCAAACGTTTTCTAAAACTATGACTTAGAATCTAACATTTGGTGAGGATTGTATATGCTTTGGACTATATGGTTTCAACTATGAACAGGGTCATTCTCCTGCTTTTTCACCATCTGTTTGCAGTCATAAACCCAATTGTGAGAAAAATTCTACTCTATGACATCTTTGTGTTAATGGATTTGTGCCCGTTTTTGCAGTAGTTGGACATTTCAGGGTCACTAAAAGGGGTAATTTAATCAAGATGTAGGGTTCTTTCATTCTAGATACAAAGAGATGCAATGATGGTGTTTTGGTGATGTTGACATGCTACAAATCTACCTCAGTTTACATAGTAACTCACTTAGAAACTGTCCCCCTAATGACTTAATTTGCTTAATAAACAGCATTTCCAAGTTTCTTTTAATAAAGGCTCACTGTGGATTCTTCCCCCAAATATGTTGATTGTGTACAGAGCCCTTAATACAGCATCAACATTACCTGCTGTCTGAAGCCTTTCTTGATATATTAAAATAAAGTTTACTGATCTGTCCTCTGTGCTCTCAAGATTTCCTACACATACTTACATGAGTGGTCTCAACTGGAGGTGATTTTGTCCCCCAAGGAACATCTGGCAACGTGTGGAGACATTATCAGTTGTCACAAGTGAGGGAGTGCTCCGGGAAGCAAAACGTTTCAATCGTGACAAGATGGAGAAACCATGATCTAGATTAAGTCACCTTGATGGCCACACCTGACCCTGGATTTTCAGTGAACGAGGACGTGGAATTTATGTCCAATTCCACCCTATCTGCCCCACGCTGTAACAGCCACTTCACCGCTCGCCTCCTGACACGCCAGCTGAGTCCAGAGGAACCTCAGGGGTTCTGCTTCCGATCCCAGAAAATTTAATATGTTTTCTTAACTCACGTCTTAGGTGGGGTTCCTTTCTCAGGTTGTGACTACAGCACGTGTCCATTTATAAACAAGAGTGAGCAAGGGAATGACTGGCAAAGATGCCCTAGCAGATGACCTAGGTGTCACAGACAGTCTTTTCTGCCCACATGGCATGACAGTAGCCTTAACTCCTCCTGATAGACAGGGTCCATCACCGGAGCCGGGATGGTGACTCTTCTTCCCACTCACTGCTGGCATGAGAAACTCAAAAGTCACCAACAAATAGTCATAACACAATTAAATCCTTGGGCTTGTAATTGTCTGCTTTTTACTGCTCTGTGGATGCAGGAGGTGAAGGTCTCTTTATCTGCAGCCAGAGAGACCCTCTGACTTTCACACTTCCGTTCCAATTGGTGATTAATTCCCTTCAGTCTTTTATTTCCTTTCTCTAGTTCATCCATGCTACTCACGAGAAGCCATCCGATTCCACTGTTCTTATATCACCTTCCAGTCTTCCAAACACCTGTGGTATTGCCCTGCTATGTGTCCCAGAGCATTCCTTTCCACCCACATCCCATCACAGTTCACCAGGAATGAAAGTCTTAACAACTGAAATGCTGCAACAGGCGATTATCACTCCACCTACTAACTGGATGGAGTACTCATTGCCTACAACCAGTTAGTAGTGAGTAATCGAGTACCAAATCTCATGTTAGAGTCTGCTCCTTCTACTAGAGTGCGGAGCTAGCTACACCACAGCACAAGAAGCGATTGGACACATCTTTTCCCAACTCTGCATTCAGTCAGATCTTCCAAGGTGGGTGTATTTACACCATGGAAATTCGCGAGAACCACAAATCATGGCGTATTTTTTCCCAGAGAGCCAGTGTTTTAACATGTACCTGCACACCACTGGTTTCCTCTCCAGTCCCCTCTGGCACCTACTGTCTTAGGTTGTTTTCCTGGAAAACAGATTTTGAGATGAAGATTTGTCTGCAGGAAGTTTATTGGGCTATTAAGAACAGTACCTGTAAGGAAGTGAAGGAACCAGCATAGGCAATAGGGAGAAGTTAAAGTATAATGCAGTCTTGTAAAAGGTTTCAGACAATCCCAGGAGCTCGAGTTGGGATTCCCCAACAGAGTGGCTCAGAATTGAAACAGGGAGCTGGACCTTTGTGTGCCTAAACTGATGAGTCAGAGGATGCTGGCTGCCCCCAGCAGGGTGTGTGACCTTAGGGAGCCAGTTCCCCTCAGCTGAGGACAGTTCCTGGGTGTGAGCCATAAGTGGCCAAAAAGCATTCCTGAAACATCTGGGGCAGTGAGTGTTTTGGTCCTCAAAGTGGGATGTTGAACAATTGTGTGCATCCTTCTGTCAATAAATATTCATTTCACTTTATTTCTTAAGTACATCATTTACTTAAGAATCTTATAAGATTCTCTACAGAACTTGCTTGTAGATAAATATTTGTATACATTGATATTTATTTTAATGGAAAAGTCCTAAGAAATATGGTTTTCAAATGGGTTGTGTTAACTTATGGTTCCATCAGCCGAGAGTCCCCTTTCCTTGCACTTTCCCCAACAGTAGTTATTATTAATATTTGCAAAATATAACAGCCGAAGAGTGCATTTAATATTTGGTTAAACTGGCACTATTTTATTGCTAATGAAACTAAACATATCTCATATACTTAGTGACTATTGTATTTCTAAAATTGTAGACTATCTTCTCATGTTCTACCCCCTTTTTCCACTCTGAATAGTTTTCCTTATTGATTTGAAAGGGCTTTAAAAAATATTATTAGGATTCTAGCTCTTTTTCAGTGTTACATATTGAGAATATTTTCACCAATGGCTTTATTAATTTTTTTTGCTATTGGAAGTTGGTTTTATTGCATCATCAAAACTTTCAATATACTTTCTTGCACATTACTATTGTTATCACTATCAATATGGCTAAATGTATTGAATTCTTACTATAAAGTGGGCACTATTCTAAGTGCTTTGAATTATTAAGTCACAAATCTTTATGAACCTTATGAAGTATGTGTACTACTGTTCACATTTTATCAGATGAAGAAACTGGAGAATGGAAAAGTAATTTGCCTAAGCTCACACAGCTGTGACTGACAAAACCAATAGTCTGACCCAGGGAGTCTAACTCCAAAGCCTGTATCCAGAATAAATTATATATATATAAATTATCCCTAATAATCTCACATCAGATACACTTAGTGAGCTAAGGTTATGCCACTGCTATATTGCAGTGCCTATCGGTAGAATTTAATACAATTGGACTCGGGTTTATTTTTCATGATAAAATTACAGTGTGTTGGTGTTGGGTTGGAATTTAGGACATTTTACTTTCCTACTATAATTTATCTACACTTTCTAGGAATTCTAGAATATCCTTTTCCATTACCAAATCATTCTAGATGATTTGGTAATGGAAAAGGAATAAAATAACATTTGGTTTGGAGTGAAAAGGGGGAAAATATAGCATTCACCAAGTGACCAATCTTTAACATTTAAATCAGCTCAAATTCTGAAAAGGAAAGGAAGAGGAAGAGGTTTTTTTTCTAGCCCGTTTCTTTTGTTGTTCCTCTCCTTACAAAAGAACTTTAAAAACCACAATGATTGATAGCACTTATGAAGATAGTTCACAAATTTGTTTTAATAATAATTCCAATAATGTTACCATTTTAGAGAGACCCACTGAATCCTCAAGATTATTTATACTTAATTGTTTTTGTGTGCTACCTTGATCACTTCTTAATTATATGTTTAAATCGCTGAAATGAGGGTGTTAGGAAAGTTTAGTGAGTTACTAGGACTGACAGTTTGGAGTTCATTAACAAAATGAGCAGTGCATTGTTATTGAAAGAAATATCAATTTAAGTGACTGTCAAATTATAGGTCCTTCTTCCAGACCTGGAAGCAATTGAGTCCTGTACATTCCACACTTCTGAGGAATCTTCTTTTGCATAATCACTTAACAATTTTGAGTGGGCAGCAGTACAGCTTTTAGATCTTTGCTTGTTTCTTTTTCATAAGCACTCAAATCTAATTGTAATGTGTATCCTTGAAGACAAGGAGTCATCTTTCAGAAACTCCATCATCTTGGCAAGACATATTTGATTACTAGTTGCCTGCCCCGTGTCAGGCAGGACTCTCTCTGTGCTTTGTGTTGGACATCACATCACCCTCAGGCTCTTCAGAGGAAACCAGGCCTTTCTATTCTTCTGCAGATGACTGCATGCAAGGCACGTATTCCCAAAGAGCATCTCAACAGGTTTGAAGCCTCTTCGACCATTTTCTGCAGTAACTCCATTTGGTGGTTTCTTCAGCTTCAGAACAATTCCAATGCAGACACTCCCAGCCCTGATGCTGTAATTTTAAATGACCTTCCCTGGGTTTTCTGTGTGACAGTGCCACAAGGGAATGACGCAGTGGTCATTCAGTCATTTTGAGAGAGCCTGGGATATCCCTGGGGAGCTGTTAGAAACAATCAGCCCCTCCTTCAGGAAATGAAAGGAAATGCCAACCCAGTGGAAATTTATTTATTACCTGTTTGAAAGCTGCTGAAATAACAAAACACCCTTAACAGACCAACCAGGGCTACACAAAGAAACTGAGGATATTCTCACACTGGGGCCGTGAACGTCATTCAGGCAAGTGAGTGGAGTATTTTGTTATCGGCACTCCCAAAGAAGGGAGAAGGCAACGTGGTCATATAAAGTGAATTAAAAATAAATTAAGCATCAGTGAGAAACTTTCCTTGACCTGACTCATGGCAGGAAATCTTCTCAAAGCAAGCCTTGGGGCCAACCAGGTCAACAGCTCCTGTGTCAGAGCAGACGTCCTGTCACACCTCCACTGAGCTGGGAACGCACTACACTCGAGTTCAAGGAGGTAAAACGAGCCCTGCCCCGGGAGCAGCTACTGTCCAACTCAGTCCTCGAGCCTGCGGGAACCCTCAGGACTGAAAGTCATAACTGTCTTCTTTCCCTTCCCAAGGCTCAGCTCTGCATCTTAGAGACTGTGCGTGGGCCCTGGGCTGAGGCAGGCCAGCCCTTACCTACACGGTGCTTTCAGAGTGAGGTCGAGAGGGAGCACTTGTCTCTTCCTTCGATCTTTCTGAGTTGCACTGCAGGTGGCCCCTCTGCGTTGTAAACCTCTGTCAACGCCTGAAAAGGAGGTTTTCTCCCTATTTACGCTGCCTATACTCTCTCGTGACAGTGTGTATTCTTGGTCCTCTTGAGAAAGTCTGCCTTGTCTCCAGTATACAGAAGTAAAATGATACAGGAAAACATAGGAAGAAGGAATTCAACCTCACAGACTGTAACCTAGAAATATGGCCTGAGCTGCCACCCTGCTTGGCCTGCCCTACACATCTCAGACTCAAGAGTGTAAAATAACCTCTCATCTAAACGTCCAGCCTGTGCATCTGTGCTCTGGATTTCGGACTTGCCAGCCCCTATAATCATCATTGACTCCAAGCCATGGGCTGATGGTCCCCCACGAGGATGTGAGCAACAGGCCTTCGGTTCTGGGGGCCCCTCCCAGCAGCTCTGCTGGCCCAGGCACCTTTACCCCTCGGACTCTGAACCCGACGCCCTGCGGTCTGGGTGCTGGAACGCCCTGGGAGAGGTGCCTCCTTGCGTTGCTGTGCAAGCTCCTCTCCGCTGGGCGGACCGCATCCTCCTTTCCTGGGCCTCCTTTCCCGTCAGCAGTGGGAAGAGCCAGCGCCACCAGGAAACACCCCCAGTGCAGGTGTGCGACTAGAGATGCCAGTAAGCATGTTCGCTCCAGAGGAGAAACCAGGGAGTGAATCCTGCCCAAAGACGCAGAAGCCGTTTTCTGACCCAGAGAACGCAGACAGAGAGAGCCTTGGAAGTAGTCCTGGGGACCAGCCTCTCATGGCAGAGGCCCGGTGATTGGCAAGGAGGCTCTGAGCCTCAATCTGAGATTTTTTTTTTTTTTTTTTTTTTTTTTTTTTGCGGTATCCGGGCTTCTCACTGTTGTGGCCTCTCCCGTTGCAGAGCACAGGCTCCAAACGCGCAGGCTCAGCGGCCATGGCTCACGGGCCCAGCCGCTCCGTGGCATGTGGGATCTTCCCGGACCGGGTCATGAACCCGCATCCCCTGCACCGGCAGCCGGACTCTCAACCACTGCGCCACCAGGGAAGCCCCTGGAGAGTGAGATTTGAAGAAATGAAAGTTGGCAAATTTAGCCCAAAGAAGGAGTCCCTCTCTCTGCAGAGGCACACTTCTGAGATGACTCGGTGGACTGGAGACAATCCCCAGGGCGACCGTGGGAGGCACGTGCTGAAGATGGCAAAGCCACGTGAAGGAGGGAGCCCGAGTCACTGAGTCACAGCCTGAGCCCCAGAGGAACGTCACCCCTTCTAGGAACACTGGGATTGAACGGGGACACACTAGCTCCACGGAAAACCTGTAAAATGTCAAGACCTTGCCAGTTTCAACTGATTTCACCTGAGTTCTTGCAAGTGCAATCGAAGTCTCTCATTTTGATGACACCCTTGAGTCCCCTGCCCCTGCCTGCCTGAGTGACCATCACAAAGGAGAGCAGGTGCCTGCAGGGGACGGAGATCCCTGTGACCCTTGCAGGGAGAAGCCGCATTCCCTGCTGCAGAAGGAAACTCTAAACCAAGGGACTCAGCCTCACCCAGGGACGTGATGTCAGCAGCCCTCACGGCAGCCCCTCCGTTGTGACGGGACACCCACGTCGGAGGGCGGGAAGCGGACGGCGCGGCAGCACTTTGATCCTCCATGTTTGCCGTAAGGCCCGAGTTCCAGGCTGGTCTCTGGCTGCAATCGGCTCTTTCCACCGCCTTCAGCGCACCGACTAGCGATGCCACTCTCCCGGGTGTGCAGCCAGCAGCAGAGCGAGAACTTCACTGTTTTCCAGAACATGGCCACCCTCCCCTCTGCCAGCCCAACCGATGCTCGTCCTGCTGGCCAGGCACTTGTTTTCTCCAGGGACAGAACAGTCCTCAGGGCTCTGCGCAGTCAGTTGTGCCCACGGGATCCCGGCCGTCAGCGGAGAACCCGGGGCCCTCTGGAGCCAGGGAAGGCCTGCTGACCTCGCAGGAATGCCTGCCCTGCCGGCCCCAGGCAGCTATGGGGTCTCTGCTCGCGCCGTCCAGTTGCTTGAGGCCAGGCCCGGGTCTCCCTGGGTGTCCCCGGGCGATCCTGGTCACACAGTCCCGTGGTCGTTTCCACAGTGCACAGCCCACGCGCTTTAAGGAGAGAAAAAGAGTCACAGCCGGAAGATCGTCTGCCGAGTCAGGACCGTCCCACAGCCCACGGCACAAGCCTACGCAATCCTCAAGTCTCCAGGGGTGGAAGCCGGTCCTCCCGGTGACAAACCCCAGCGACTGGCAGCGCGTAATAAAAATGGAACAGGGCTTCACTTGAAGGCACAGTACACGTTCTCAAGACAGAACAGAAAGAGGAGCCCCCAGCTGCCCCCAGCAGGCGCTGTCACCACCTCCACAGGCCACCGCGACCTGGCCTCGCGTCACCCAGAGAGCCTGAGCACCGCAAAGACGCCCCACGTGCCGCCACCCCTGTCCTCCGCAGCCGCAGGGACGAGACGCCGTCCACCCTGCCTGCCACCCTGGCCCGCTCGGACCCCAAGCACTGCCCCGAGCAGGCCCGGCTGACCGAGGCCCCGCGCACCCCAACTCCGGCCCCGCCGTCCCCAAAGCCCAGGGACTGGCGGGGGCACCAGGTGAGCTCAGTGAAAAGGGAGGTCGGCGCCCCTTGTCCAGAAAGTCCCTGGCTCCCCAAGGGGCCGCTCTAGGCCCATCCGGGTGGGTGGGCGCCCCGCCCGGCGCCGGGTCTACCTGGCGCGTCTACCTGCCGCGGGCGGATGACGGCGAGTTCGAGCGCTCACGCGCGCTCCTCTCGTCCCCGGCAGGACCAGCGCAGGGTGCCGGGCACGCGGGCCGGGCTGGAGGCTGCGGGCCGGCAAGCGGGTCAGGACCGCGACCGCCAGGGAACCCTGAGCCCCGCCTCCACCCAGGGCGACGCGTGGGTGGCAGCAGCGGAGGCGCGGCCGGCACCGGGCGCTGGGCGTCAGGTGATGGACAGCGAGAGAGCCGTTTCCGTGCAGGGAGCCCGTGCAGGGCGTGGTTCCACCCGGCCCCTACACCCACCCTCTCGTCCCAGAGTCTGCCACTGTCCTGGGATTCATCTGTGTCAGAAATTAGCCAGCTACTCTGCTTGGCCAAAAAAGTAAATAATTCATCGGCTGGTGATGATGACTCCCCTTCGGGAGCAGACACAGCCGCTCCAAGAGGCATCAGCGTCCTTCTAATCTGCTAACGCAAAAAAACAGCTTAGCATCTCAGGAGAACGCAGAACGACTTCAGGAGAAAACAGTGCATGCTTTGAATGAAAATATCTTCAGGAAAGTCTAAAAACTGCTTGCTTAAGAAACTGCAGCATGAAGTACCTGCAAGCCGAAGGAACAGAAAAACGTGCTTGAAAACTCAAACACACAAACGTAACAGGTTGTGAACGATAAAGAGAGCCAGTTAAAATCTCCACCTGAAACTGTACTGAAGGTTGTAAATTTGCCTGATCTCTTTAGAGAAGATTATAGGATGACAGCATCTTGGAATTCGAGAAAAAGTGTGCATTAGAAATGGGAGATCAACTACTCTATCAGTCAGAAGTTGATCTGAAAAAACTCACGGATGTTGTTATATGTAGATGTTTCTTTTAAAAGACTTGAAGGAGAAAAATAAATATTCAAAAAATTATCTGAAGACGACATGCGAATTAAGAATTTACAGGACAAGTAAAAAAAAACAAAAACCTTCAAACTGAGTGAACATTTTTGCAGACTGAAAATTCGGAGCTTGAAAGAGATTCAGAAACTTCCGCCGAAACTTCAAACACCGCCTACATTATGTTGAGAACGTATAATGCAACTTCAGGGAACATTGCTAGCGGGAATGTGTTGCTCACAAATAGAGACCAAGCTCCCCAAAGTGTACGGAAACATAAACTACACAAATCAGAACTCAGCCTCTCCAGGGAGGGATGAAGATGTGGACAAAGAATTGGAAAGAATCACTTTCTTCTATCAAAACCAGATTCTCCTCTGTGGGAAAAGAGCTCATGAAAGTTGAATGGCAGCCCTGCCAACCTAGAGAACGCCCAATGAGCTAAGAAAATGACCGCAACAGACAAATAGTGGCTAAAATACAGTTCAAATTCCAGCCTTCCCTGCGTGAGCCCTTCAGTTCCTGCTGTTCCACCTGCAGCCACAAAGGCCTGCAAGTATCAGGGGGTCCCCCTGGATCATAAGATCCCCAAGGAAGGAGGAGGTTTCGGCTGGGAGGGCTCAGAAATTCTGAGTCACGTGCAGGCTTGATTCAACTTTCACAGCAGCAAACCCCTGAACTTCCACAGCCACAGCGCAACAGTTGCCAATGTTTTCTCTCTTTAAAAGTAATTTTGATTGAGCTCTTTTTAGTTTAACTGCTGATACAATTGATGCTACAATATTTCCTACTGTAGTTTGATAGCATTTTAATTTTAGGACAGTATTTTTCAAATGCGGATTTGTTTAATGTAACTCTCATGAGTATATATTTCCACTTCATTGGACCCTCTAGAATTAGATTGTATACGTATGACATATTGTATTTTGATTTTATATAAAAAGGCCACTATTACTTAAACCACCTTTGAAGCTTAATATGAATAGAGATGTTTGAAACAATAGAGACCATTTCTGTATGCTAAAAAATATAGTCTACATTTTACACAAAATGTGGTTGAAGTTTCGATACATCTGGTCTACTTCTACCTTCAAAAATATCTGAATCTTCTGAGCTTTGGATCACAACACTTAACTAAATTTTATTTTGAGAAAAGGAGAGGTATTACTAGAATTCTTCTCTACTGAGAGAAATATTCAACTGCAGAAGGAATAAGAAGAGGACCACTTTTATTCTCGAAGCAGGTTAAGCACATGGTAATTGCTTTTAATCCGTCCACTTGTTGCACACACACTGATTGAGAACCTACGGCTGTCAGACCCCCGGCTGGGGATGCTGGGCTCACGGCAGCACCGCCCTCAGTTCACGTGCTCTGGAGGGTTCGGGGAGCAGAGAGAGGCCGAGAAGGCAGTGCTGGGGAATGTTAGGAAGCAAACGCTTCCTAAAACAGAGAAGTCACTACCTGAGGGAGAGCAGAAACTGGTCCGGGAGACAGAGGGAAGAGCATGCCAACTGGAGGAACGAGGGAGAGCAAACGCCAGAACAAGAGCGATCAGGGCAGTCAGGGTAAGACAGCAACTTACTGTCCATGTGGGCGGGGAGCAGGTGTGAAGCTGGTCCGATTATAAAAGGTCTTACCTATCATCCTAAGGCGCTTGGCGTTATCCTACACTTTGATGAAAGGGTCTGAGCAGGGCGTGCTGCAGAGTTTCACGTTGGAGAGAAGATGACGGCCGCTCTTTAGAATGCAAGCTAGCATCAGAAACGGGCAGCTAGCAGAGAGGTCGCCTCCTGACCTGGAGGTGGAGAAGGATGAATGACCTCGGCAGACATCTAGAAGGTAGAACACGCAGGACACAGGACAGACAGGAGGGAGAGGGAGATGGAGAGACAGAAAAGTGTAAAGTTGGTTTGTTTTGTTTTGTTAAGACTTTCCAAAGAGGGATGCCTTTAACTCCGATAAGATGCACAGAAATATGGACAAGTGGGTCAGGAAAAACACATTACCTTTCTGGCTCTGGTCCCCAACACACCCCAGATAACCAGATCAACTTAGAAAGAAACCTTTGCCTAGTGTCGCAAGAAAAGGCTTTTGGATCAACTGTTGTGTGTTCTCTCCCTATGTCTCTTTACTTGAGGGCTTAAATCGGGTTTATCGTATTGATGTACGCAAGGCCCCTTTTCCCTCTCTCCTTCTTTTTTCTTCTTCCCTTCTCCCTAATAATGTAATCAGCACCTGCAGATCCCTACCATGCAAATCGAGCTCAGATAAGGACAGTCATCTGCATCCAACATTGTGGTTCCTCGTCTCCATCCTGTCACTGCCCCCGGGCAGCCTAACGTAATCACCATCCGGAATCCCTTACTTCTGTTTTTATGTGGCTTCATGGTCTATACATCCCTAAAATGGAAATGTAAACGTTTTACCTCTTTTTAACTTTTTACTTTAACATGATATTGCCACTGGTGTCACACGCCGCTCAGTGCCTGCCTGTCTGTGCTGTATTATTCTCTTTTTTTTTTTTTTTTTTTTTTTTGCGGTACGCGGGCCTCTCACTGTTGCGGCCTCTCCCGTTGCGGAGAACAGGCTCCGGACGCGCAGGCTCAGCGGCCATGGCTCACGGGCCCAGCCGCTCCGCGGCATGTGGGATCTTCCCGGACCGGGGCACGAACCCGTGTCCCCTGCATCGGCAGGCGGACTCTCAACCACTGCGCCACCAGGGAAGCCCTGTATTATTCTCTTTTATGTGAACTTACCCTTGTTCATTTATCCAATCTCCTGCTGAAGCACATCGGGTGGTTTCTGAGCCTTTTGTACACTTTGGCACGTGTTTCTTTTCCAGCGTCCAGGACGCTGCTAACACGTTGGGGTTCCTCGTGTTTTTCAGAAGAGGAGGAATGCCGTGAACTCTCTTTACACATGTTCTTCCCACACAGGCTTAAAAAACACTTATTTCAATCTAAGTGATCTGTCTTTTCACACTGACTATTGATCCTGAATCCACGAATAGTCTCTTTTTACGTCACACCAAAAGGACAAGCCCCGCTGCTGAATTCAGGCTACTGGTTAACGCAGCGGAAAATAAATCCGTCACACGAGTTATTTGAACTAACCAGCCCAACGAGCGCAAACAGGGCACACGGAAGCCCCGTAAATCCTCAGCACTGGAGGCTTGCTTGTGTCCTCTAACTGGCAGGTAAAACGTTGGAGTGAAACGTACTGCTGACCCTTAAGACTCTTGGTCTTAATCGGAGCGGAGACAGGTCCCCAGGCCTATAGGCAGCCAGAGACTGATTCAAAGACACACCACGGGGCAGAGAGAAATGTTTCAAGTTCTGAGGAGAAGCAGCAGCGCCGCTTCGCTGTCAGGGCTGCTCCTCCCTCGTGCCTCCCCAAGTCGTAAGCAGCGGACCCCACCTGCACCCCGCAGCTCCCCTGGCCTGGACGTGTCAGGAGTAGATATAACTGCGCAGGACGGAAAGGGGGACTTCAGTGCTTCCAACGAGGTCCCACCTTCTGGGCTAACATCCCACCTCTGGTGCAGCATCAAAGGCTGTTTCACTATTAAGACATTTATATTTTGGCCTGACTTTCCCACCTAACATTTCTAGAACTTCTGTCTCAACCAAGTTTGAACCGCATATTCGAAGAGTTTCCTGCTCTCTACTCTTTTTCATTTCCCCTAATTTCTCTGGAAGTTGGGACTCTTGTCTCCTTCCTAGCAGAGTATATAGTACTTGCTCATTTCCTTCACTCATTCAACAAATATGTGTTGAGTTAGGGCTGTGAGCCGTAGACTCTGCTAGAGCCCAGAGATGTAACGCTGAAAACAAGAGAAAAATTACCCTCGAGAATTTTAGTTAATCACACTGTGACCCACCGTGAAAATTACAACAAGGAGGTGGTGATGGTCCCTAATCTATTCCGGCAGCCCTTGAGTGAAAAAGCCTTCTTAAGGGAGTGAAGTTGGGTGAAGGTGGAGACGAGCCAGGATCTGGGGAAAATGCACTTCCTGCCGCTGCTTCTCTCCCTGTCCCTCCGGCCTCTGCTCTCATCCAGGAGGCAGCATCCCCCAGCCGACCACCACACCACCCAGCTAGGATACCGACCTTCCCACTTCCATCCTGCCCACCCACCCCTCCCAACCTCCCCACTACCTGCTTTCTGACCTCACCTCCTGCTGTTTCCACCGAGTCCACAATGACTCACGAGAACTCTCCCTTTCCACTTCCTCAGAAGGTCGACATCCCCCAGCTGGGTTTTCAAGAGGCTCTCTGTCTGGAATTCCCCTCCTCTTGTCACTTATATGATTAAAACTTTCTCATCTTTCAGATCTCAGCCTAGCTGACATCTCCTCAGAAGAACAGAACCTGTAAAAATCATAAATTTGGTTTGGTTACTTCCACATCGTTTCTCTCCAGTACCAGTCTACCATCTCCTCAAGGGTGAGAACCATTTTCCCTCTTATGTACCAGCAACTAGCACAGGGCCTGGTACATAACACACCCTAAAGGCAATTTTGCTGAACAAATGAATGGATGGTGTTAGATACACATTTCTATTTTTTCTGTCAAATAAAATCTTTGTTAGAAAGATTAATTCCACAGGCAAGAAACAAAAAGTAATTGGAAAAAATTTAAACATTAAATGAAACTGTTCAATTCTGTATTATGTTACTCAGCGTTCTCCAGAAAAACAGACTCAATAAAGTATACATGTACATAAATAAAATGTACCTATACATATATACATAACTGACTCATGTAGTTATGCAGGCTGACAAGTCCCAGGGTCTTCGAGGTGAGTCAGCAAGCTGGACCCGGGAGAACTGATGGTTTAGCTCAAGTCCAAAGGCCATGACCCAGGAGAGCCAATGGTATAGTCCTAGCCGGAAGGCCCACGGTCTCAAGACCTCAAGATCCAGGAAAAGCCAGTGTTTCGGTTTGAGCCCAAAGGCAAGAAAAAACCCAACGCCCCAGTTTGAAAGCAGTCAGGCAGGAGGAATTCCCTCTTAAGAGTCCTTTCTGTTCTATTCAGGCCTTCAACCGATTGAGGAGGTCCACCCACCTTAGGGAGAGCAATCTGCTTTGCTCGGTCTACTGAATCAAATTTTAATCTCACCAGAAACACCCACAGACCCACCCAGAGTAATGTTTGACCAAATGTCTGAGCACCTCATGGCCCATTCAACTTGACACATAAAATTAACCACCACAGTCTCCCCGTAACATCACAACTGCGTTTCCTCTGCATATTGTTGACCTTCAGGGTATCCAGTTGAGCTCAAGTTCATGGTGCAGGGGGGCTCCAGAATACACTATGTGTGATTCCAAGATAGAGGACCTAGTGACTCCTGTCTGCTGCTAGACCAGTTGTCCCTCTCAAGCTGGGATGCTACACTACAGGTGAATGCAAGAGAGCGTAACTAGAGTCAAAGCAAGAGCCCCAAACGGCAAAGTTATCGTCACCATCAAGTGACAGAAGAGGAGAAATGGAATTTATAATGCTTACTTATAATAATAAATATTTGTCATTATTATTGAATTTGTGTCATTTGCTTACTGCTTGCCAAATACTGTCCTAAGCACTTTACATACAATAACTCATTTAATCATCATAACAACCCTAGTTATTACTATTACTCCTCTTATACAGGAGAGCAAACCGTAGCACAGAGAGGTCAAGTCACTCGTCTAAGGACAGAGATGATGAGGCAGATCGAGGATCCATACCCAGGCATTTCTGCTCTAGAATCTGCACTCTTAGCAAGTGCACTTGACCACCCCTCAGAGACCTAATTGTGCACCAGCTGTTTATACACGTCACCTCTTTAATCCTAAGTTAACTCTGCAGGTTAAAACTATTGCGTGAGGAAAATGAGAAAACAAAGACTAATCACAGTAAGGGAACTGAGGCTGCAATACAAGTTAGTGGAAGAAACTGTCTTTCAAACTATATCTGTTTGGCCCCCAAAACCAAGTCTCTTTCCAATATTCCTCACCTACCTCCTCTCTGTGGATTGAATCCAAGTGGGTTCATTCATCTCCAAAGCCAAGTTTCCAATCACACATGAAACATAATCTCATATTTATAGCATAATCAGGATCACAGAATTTTGGTCAGGTCACATTTTTTTCTATGCAAATTGTATATATGCAGTGAAACTGAGTTAAGTATCGCTTTTATGCAGAAATCATTTTATATTTCTGACTTCCCTTTGCTTTATTTTTTTATCTTTATTTTTTTTAGTTTTTTGCGGTATGTGGGCCTCTTACTGTTGTGGCCTCTCCCGTTGCAGAGCACAGGCTCCGGACGCGCAGCCTCAGCGGCCACGGCTCACGGGCCCAGCCGCTCCGCGGCATGTGGGATCTTCCCGAACCGGGACACGAACCCGTGTCCCCTGCATCAGCAGGCGGACTCTCAACCACTGCGCCACCAGGGAAGCCCCATGCTTTGATTTTTGATGGTAAAAATTCATCAATTGGAATGAGTAACACCAGCCCCTTATTTATAGTTCAGAAAACTTACATGGTGATTTGATGAGTATAAAATACGTCTAACCCAATTGTATAGGACTGAACAGTGAAAGAAAAGGACCTGGCCACAGATTGCTGTGATTCCAGCTTTAACTAGGTAAAGACTGAGGAGTCACTAGGCAGCTTGACAAGGTTTGTCATCAGGTTAAATCCATTCCACTGTTCTCTGAACTTCCCCAAATTTACTTTCGTGAATGGACAGGGAATAACCTCGTGAGTCTGGACAAGCAATCAGGAATTCTGAGTCCACCCATGCATGTCTTTAAGGGCACTTGAACACGAATAACATACCCTCTGGTGCACGTTGCCTCAAGTACTATGAGATCATGGACTTGATCCACCTGGAACAGCAAAACGAAGCAAATGCCAATATTCCTTTCAGCCAAGTCCCATGCTTTGAGCAGGACACTTACAAACAGTGTCCCTACCCACCTGCCCACCATCTTCATTGTGTGCAGTGCCTCCTAGAGTTAACTCATATTCTGTAGGTCGCTCTAATAATAAATTCTAAATACCTCAGCCCACTGTTCACATGTTCATGGGTACACATTCACTTCATTGTTTTAAAATAGTTACTTGAGAATGACTGTTTACTTTAAAAATATTTCTTCCAGATGATTGTAGATAATTATGATGGGCTTCTGTTTAGACGCTGTGCAAATACTATCCAATACATTAAAAATAACATTACAAATAGTCCACATTAGCTAAATGAGCAGCTGTGAAGTGTGTTCCTCAGCAGATATTTCTTAATAGCCTAGATTCCCATCTGCCCAGCATGGTTGCCTAGAAGCTGCCCAGATGCCTAGATGTAATACAAGAAAAAACAACCTTTTTGCCTAAGTCTATTTCCTCTGTTTTACACAAACAGTGAACTAGGACAAACTGATGTTTTCGCTTTCGTGAGCAGAGTAAAGCCTGAGGCAGCTATGACAAGGGGAAACAATTCTGATTTTCTAAAGGCGAGTTTTCACTTAAAAACCTCAGACAAGTTGAGATTTGGTTGACAAATGTCTGAGGCTCCGTCCCTGGAGAAGCTGCAATCCTCCACCCGCTGATGTCACACAGACTGAAACCTTGTACAACCAATTCAGAAATAGCTAGCCCACATCCTAGTCTGAGCTATGGAGTCTGACACTGACATAATAAAGATGTGCACTGGCAATATCCTTGAGGGACAGGCACAGGCCACAGTCCATTAGCGGCCCCAAGAAAAGGTCAAGCGGCATTCTTTAATTCCGCAGTTGACTGTTGTGTTCACTTGGGGTGCTAATACGAGCTCAAAGCAAATAATTCATTCTAGGATGAGTCTCAACAATCTTCCAATCTCTCACGGTACCGACTGACCAGATAGAAGCCATTCCACTAAGATGTGCTTTCATTTTCAGTCCCATCATCTTTTTTAGAGGCTCTATAAAAAGATACAGCACAGCGTGCCAAGGATATAGCTCAGTGATTGTAACTCAGCAAGGCATTTGCTCCATTTCCCTGTGGGATGTTCTGCAAATCTTTCTCTCCCTTAAGAAACTGATGGAGTTGTACCTGTCAAGAACAACATGCTGCTAGGCTTGGCATTTCCCCAAGTTGTGCTAGGGAGACCTTGAACTTGACTTTGTTATCTTAGCTTGAAATATTTCAACCCTACCATGAAATGGGACAAACCAGCCAAAGGAGCGGGGAGAGGAGTGTATATATATATTTTGGAAGCGGAAACAGCATCTTATCTTCTGCAATGTATCATTGGCTAAGATTTTTAACTTAAATGTACAAGTTCAAGTTCACACCAGACTTTACTTCTTAAAAGTATGACTTACTGAGGTATGGGAAATGCAGATAGCTTATAGAAATAAAATTGCTTTTTTTTTGGCTCTCTCCTGGGTCTTGTAGTTAGATATATCATGTTTCCAAATTCCCCCGTCACGTGTGTTATTAAACTATGCCCACAACCTTCTCCAGGTCATTAAAAGAAGTATATTATAGAAATAAAAGTCAACTCCCTCATTACATGATAAAGGCATCTTTTCAATGTTTTCTCAATTTAATTCTGTATGCAGGAGTTGTATTTATAATAAAATGCTTATCTCAAATGACTGATGAAAGAGTTGCTTCCCACTGCATGGAAGAGTTCATGATAGTTCCCTGTTCTTGGAGAGGCACTTAGAGGTTTATTCATTGAGAGCAGCAATCCGAGCTGTGTAGACCGAGAGCCAACACACTGTAACTGACAGGACCTCAGCTAAGAGCGTTCTGGAGCTAAGACACAGCAAACTGAAAAGTAACAAAGTGAAATTCTATTAACACTTGGTAGGTCAGAAAATATTATAATAAACAGTCAGAATGTAGGATTAAAGGAGATAGTTTGGGGAATTTCAGCTCTGAATTAAAATCAAGGAGTATCGTCAATGACGAGGTTTAGAACATCAGGATAACCCCATGAAAAATATTTCAAATCTAAGTGTCACTTTACATTCAAATTTATTTTAACCTTGGATTTTTCAGACAGCAAATAAATTATCTGCATGCTTTGCAGCAAATTGAACTTTGATACTAATTAGAGCTACAGTTGGGTGGTTTTCAATCGCCATCTGTTCCTCTTTCCTGAAATAGCTTTGGATTCCACACAGCACTAACATCTGAGGTCTGTTCTTTTGTCAAGTAATGTATGGACTTTCTGGACATTCTACAGCGTGCCTGAACTTTATAATTTGGCCATAAAATATGTAGGTGAATATAGGTATACACACATTTTTCTCTTAAGATATATACTTAAAAATTCAAGCTTTTATGTTATCTTGAAGTATCGAGGTCTCATGAAACTACTGTGCTCATTTAAAAAGCATCACTCACATTTTATACCATTTTCACTCCCAAGTTTCTAGCCCTAGACCTTAGCTTGGAAAAAAGTCTGCCGTCACTGTTTTGGATAAAGAGTTGCTCAGAAGCAGCTTTCCCATCATGCTCCTTCACATCTCACAGAAAACTAAGAACAACGGAAGGCCCCGGGCTGCTAGTCTCATCTTCAGAGCAGCCACACCATGGCCACACACGGTGGCCACACAGAGGAAGGTAGCCCTTGGCTGCTGGGCCCTGGCGTCCTCAAGCTTCGTGGCCACTCGGAGTTCAGCAGCGTCCGGATGATGCGTTTTCTGAGTCCTCATTCTGAGCACCCTCACAAACAAAGGCTGCAGAAGAGGGTAAAGGATTGGGTGCTGCCCTGGGGGGGGAGGAGCTTGAGGCTGCCATCAGGACAATGGACGTGACAAGTCATCAAACTCCAACCTCACAAAGATGACAGGGAATAAGGCAGCAGTTGAGGAATTTGGGATCAGTGAGGCCAACAGGGAACGGGAAAACACCTTTGAATTCAGGTAGAGTTGACTTTTAATTCATAAATCAGTACTGCACTATCCCCACCTTTCCATATTCTCACATCATATTTCTTTCTATCCCTTTCTTCCTCTCCACATAAAATTTCTGTAGGTACCAAATTGCCAAAGTGAGATCTGATCACTCTGAATAAACTGGTCATCTCCGGAGCCTACTGGATAATTGAAATGTGTATTGAGCTGATGCTTGTTTAGCATATTATGAGCCACATACTGTGAGCTGTTTTTTACTCAGTCCTCATTACAACCGAGTGAGACATGTCCCATGACCCTATTTTCACAATAACAAAATAAAGGATAAGAAAGATTAAGCAACTGGCCCAAAGACACACAACCATTAATTCCCAAAAGAGTGTGGGAAATCTCATTCTTTCTTCTCCTCTTTCCATTGTGGAACATTCAAGAAGGAATTTCTTTTTGCCTTTAGTGGTTTCAAACTAGTCAGACCTCGAATCAACTGAGATCGCAGAATGACTGTGTATATATTATGTCGTATCGACAAATATGGGAAGTAGTTACAAATAACTAAAACTAGGGAAATATTACATCAAAATATCCATTTCTGGCTTCTCTTGAAAAACTCCTATACCCACTCACAGACGGTAAGTTAAGCCCCTAGTGGAAGTCCACTTAGTTGAGGATAAACTCCATGTAATACCAGGTTGTGAATATAGAATCAAAATATTTAGAAATAAGTTGCTGCGTGGAAGGAGAAATTATACTAACTAAACAAATGCTCACAATTTGCCTTGCCCAGTGTCACATTTGTCACCATTCCTGGGAGAAAGTGTTCGCCACAAATAGAGGGAGAGCAGGTGTGATCATTCCTTCAATGTGAGCCGAACTCAAGTGGCTTAGGACCTACTTCATCTTCACTTGACAGATACAAGCTGAAGCGTTAGGTACCGCTAAGCGGATGCTCCTTAGAGGCTCTGTGTAATAGCTTTCATTACTTCTTCTGCCCTGGCAAGAAAATCCACCTGAGTCTCAAAGGTCTTTTCTAGCCAAGATCTATGAGCCCAGATCTCTGCTTCTTACTGAGACAAAATGCCCACTGAGCAATCCTGTACTCGGCAGAAGCTTTGAAATGTAATTCCCTCGTTCCCAAAACGTCCAAATGCTAGAGTTAGCTGATGATTAAGAAGCTTGTCTCTGTGTCAAAGGAAGGTTCATTTCCCATAAGTAAACTCTTGGTGGGCAGCAGGGTATCATTTATAATCCTATATTTAAACACACAAAATTGAATAGATGCCGTGGGAGTTTCTGTTTAACTAAAAATAAAGATGTTTCCTTTAATCTGATAAGTGTTAGGAGTTTTCTATAAACCCTACCTCTGGTCCCACCCTCCATCCCTTTTCCCTTGTTTATTTCTGTCTTATATTTTTCACATCCTGAACCTCTGTCTTTCCTCAAGAACCCTGCCCGTTACACTTCACAAAGTTCATGCTTCCTCCAATAGGACGTTATCCTCTGGGGTCCATGCATCCTTTTCTGTTTTTTTATTCTGAAAAAGACACTTGAATTGGCTTTTAGTTGGGGGCATGAGCATGAGGGGGAACCCCAGGCAGTTGATTTCCCCCCAGGGGTGGCCAGGCATCTTAACTTCTCCTCCTCCATTTGGTCATCAGAAGCAGCATGGTGTTTTTTTGTAAGAGCGCTGGGTCTGACACAGCAGAGCTGGGATTATTTACTCTTAGCTGGATGAATGTGGATCTATAGCTTCAACATACCCGAGATTCCTGAATCTGTAAAATGGGAACAGCACTTCCCGCAGATGTTCCTTGTGAAAATCAAAGGAGATAACACAGAAAACCCACTTGCCCCGGTGCCTAGTAACTGGCACTCAGTACATTTTCTCTGTATAACCATCAAGGAGATGTTGACTTTGATTCGAGTTGATGAGGAAAAGAATACAAATTGTGTTTGTTACTTGCCTTACACCAAAATGGTTCGTATCTCCCACCTGTGTACAATAATGCTAAAGATACACCTCGAGAAAAAGTAAACATTTGGGAACATGATATTTAGCCTTGTGTACAATGTTTCTGCCTTTTTTCCCCAACCCATAAAGTAAGATTAACATTGAGGCTTACCTTGAAGACTCTTTAAGAATCCAAGTTAAATAAAATATTCTGTGAATTAACATATGTAACTCAATGGGATTTTTTTTCCAACATCACAAAAAGCCTTTGGTCAAAGAGTCTATATTTGAAAAAATATCTGAAAAAGAAAAAAGAAGTTAACATGACATGCTCTGATTGAATAACTGAACCAAATGAGAAGGAAATGACTTGCAAACAACCCTTTGAGGCTCATAATTTCCAGAAGCAGAAAGTAAGGGTGAGGGGCTTAAGTGACTTGCCTGAGGCCATGCACTCAGCAGTCTGTCAGAGCAAGGAGTTGAGGCAGATTTAGAATCCAGTTCTGTCTGACCTGTACGTAAGTTAATATTCTTTCTATGTCACATTGTTCAGTAATTTCCCATCAGATTTTCAAGGCCCTCTTCTTCAACATCACAAAACTGAAATTTGAAGCCAATGCACAAAATACAATTATTCTTAATTCCCAATACACTGAAAGTATTTTCAGAAATCTTTATTTTATAATATCAATACTCTAGGGCAGTGGTTCCGAACTAAAGACAACTTTGCTCCTTAGGGGATATCTGGCAATCTCTAGAGACACTTCGCTTGTCACGGCTAAGGCGAGTGGGGACGTGACTACTGGCATCTGGTCGGTAGAAATTAATGACATTGCCAAGCAATTTACAAAACACAGGACAGTGCCCTCCGGAAAAGAATAATATATATGATGTCCACCATATAATGTCAGTAGAGCTAAGATTGAAAAGCCTTGATTGGGGTTTTTGCTTTATAGCAAGTGAAACAGTTAGACTCACCTTCCAACTAAGGACAAACTTTACGAAGCAATGAAGTGTAAGTTAATATTTTTTAAAACGCTGAAAAGAAAGTGAATAATTATTGGAACAATATCTGAACAAATGCCACATTCCAGAGAGCTAAGCCTAGCACACAAAATTGGTTTTGCCCTGGGGGCATTCACTCACTGGAAGAAATGGTTACCAAGCCAAGCTTCAGTTTGGGTGGCTTTTCAGGAAGAGGAGAGCAAATCCCAGGGGCCACTCACCCTGGGAGAATCAGTTTGCATCTTCTTCCAGTTGAATCTGGGAGCCAAGAGTTATACACACCCAGGGTTGCTCTGAACTAGAAATGAGTCAGCCTTTGTGCAGACTTGCAGCCCACATTTGTATCTTCCCAAGCTTTAATTTTTATTTACTACCAGACTGGTAGTGCCCAGAGGCGCACCAGTATCTGGCTCTGCCCTGCTATCAGCCCATGAGAGGGTTCACACTTCCTCACCTTTGGAAATTAGGAGTGGCCACATGACCGTTCTGTCACATCTCTTGATGGTGCAGTTTGGGCTACTGTTGTATCTAAAAATTACAGGCTTAATTCCACTTCATTCCAAAGACTACTGTGGCTGCCTGAAAGAATTCCGCTTTTGCATCAATGTGCAAGACACGGTCACCAGGTCACAAAGCAGAGTGACTCTACACTCTCATTCTCAAATTGCCACGATGTTTAATCCCCGGAAGTCACTCTCAGCCTCAAACAAGTCTGTCTTCACGCACGCAGATCGTCTTCCTCACTGGCTCTCCAAACGAGCCTGCTGCGTCTGAATCATCAGTGAGTGTGGAGTCCAGATACCAAGTAAATGTGCCACTTAGGTATTTATGTTTGTTTTTTATCTTCTTGAACAGCCTGTAACTCCGTGATGGAGGAACGTGCTGCTGGTGCACGCTATTTGCCTTATAATTCTTGGCCTGGCGTACAGCACGTCGTAGGTGATAGACATTAGGGGTGGGGACTGGGGATGAGTGAACAAACTACAGAAGAAGTCGCCACATAATGTTCCCAATACCGATAGTGATTTGCCCTTCGGATAAATATTTATAGGGTGCTCCCTTACGACTGAAAACAAAAATACAATTTTAGGACCTCAAATATGCACATCTGCAGAGGTTGAGGGAAGCATACTTGTTACATCGTTTAAATGGTAACGTTTTCTAAGAAGTAGCTTTAACCCAGGCCTGGCTTACATCTTTATGGAAAAGAGAATTCCACAGACAGAACTGCAAACAGTGTCCGCTTTGTGTGACCAGGTTAGTCCAGGGACACAGTTGCTCTGTGTAGTGGGAAGAAACTACAGCACCATTTAGGGCGAGAAAACAAATGTTGTCTCTTGAAATCTTGTATTTGTGATGGTCCATTTCAGAAACGTTAGCTTGCTGGTGAATCTTTCCTTTTGAAATATAAATTATTTATTAAAAGACTTGTGCATCTGATCTCTTTAATGGGAACTTCCTCTTTCTTATTTAATGGTGATTTATTACGCAATTGAATGCATTAAATGTATTAATTTATGAGGTTTAATTCATCTTGAATCACAGAAGGCCACCATGCTTGAGTAATCAATGCTTCACAGCAAATACTATAGATTTGCCTTACAGTGTATGTAATTAATGCCTAGGAACAGAGATATTGCTAAGTATACAAAATGTTTGACCCCCTTTTTATTTCTTTTTTTTTGATGACGATCACAGGTATTTTTTACTCTGTTTTTTTATTTGTTTATTTTTAATTATTTTATTTGATTTTTATTGGCGTATAATGGCTTTACAATGGTGTGCTTGTTTCTGCTGTATAACAAAGTGAATCAGCTATACATATACATATATCCCCATGTCTCTTCCCTCTTCCCTTTTTCCTTTAACAGACAGGAAAACGCCTCACCATTTGTTGGAAGGAGATCCCTCCTTCAGGGCATATGTGGGATAAGGGTGGATACAGTCTCGCTTCAGGGAAGGAGAGCTCCTTGCTGGGGGCAGCCTCAAGGACCACCCGCTTCCAAGCCCGCCAGTGCAGACAGCAGCAGGGCAAGGAGGCATATAGTCATTATACCTGCTCTCTTATTCCCTCTTTTCCAAAAGGAACATGTATCTGGAACAGTGTAAAACTCCGAGCCTCACTTGGATTCCTGGGTTCCTCGAACAACGGAGGTTTGGAAAAGGTCATGAGTGTCTATTTTGTACTTAAATTCATCTAAAACATCCTTGTATTCACTTCCTCTGACTACCGTAACATAGGGCCACAAACTGGACGGCTTAAAACAAACACAAATAATACAAAATGATTTCCCCACTGTTCTGGAGACGCAAAGTCCCAAATCGAGGTGCCGGCCAGGCTTTCTCTGATGCCTCCAGGGGAGGAGCATCCTTTGTCTCTTCCTAGCATCTCGTGGCCCCAGGTGCTCCTGGGTTTGTGGCAGCATCATTCCAGTCTGGACCTTGCCTTCATGTGGAATTCTCTCTTTGTCCTGGTCCAAATTTCCTTCTTCATATAAGAACACCAATCATATAGGATCAAGGACCTACACTACTCCAGTCTATCCTCAACCTAACTGAACTAATTACATCTGCAAAGACTCATTCTCAAATAAATTCACGGGCTGGGTCTTCAGCATGTCTTTTGAAGAGGCACAATGCAACCCATAACAACTCCCAACTCGTCACAGGGCAGACTCAGGCTGAATGACCTGGGTTCCTGCTTTTGTTCTTTGACTTAGCTGAACATCAAGGAGTCTCTCTTTGGTGTCTTCATAGCACCGGCTCATGCCCAGCTGCAACCAGAGAAGGATATACAGTCCAGCAGGGGCACCGATGCAAACAGGAGAGCACTTATGTCGTCTCTCAACTTGAGTGGGAAATTTTTCTGCAGATAACAACTGCCCAAAACAAAAACAGGAGAGAAACCCCACAGAGGATGGTGGCTCTAGTTCTGAGAGATCACACACAGACGGAGCCCTACCATGCAAGCAAAACCAGTTTCATCTGAGCCCCAGCCATTCTCAAGTGCAAGGTCACACCTCCGTCCTCTTCACGTTGCCCCACATCGTACAGTTCTACATCATCTGGTGTTTCTTCTGGGATTGCACGACTAGAAGCTGCCCAAAGGCTCAGCAGTAATAGGGCTGCCTACACATAACAAGGAGAGAAAGAGGAGGTGTGGTGATGGTGGAAGTGGTGGCGATAATCTTCCACACAAAGCCGCCAAGCACCTGGCAAAGAGGTTAAAAGGCAAATGCTTTCACCAAGGCTCAGTTCACAGGTGACGTTACGTCATTGAGTCCTCACATTAAGGATGTTTGCTTTAGGGTTATACAGTTCTGTGTCATGTAATGGCCTTGGTACACATTGCAACATCAAGAATTATTACCCAGCCGTTCGTGGTCAGTCCCTTCTCCACAGAAGCAAAGTGGAGGGTGGGTGGAACGGAAGGCATACTGCACTCAATAAATCCGCTTGATTAAAGAGGACAAAGGAAACTGGTTTCAGAGACTTCCCGAAGCCGATATAAAAATCCTTTGCTACTTGGGCCAGTCACTGTGGAAGACGTGTTGCTGCTTTCTATCAGTGCCCACACCAGTCATTCGCATCCTTCTATGGCTCTTTCCTCAAATGCTCCTTCTGTAGTTCTTTTAAACTTCATTTGCATATCTATCTCTCTCTTTTGATTTTGAAAAGGCTGTTGCTTTTTCTATACTGGAGAATCATTTCAAATCCACTTCTCCTCTATCTATGTTTGGGACAATTTACGTGGAATTTTCCTCCTTGGAGCCATGTACAAAGTATGTTTGTGCTATTCAAATTCTGAAGAGAAAATGTATCTACTGTCTTTTTCTAGAACAAAAAAGCATAGGAAAAAATGAGCAAGTGTGGTACAGTGTATTTGAACTTATCGTGACTGAGAAATGTTGCAAATACCTTTAAGTTAAAGAGCACGGAATGAATATGTTACTTGCCAGGTCACATTTAAACAGTTAGTTCATACCTGGGGGATTACCCAAGTTCTCCCTGACCTTGGCAATGAAACAAGAGCAAGATTTTTTAAAGGATAAAAATGTTCTCGAAAAACATCCCAGAGGAATCTGATGTGGCCTCATTTTGCTTTCATCACTGTCCATGTTTCTTTGCCTATTTCTCTTCCTCAGCCAGGAAATAGGGAGTCTTTTTAAATAAAGGTAGGAAAAACGTCATCTCTAACTCTAATTCCATGTCTTGGATTACTGCTGGTACCTAATAGAGTCATCATGGAAAGAATCTTCTGAGACCGTGCACCGACTTTCCTTCTCTTGAGGTGAATGACAGCGAAAGACCATAAATTGAGAACAGAGCAAGCCGAGCTGAATCCACTGGGAGCAATTCGCCTTGTTTACTTGTGTTTGTATATTTTAATGCCAGTGATCCCGCTGGCCAGTTCTTCTTGCCCACAAAAAAAGATTTCATGGAATGAAATGAAAGAACGAAGGGTTGAATCAATTAATCAATGAATGAATAAGTAAATTAGAATATATAAAAAGCAAAAATGTTTGGAATGCTATAATTTTTCCCTTCTTTGTAGATCATGTCTAAATTTTAGGGGCTCAAATGTAATATTTTAAATGAATTCATGGCAAGCTTGGATTGTAGTAGCATTCTACAATAATATTTGCTAGAATAGGAGCGATTTTCAGATAAAGTAGGAATCAACTCAAAATGAAATTTAGAAAATCACACGACTCTCACCCGTGAGTTGATTTCTCTGGATCCTTGCAAGTAGCCACTTTGATTTTAGAAACATTTTTTTAACACTTTACTCATGCTTGAGCAGGAGATTTCATGCTAATAACAAAGATTGGTGCCCACCAAATTGGTAGTTACAGTAAGACCCACTCAGTTATTCAAAATGCATAATTTCAAAAAGGTGCTTACTTGATGAAATGAAACCAGTGGACTGAAAGGAAAAGACAAAAATAATGAGGTGGGGTTATCCGGATTGTTGAGATACCCATAGGATCACAATAAAATGAGAGAATTTACCTCATTATTGCCATCTAGGAAGGGTGAATGAAAATTAGACAGTTTATGAAAGTGAATTTTGAGATTTTTTTCAGTAAAGGACAAATTTGTTAGATTAAACGTGTCTTCCGAGTGTCTCACAGGATAAATTTGTTCCAAAAATGTATTGAGTTCCTATTATGTGTCAGACATAGTGATACAACGAAGCAAGAATCAGGAGTGAACAGAGAGTGATTCTATGGGGCTTACATTCCAGGGAGCGAAAAAAGCCTAGCGTCTCTCTGTGAAATTGGAGCATGCCAATGATAAAGCAAAGATCCCTGAAGATTCCAAAGAGGAAATAATTTTTACAAAAGAGCAATACTGTCACTGGCTTCCAAACTCTTATCAACAGCCCAGAGTACCTGAAGATATTGAAGAACGGCTTCAACATTCTGAAGGAAAAATAGTTGGAACCGAGAATTCTGTGCCTCACTAAAAGAGCGACCCAACAACGATTAAGCTTTGCATTCGGGACTGCAGAGGACAAAACGTTCATTCTTCCTTCCTTCTGCCTTTCCCATTCAGCCTGAAGGCTTTCCTGTGCTTGTCCCTACAAAAGATCTGAAAGAGATGCCTTAGCGATTTCCTTTCACAGAGTAAAGAACAGCCTCCTTTTTAGGTATTAAAATTTTCTCACAGTCTTGTGTCAAACCTAGAAACTTCTCTCTCCCCCATCCTACTCCCCCCAGGTCCCCCTGCTGACAACACACACACATACAATTCAAGTCTGACTCAGTGCGGAGTTGGGAACCAGTTGGAGAACAATGTCCCTTTTTTCCTGTCTCTTCATTCCTCCTCCTGCCCCAAACTCTTCTGCTCTTTCTGAAAACTCTGAATTGGGCAAAAGCGGCTTAAAGTGGGGTGACAGTGCCTGGTAACAACAGAGGCTGCTCCCTGAATCCCCATAGATTGTTTCTCTTTTCATGTTAATTAAGGTAACCACATTCATATGTGCTGTTATGAAGAGAACCAGAAAATTAATTTTGTTTGGTGAACTTAACTAATTTACCCCCAAAACATACCTGGACACCACCACATTCTGGTGTAGCGCTTTGCCGTTTAAAAGGGCTGTCACATTCCAACTCTCATCGGAGCCTTCCATCCCTGTGAATATTCCTATATTACAAAACAAGACACCTGGGTTTCCAGCTGGTTCTGTGACCAGCCCAAGGCCATAGGCAGATAGTAGACCAGAAATTTAGCCCTGCATTTTTGGACTGCAAATTCTTCTTTCTATTTCACAAACTCCTTTGTCTTTTCATCTCAGAGCCTCAGTATCAGATCAGTCTTTTTCTTCACTCTAGGGTATTACTGAATCTCTAAATGGGTTTACCAGTTACATTCAAATCCAAGAGAAGAGAAAACATTAATCACTGCTCTCTTCTTTCTTTCCTGGTTTGAAGAAATGCCTGAAAACTCCTTACAGATGCACTGGAACATGGCATGTTCATCCAAGTACAAGATCTGCTCTTCGTGGCATGTACAACAATCCCCAGAATGTAATAGGTCTTTCACCCAAATGTTAGCTGAAAGGAACTACATGTCTTTGCTTTCTTATTCAGTGTATGTTGGGATAATAATGTTTATTATGTGCACAGAGCAGAGGGTTCTTTATGTGAGTGACTCAATCTTCACAACAACCTTATGAGGTACTATTATCACTCTCATCTTACAGATACAGGAATGGAGGCACAGAGAACTGTAATCTTCCCCAGGCCACACAGTTAGTATATGACAAAGCCAGGGCCTAGCCTGACCGCAGTCAGCCTGGTCCCAGAGTCTGCGGTCCACTCCACTGAGTCACTGCTCAGCTCATGCCTTGCTAAGACTATGTCTATATACTAAATTAGACACTCCTATCTCACTAGTTCATCAGGCTTGCTGATGGATAATTAAGGGACCTTGTGAAACCACCCAGTGAAGTGGGTTGTTTGAATTTCCTTAGATCTCCAGCCTCCTCACATCACTGCCACATCTTCCTGTGTGGAACGAATGCCAGCAATGCACTGAAACAGTCTATGAGTCAAAAAGAACTGAGACGTTATTCAGCCCAACATCATTCCACTATAGGAATCTTTATTACAACTTTCCTATAACATCTGACAGCGGCTGTAGGGCTCTGGAAGCAAGAGAACCCTCGCAGTAGAGGTAGACCACACCATGGCTAGGCTACGCTAATTACTCAAAAAGTGTCCTTATAATGAGTTGCAATTTTCTTCCCTGTAACTTCTACTTATCTTCCTAGTTCTAGTCTCTGAAAAGATGAAAAGAAATGTGATCTTTTTTTCAACACAACAATTCTGCAAATGGAAGCCTAGGGTGGCCTGACTTTCAGACCTGGTCAATTTCCTTTTAATTTCCCCAGTGATCCACAGGCACGAGGAGGAATAAAAGATGGAAGAAGAAGGGGCTTCCCTGGTGGCGCACTGGTTGGGAGTCCGCCTGCCGAGGCAGGGGACGCGGGTTCGTGCCCCCGTCCGGGAAGATCCCACATGCCGCGGAGCAGCTGGGCCCGTGAGCCATGGCCGCTGAGCCTGTGCGTCCGGAGCCTGTTCTCTGCAGCGGGAGAGGCCACGACAGTGAGAGGCCCGCGTACCAAAAAAAAAAAAAAAAAAAAAGAAAAGATGGAAGAAGATGAAAGAAAAGATAAGAGACATGAAAGACAGAGTACAAGTTCTAGCACACTTCTAAAATAGTCCAAGAAATAGACAAAACAGTAAATAGAAATAAAAAATACTTGAAGACGACATGATCACTCATTTCTCACAATGAAAGAAAAGATGCAGGACCTCAGAATGGAATGGCTCATTGAATGTTGAAACAAGAGCAGACCCGGTCACACTTTGGAAACTTTTTGTGTTTGGATCAGTCTTTGACATCAGTCTTCTCAACTGCACGAGAGGAGGCAATAAAGCAATCTTTTCAAAGTGATGAAAAAAATAATAATTTTGAACATGGAATTTTAGATACAGCAAAAAGTGGTATTTCAATGTGAAGGTGAGCAAAAATATTTTCAGGCATGAATGACTACAAAATTTCAGCAAAACTGACTTTAACATGAGACTTCAATGACAGTACACCAATAATGAGAGGTATGTTTCTGGAAAGGAGCAACAAGGTATAAAGAAGTAGGTGAGTAAAGAAGTAAAATGTATTGTCTTCTGTGTAACAATAAAACCTCGTCTACATAGCAAATCCATGAAAAGCCAGAACTAAAATGCGACAAGGTGATGGAGAGAACAGATCAAGAGGAAAGCACGCTGAATTACTCACTTTGCGTGGAGAGAAGACACGGGTATCGCGAGCCCTAAAATACATACAAGGATAAATCTTAGTAAGAGGAACCACTGGAAGAATAAAGATAGAAATCATAACTTTCAAAGCAACAACAACAGAACAAATTTGACCTTGATAAGAGAAGGTAGGGAAGGAGAGGAAAAAATCATGATTAATAGAAAACACAAAAAACAAAATAGCAAAACAAAGTCTGAATAAAATGATAGTTGTGAGAGATGTATAAAATTATTGATCAAAAGACAAAACTCTCAGCTTGAATTTTTTAACTACTTTTGAGCCATCTGTGGCTTTTAAAAGACATTTTTAAAATGAAAGTATACATAAAGTAAAAAAATAAAGGGGTGAAAAACATATGTCAGGTGAATTCAAACAAGGCCACTTAAAAAAGTAGATAGGAATTTTAATACTAAATACAGACAAATTAAAACACATGAAAAGAATTAAAGAGGAAAATTAAATGCTGGTGTAAAAGAACTAAACAACTATACACCAACCAGATGCAGCTAAGATAAGTACATATATATATGTCAGTTTTAAATCAAATTATGTAAAGAAGTAAGGACAAAACTTCAAGAAGAGTAAGTGAAAACTGAAATTAGAGATTTTTAAATATTCTTGCAAAACCTATAGATTAAAATACTAAAATGGGCAAAGCTATGAAATATCTGAACAACACAATAAATAAGCTTAAGCTAATATTCCTATACACAGCTTTATATTTCAGAAGGGTACGATATACATTCTTTGGAAGTATAAAAAACAAATTTTTGCTACGTCACAAAGGAAGCCTCTAAAAATTCCAAAGAATCTACATCGTATAACCTATGATGCTAAGCACAACGCTACAAAATTAGAAATCAATGACAAAAGGATCGCAAAAATAGTCCCATGTGTTTGCAAGTAAAAAGCAGACTAGTAAATTACCCTGGATTAAAAAGGTGCTTGCAATGTAAATTTTAAGAAACACAAATCTGAATGACAATGAGACCACCACATATTTAAATTAATTTTAAAAAACTAAAGAAACACAAGGGAAATTTAAAGCTTTAAACACGTGTGTATATCTGTGTATGTGTTTACGTATCAGAAAGAAAAATATATTGAAAACAAGCTAGCGTTCAACTCAAAAAGACTCTAAGCACAGAATAAACAAAAAGAAAAAAGGCAACAATAAAGAGAAAGACAGAAAGCCATGAAATGAAATACGAAAAATTATAAAACTGAATCTTGGTTTTCTGAAAAAAGCATAAATAGACTAAAACCAAATAAGACAGATTAAGAAGTAATTGCAAAATTTTAAAAATATGTAGAATAAAAACAAGGATATAACTAGAGATAAAACAACTATTAAACTAATACTATGCACAATTATACTCCAATAAATAGAATATATAAGATAAAGTTTTACAATTGACAAAATGAATTGGCAAAACTAGCTAATAAAAAAACAGAAAATTTTGGTAGACAATAACTTTTACAGAATCAAAAATGGTAATTAATATTTCCTTTAAAACAGTCACAAAGGCAGATGACTTAAAATATATCTTCTAACAAACTTCAAAGAAACAAATAATGCTTATTTTAAACAACTTTTTTTTTCTCCAGAAAAAAAAAATTAAAGATAGAAAACCTGTAAAGTACTTATTTATTTGTCTTTTAATTCAATACCTGGTAAGAGTAGTACAAAATAAGAAATTACATGCCTCCAAATTAAAATGTTATTATTTTTTATGATTAAAAATTATATATTATTTAACATTATATGAATCTCTTAATTAAAAAGCTAAATTAATTCAACTGTGTATTAGAAATATAATCCATCATGATCAAATAGGATTTATTTTAGAGTTACAAAACGATTCAATATAAGAAAATAAATCGTCATAGGGCTTAAAGAAAAATCATTGATCATTTCAATAGATGCAGAAAATGCCTTTGAAGTAAAATCTTTTGTAAAGCTAGAAAAAACAAGCATGTCTTTACACAGACTATGTAATAAAACACTCACCACCATTACACTCAGTGACAAACATGAGATATATTCCTTTTTAGTTCTGGGCCAGAGTAACTGGCCTAGAATGTTTTGATCCATAGTCAGGTGCATTATTCATTGCACCACTGTCCTCTCAAGAGCAATATGCCCAATAGCGAGTGTATAAAATATAAAATGTGCCTAGGGAGCAAATCTATTACGAGCAGAGTACTGGAAATTCTGGCTAATGTAAATAAGACAAGAGAAAGAAGTAAGAAGCACGTGTATCAACAAAAAGAAAAAAACAGTCATTATCTGTTAAGTAATCATTCTGTGAGAATAAGCAGAGAAGCTATAGAACTGAGGAGTGTTTAGAAATTTGAAAAACACATGATCAAAATAGAAGTCCCTCCTTCTGAGTCTCTTGATTATTCCTCCTTTCCTCCCAGATTTGGTAATGTTGGAGCGTGTCCAAATTAATTCTTGTTTCTTTCTTCTTTAAACATTCTGGAAATCTCATATAGCCTCTTGGTTCAAGATACTATCTTTGTGTTGATGGTTTCCAAATTGAATCTCCATCCCCATACTTATCTCCCAAAGAGCAGATTTGTATTTCCAACTACCAACTCTACATTTCCACTTGACGTTTGGGAGTTATCCCAAACTCAGGATGTCCAAAACTTAACTCTGAGGTTTCTGCCCTAAACCTGCTGTGCAAGCAACTCTTCCCATCTTGGTTAACGGTGATTGCATCTTCGAAGTTGCTCAGGTAAAAATCTTTGGAACTCTCATAGTCTCCTTTTCCTCTCACAGTCCATATCCAATCCATCTATATAACCTATTATCTCATCTTTCAAGGTCTCTTTAAAATATATTCAGAATCTGATCACTTTGAGCCACCTCCACTGCTCTGGCCCTGACCCAGGTAACACCACATGTCCCTGGAATTAATAACATAGCCTCCAAACAGGTTTTCCTTTTAGCCATTCACAGTGCCTTCTTCTCATTGCAGCAGTGATCACTTATCCTTACAAATTAACTCCCCCTTTACCAGCATGGCTCCCAAGGCCTTGATGAAGGGAAAATCCATGCCCCCTTAAAGGGACATATTTCAAGATCAGATAGGTTGTTCATAAATACTAAACTCACTTTAACATTCACATAACCCAAAGTTTAGAAAAGCGTTTAGAAATTTGTTTAGAGTCCCAAAGTATTAGGACTCTTTCCTTACACTGACTAGGTAACTCCGGTATCTCTACTTTACTTACAGTGGGCTGACATTGAATTGAGACTTCCGTCAGCCAGCTGAGTAAACAATTGGAAAGAGATACAGCTGCCCAGCACACAGAATCCAGAATCTCCAAAGACTTCACCCATATTAATAAATTTCCTGATTCTCCTTCCTTGGATAAATATCCTACGAATCCATAACCACATAAAGGCTCCAGATTTTTGTTGATATAAATGAACAAAGTCCTGCAATTATTATTTTCATACAGCTTAACTTCCTAGGGTGTGTTGAGATCTGGCTTCAGTCATAAGTCTGGAAACAATGGAGGCCTTGTAGAGGTGGGGCACACAAGGAGAACTGGCTTGATATCACAAGGTACTTGAAAAGGGTATGATGTCTGCAGGAGAGGGAGGGAATAGACTCATCAAAAGAGAAATAAGAGGTCCTCCAGGTGACAATGGAAATTCAGGTGGGACTGAGGGGTTGGGATGCTCTGATTATTCCAAATCTTACCTTAAGTCCCAAGACAATCCTTTGACTCCTACTGTTTCCCCCCAGAATGCCCTGGCATTCACTGTAAGAGATCTGGCATGGCTGTGAGTCCAACTGACACTGTAATTTGATGACCAGCAAGATGAAAATGTGCACTGTTATTTGGAATTTTATCAGCCTTTCAGTAGCGTTTGTAAGGAAATTTATTGGCTTGGTCTTAGACATTCCCTGGGGATTGATCTGCTTCTTGAGTTGAGAATTTGGGGATTTGCGCTGTCTACTCTTGCTCTTTGATCTGGCCTGTGCTATCGGAAGCAGTTACTCTACCTCAAGTTGAAATGCTTTACGTCTTTCATATTCTTCTATGATGGTAGCAGTAGCTTCCTTGGAACGCTTACTTGAAACAAGCACCTCACTCCGGTGATAATGTAATTGGTGGTTTTATCTCAGCATGCCATGTGCTGCAACATTCCCTTCCGTGACTAACAACGAGATTTTTGTGGTCCTTCAGCCGCAACTGAGCTTCTCCATCTCCCCAAAACACCCTAATCCCCCCATCTCCTCCACTCTTCCTCTGTGGGATGTTGTCTTTAGCCCCGCTTCTGGTACTAGTTTATATATTAGGCAGAGTTCTTGTTACAAGCAAGAGAAAAAGAATCTGGCTCATTTACGTGAAATATTCATTACTGGTGTCATATCAGATACCTGTGGAAACTGAAAAATCAACCTTAGAAAATTGACATGAACTAAGGAAGGACTCAAAGCCAAGATCACACCACATGAATAGTTTGGCGAGAATGGTAATCTTGGGCACTAGATGGAATATCTCTAGATTTGCTCTTATTGTTCGTTTAATGTCATTATCCCCTTGTTTTGGTCACCAAAAAAGAAGGGAAAAGTTGCTCTCTCTGCTCAGTTTCTGAAGATATTGATGGACCCTGTTTCCAGCACGATTCGTACAATCCTCCAAATACATACTGGGGGAGTGAGTGACAGTTATGACCATTATGTGGTCATTCAGTACTATACTGTGCCCATGTGTCTCTGGAATAAAACTTATTCACAGGTAAGTACTCTCAGTTTATCTACCTCCTCTTTGAGACATTTTTGCTTTTAGCTCCTAGTTTCCTGGAGATTTGCTGTGATAGGCTAACAGCTGAAGCAGAGAATTGAAGGGAGTCAAGAGAGTAAATTGGTTTATTAAAGATTTAAAGAACTGATAAGGGACAGGGAGAGAGGAAGAAGCGAGGAGAGTCAGAACGGGCTGCTGACATTGTTTTCTTTGGGAAGAGAGAGACAGAGACAGAGAAAGAGTTTGGATAATTGGATATTGGATATTGGGGGAAAGAAAAAGAGGGAGACAGAGTTACCATAACAAGAAAACTTTTGATGAAAGGAATCTTAGGTTGTTTAGGATGTAATTCCTCCTGTTCAAGAGACTGAGTAAAGGCAAAGTTATTTTTTCTGTTTTCTGTTTTTCTATTTTTAGAGTTGTAGCTATGTACCTTTTTGATGAGATACCAATAGGCACAGTTTTATTAAGACAAATATTTAAATAATCCTCTTTGTCTTATTTTATGCATTTTGAGTTGATTCCTACTTGATCTGAAATTCGATTCTTTTTATAGAAGGCATGTGTTCTTGTAGTCTATTGACAGTTCCGTGTACTTTTCTCATGGACGTCTCTTTTTCAGAGGGCTGCCATTACTCTGGACTTTCAGGGCGCTGTTCAATTTCTACTGCAATATACTACTTCTTAATGCCGTGCTGTTTTGTTTCACTTTGCTCAGTCTCAAATGGACAGAAGTCTATCCACACTCTAGACAAAGACGAAACATACTACAACTGCTGTCTGATTTGATGACATTATAAACTAAGAGAGATCTTGAAAAATTACAATCTTGCTCTGCAATGTTTCCACCAACCCCATCCAGAGAGTGTTCCTTACATGGACTATAGCCCTTGCATGCAGTAAACTACAGTCAATTACTATTTTATTCCTCTGTGTTTTGACCATTGCTTTTGCCAAATGTTTCTGGGAAGAGAAGCATGGAGGCAGGAGAGGTATCGTCTGAATAATGGAAAGTATTTGAAGTTTTTTAGTTGGTATAGACCTCAATGTGCAGGCAGTGGTAGATCCATGAACGGTCTTTCTATGGTTTTTTTCCCAATCCAGAGAGTTCACTGTATTTCAAGTGAAAAGCACTGTGGGCTTCCAATCTTACTGATCAATCCAGTTCTAGTGAGTTTATGGTTAATTGAAAAATGGTCATGATTCTAACAGTAGTTTGATTGTGGTTCTTCATTTTTGATGTTCTGAATTCTCTGTGTCATCATATGCAATTTAGTGGGTCTTTACAAGAGACAGCACTGGATCCTCTGGGACAGATATGCTTTAAAATGGGCTCCTTGATGATTTATTTACACATCTCCCTTTCCCCAGAAGAGAAAATGCCCCTGTTGAGGGCAGGGACCTTGTCCAATTTTCCCCTGTGTTTCTAGCACCTGTAATGGTACATGGCACACAGAACATGGCTGATAAATGTTTTAGTGTACGCCTAAAGTATCCACCAGCAAATTTCTGAACAGACTTTTTCTTCTCCATTTCCTCCTTTCCCAGTGACTCGCCCCACTGCTGCCTCACTTTGGTCCTCATCTCTCAAAGGGCACAGCTCTGATAGGGTACCAAACGCCTTCCTCATTGCCAGATCCAGGACTCTCTTCTCAGTCCTCACACACACAAGGTTGTTGTGACGACCGAATTTGATGATGACCATTTTCTCCTCCTTCCAATGACCTTCCTTTGGTTTCCGACACCTCTTTCCCCTGGTTGACGCTTTACCTTCTCCTTCTTCCCCAAAGCTATCCCCTCTGCTCAATCGCTTAACCTTAGGGTTTCTCAGGATTTCATGCTTGGTCCTCTGACCCTTCTGCTTGCCTTCTTTCTGTCCAATACTCTTTCCCCAAGTGTCTTCATCACTTCAGCTCTTCTCTAAGAGGGATCCCAGTGGACCCTAATGATCCTTCAAAGCCTGATGGGGAGCTCTGCATCTGTCCCTCACCCCATACTTGTATTTCTCACTTTTTTAAAACCCTGGATGCTTCATTGGAACTGCACCCTCAATATGTCCCAAACAAAATGAATAACTCTTCCTGCCATCCCCTCAATTTTCCAGAGCTCCCTTTCCTTAGATGTTTAATGACCAGTTAGTTAATGGCATTTCTAAATCCCCATAGGTTTCTGAACTAAAAATTGAGATTATCCTTAGTCCTCCTTTCCCCTTCTACTCCCATTCCCACATTCACTTTCTTACTGAACCTGGTCAAATATACCAAAATTTTCTCAGATGTGCTCCCTGCTTTCCATCCCAACAACTGCTGTTTGCATTCAAACGCACATCTTTTCTATTTCTGTATAATCCATCGCTCTCTCAATCATGTCCACTTTCTATGCCTTCCAAACCATCATTCTGATCACAATGTACGTTTTCCTACAGCAAATAGTCCCAAACCTGTAGCATGGCATCTAGAGCTCTTTATAATGCCTTCTAGTGTATCTTTCCAACCAACTGGCTCCTTCTACCCTGTTGGTTTCCAGCCTCAGCCTTCTCTGATCATTCTGTGGTCTTCACATCCCTGGGGCTTGGGTAATCCTGTTTTCTCCACCTAAAATGCCTTGTCCTTCCTCCTCTCTCCCCTCTACCCACTGGCATACCCAATCTGAAATTATTCTATAACCTCGGCCCTGGACTATACTCATAATTCATGACTCACCACATCTCACTATCTTTTTTTAAAACTTGTTGACTAAGATTTCAACATGAGTCTGCATTTCCAGCACTGTATTGCAACATGTGTCATCCTGTGGCTCTCCCTGAAATTCTGTGGGTACATGAGAAAGTGAAGGAAACATTCTCAAGATTCCAACACAGTTGAATTTTTAGAACAATATTTGCCACAGCTCTCTACACCTTAATTTGCTGGCTGGACGTCCTTTCAACAAATGGGTAGAGAAGAAAACACTTTTTTTTTTTTTTAAAGAGCATCTTCTTAGCAGGGGCTTTACATCCGCACAGGTTATCAGAGACGTCTTTGGTCCAGGACAAACCACAAACCACAGATCCAAAGGATAAAACCATTTCCTGGCCCAAGCCTCACCCTGAGAAGAAAAAAAAAATTTTTTTTTTAACTTCCCTCTCTTCCCAGTGGGTGGAGTGTGCTGGGAGGGTTCCTGGAGTAAAGCACCCCCTACCAGATCCTAAACCTTCTCCTTCACTCTCTTCTGACCCCTCTCCCGCTTCACAGCGTCCACAGCAGTTGGACAAGGTCACATATTCATCTGTTTTAAAGAGCACAGATTATTCTGCCACAGATTGAGGGAACTACAGGATATCAATCAAGTCCAAAATCAGTAAATAACTATAACCCCTTTTGTGTCAGTGAACGGTTATTTTGTTTTTTGTTTTCTGGGGTTTTTTTGAATTTTATTTTATTTTTTTATACAGCAGGTTATTATTAGTTGTCCATTTTATACATATTAGTGTCTACCTGTCAAAGCAAATCTCCCAATTCATCACACCACCACCCCCGCCGCTTTCCCCCCTTGGTGTCCATACGTTTGTTCTCTACATCTGTGTCTCTATTTCTGCCCTGCAAACCGGTTCATCTTTCCAATTTCTTTCCTTTTATTTATTTTTCTTCTCTGATTGCCATGGCTAGGACTTCCAAAACTACGTTGAATAACAGTGGCAAGAGTGGACATCCTTGTCTAGTTCCTGATCTTAGTGGAAATGGTTTCAGTTTTTCACCATTGAGAATGATGTTGGTTGTGGGTTTGTCATATATGGCCTTTATTATGTTGAGGTAAGTTCCCTCTATGCCTACTTTCTGGAGTTTTTATCATAAATGGGTGTTGAATTTTGTCAAAAGCTTTTTCTGCATCTATTGAGATGGTCATATGGTTTTCCTCCTTCAATATGTTAATATGGTGTATCACATTGATTGATTTGCATATATTGAAGAATCCTTGCATTCCTGGGATAAACCCCACTTGATCATGGTGTATGATCCTTTTAATGTGCTGTTGGATTCTGTTTGCTAGTATTTTGTTGAGGATTTTTGCATCTATATTCACCAGTGATATTGGTCTGTAATTTTCTTTTTTTGTAGTATCTGTGTCTGGTTTTGGTATCAGGGTGATAGTGGCCTCATAGAATGAGTTTGTGAGTGTTCCTTTCTCTGCAATTTTTTTTTTTTTTTTTTGCGGTACACGGGCCTCTCACTGTTGTGGCCTCTCCTGCTGTGGAGCACAGGCTCTGGACGCACAGGCTCAGAGGCCATGGCCCACGGGCCCAGCTGCTCCACAGCATGTGGGATCCTCCCAGACCGGGGCACGAACCCATGTCCCCTGCATAGGCAGGCGGACTCTCAACCACTGTGCCACCAGGGAAGCCCTCTCTGCAATTTTTTGGAAGAGTTTGAGAAGGATGGGTGTTAGCTCTTCTCTAAATGTGTGATAGAATTCACCTGTGATGCCATCTGGTCCTGGACTTTTGTTTGTTGGAAGATTTTTAACCACAGTTTCAATTTCATTACTTGTGATTGGTCTGTTCATATTTTCTATTTCTTCCTGGTTCAGTCTTGGAAGATTATACCTTTCAAAGAATTTGTCCATTTCTTCCAGGTTGTCCATTTTATTGGCATAGAGTTGCTTGTAGTAGCCTCTTAGGATGCTTTATATTTCTGCGGTGTCTGTTGTAATCTCTCCTTTTTCATTTCTAATTTTATTGATTTGAGTCCTATCCCTCTTTTTCTTGATGAGTCTGGTTAATCAATTTTGTTTATCTTCTCAAAAAAAAAACAGCTTTTAGTTTTATTGATCTTTGCTATTGTTTTCTTTGTTTCTATTTCATTTATTTCTGCTCTGATCTTTATGATTTCTTTCCTTCTACTAACTTTGGGTTTTGTTTGTTCTTCTTTCTCTAGTTCCTTGAGGTGTAAGGTTAGATTCTTTATTTGAGGTTTTTCTTGTTTCTTGAGGTAGGCTTGTATTGCTATACACTTCCCTCTTAGAACTGCTTTTGATGCATCCCATAGGTTTTGGATCGTTGTGTTTTCATTGTCATTTGTCTCTAGGTATTTTTTGATTTCCTCTTTGATTTCTTCAGTGATCTCTTGGTTATTTAGTACCGTATTTTTTAGCCTCCATGTGTTTGTGTTTTTTACATTTTTTTCCCTGTAATTGATTTCTAATCTCATAGCGTTGTGGTCAGAAAAGATGTTTCATATGATTTCAATTTTCTTAAATTTACTGAGGCTTGATTTGTGACCCAAGATGTGATCTATCCTGGAGAATGTTCCATGCACTTGAGAAGAAAGTGTAATCTGCTGTTTTGGGATGGAATGTCCCATAAATATTGTTTAAATCTATCTGGTCTATTGTGTCATTTAAAGCTTGTGTTTCCTTATTAATTTTCTGTGTGGATGATCTGTTCATTGGTGTAAGTGAGGTGTTAATGTCCCCCACTATTACTGTGTTACTGTCGATTTCCTCTTTTATAGCTGTTAGCAGTTGCCTTATGTATTGAGGTGCTCCTATGTTGGGTGCATATGTATTTATAATTGTTATATCTTCTTCTTGGATTGATCTCTTGATCATTATGTCATGTCCTTCCTTGTCTCTTGTAAAATTGTTTATTTTAAAGTCTATTTTATCTGATATGAGCATTGCTACTCCAGCTTTCTTTTGATTTCCATTTGCATGGAATATCTCTATCCATCCCCTCACTTTCAGTCTGTATGTGTGCCTAGGTCTCAAGTGGGTCTCTTGTAGATGGCATATATATGGATCTTGTTTTTGTATCCATTCAGTGAGCCTGTGTCTTTTGGTTGGAGCATTTAATCTCACATTTAAGGTAATTATCGATATATATGTTCCTATTACCATTTTCTTAATTGTTATGGGTTTGTTTTTGTAGGTCCTTGTCTTCTCTTGTGTTTCCCACTTAGAGAAGTTCCTTTAGCATTTACTGTAGAGCTGGTTTGGTGGTGCTGAATTCTCTTAGCTTTTCCTTGTCTGTAAAGCTTTTGATTTCTCCATCGAATCTGAATGAGATCCTTGCCAGGTAGAGTAATCTTGGTTGTAGGTTCTTCCTTTTCATCACTTTAAATATATCGTGTCACTCACTTCTGGCTTTCAGAGTTTCTGCTGAGAAATCAGCTGTTAACCTTATGGGAGTTCCCTTGTATGTTATTTGTCGTTTTTCCCTTGTTGTTTTCAATAATTTTTCTTTGTCTTTAATTTTTGTCAATTTGATTACTATGTGTCTCAGCATGTTTTACCTTGGGTTTATCCTGCCTGGGACTCTCTGTACTTCCTGGACTTGGGTGGCTATTTCCTTTCCCATGTTAGGTAAGTTTTCGACTATAATCTCTTCAAATATTTTCTCGGGTCCTTTCTCTCTCTCTTCTCCTTCTGGGACCCCTATAATGTGAATGTTGTTGCATTTAATGTTGTCCCAGAGGTCTCTTAGGCTGTCTTCATTTCTTTTTATTCTTTTTTCTTTATTCTGTTCTGTGGCAGTGAATTCCACCATTCTGTCTTCCTGGTCACTTATCCATTCTTCTGCCTCAGTTATTCTGCTATCCATTCCTTCTAGTGTATTTTTCATTTCAGTTATTGTATTGTTCATCTCTGTTTGTTTGTTCTTTAATTCTTCTAGGTGTTTGTTCTTTAATTCGTCTAGGTGTTTGTTAAACATTTTTTGTATCTTCTCAATCTTTGCTTCCATTCTTTTTCCGAGGTCCTGGATCATCTTCACTATCATTATTCTGAATTCTTTTTCTGGAAGGTTGCCTATCTCCACTTCACTTAGTTGTTTTTCTGGGGTTTTATCTTGTTCCTTCAACTGGTACATAGCCCTCTGCATTTTCATCTTGTCCATCTTTCTGTGAATGTGGTTTTGTTCCACAGGTTTCAGGATTGTAGTTCTTCTTGCTTCTGCTGTCTGCCCTCTGGTGGGTCAAAAAACCTTTTTAATGGAGATCACACACTGTCCTTTCCTTAGAATTTTTAGCCTAATAACTCTTATGCAAAGTGAGGGATAAACTGCATTATGAACACTGGAATCTAGGTCTAGATTTGTCTTGATGTGAGATTCAAGGTTTTCATCTGAAGAAAGTGTGTTAATAATATTCCCTGCTTGCCTCTGCATAAAATTGCTTTGAGGAAATATTTAGCTTATATATGAAATATTTTTTAAATGTATGTATGGTACTATAATGCACTAATTCAAATATAAGATGAATTATATTTAATATGAAATTAATATATATATATTTGGTATATATATCCGATACACCAAAATCAGATACACACTCATGAGGTTTTCAAAAAACTATTCAAAATTCTGCTAATCAATCATAATCCTAAAATCAATTATTGATCCTAAAATTAATCCATAAGGATACATGTGTCATATGAGTATTGAAGATTTTTGAGAAGTAATATATACTTTCAATTTGTAATTTCAAAAAACATTTAAATGTGACTAACCCAGACACAATAGTTTATTAACTTCATGTTGACATATTTGGCTGGTCTTGGATTCTTCCAGAGGACATGTATTAATACAGAAAGACAGAGGTGGGAGAGGTTGGGCTCTTTGATATGGGTAGAGAATATTACATGGAAGGAAAACTAGGAGAGTATACTTTTATCCAAAGAACATCTACTGTAGACCTAGCCAGTGGTTTTATCCACAGCGGCATAACTTCTACGTGATCTGAAAGAAAAGGTTCTGGTGCATCCAGACTTTGGCCACATCACCACTATATGATAAGCTGAGACCTTGTCAGAAGTATTGCCTTCCTCCATCAGAGACTGATTGTGTTCACAACTTTTCATATATGCCTAATATCACTCTGGAACTCTGCAATTAGCAGCATCCACACAGCACCAGCATCACTAAACTGAATTCCAAGTGGGTAAGAGCTAATTTAAACAAGTATCTTCCAAGAAACGAAAAGAATCCAACCTTTCAAGTGCTTCATCATATTACATAATATTCACCATAAGTTACATCCTGATTCACTTAATGACTCAGCTACTCTCAGCTTAAGCAATACATTGGGGGTTTTTTGTTTGTTTTTTTGTTTTTGCTCAAAGTTCCAATTGTGGAACTCTTAACCAGTAGGTTTCCCAAAGTGTCTTCTTTGCCCAAAAAAGGGTGCATCTAACATCAAAATGTAGTGTGTATATGATAACTCAGAGTCCACTAGAAAACTCTAACTTCTATCGCTTTAGTATTTAATTTGAGCCCTAAGGCTCCTACAGAGAGTTAAATTAAGGGTCTCATGGTTGAAAATGGGTCACTCCTCTCCTGCAGTTAGTTGATCAACACTTATTTTGGAAGCACTAAGGCAATTTGCAAATCAGAGGGCATCAAATTATTAAGTTGGCTAAAGTTTCAAACCAGCCAATGTTTTCCATACATCTGTTGTTGGAGTCAATGTTCAAAAATCTTTTTTGTGTGTTTCTGCATTGTAGTTATTTACCCGCATTACCTTATGTTGAATAAGGAGAGCAAAGAAGACCTGAACTTGATAAAATGTCCCCTGAATGATCAAACCACACTTAATTTAAATATTAATAGTAAGAATTCCTATCCTATAAGGGTAAAGTCTATGCAGGTAATCCTTCTACTACTACCAGATGTATCTGTACATTCATTGGCTGGGAATGAAACCCTAAACAACATCTTTGTTTAGGATTTAATGGAGTTTAAACCACTCCTTCATCTCTCTCTTTGATTTATCAACACAGTTGACTTGTAACTGGAGTTTCATATATTCAAGGACCTCTATGGTGCTTTGTTAATCAAAAGCAAACATTTAAATGATCAAGTAACTGCTCTGTCTTTTGGGGATGGTTCTAAAAATTGTGTGGCTCACTTATTTTCCTAAACTTTAAAAATAATTCCAAAGAACTACTGTCCAAAATCTTTCTACTTAATATTAACATATTCTAAATTGAGAAGTTCAAAGTGATCTTATAACTTTGAAGTAAGAACTACAAGAGCTCAACAAATCAACAGAACGTTCTTTTTTCTTTCTTTATACTAGCACAAAAGAAAAAGTTTTTCAAGAACTGAAACCAATGCATAATTTTTGTAGAGAAACACTTTTACACAAACCATTGAAAATTAGTGGTTCATGGGTTCATAGTTAATGTTAAGTATCTATCTATCCTTCTTTGGGTACATCTCCAAATTCCAATTCCAGGGCCACACAATCTCAGCCCAGTATTTCTACCATAACCCAAAGGATTCACAATCCTTTGCCTTCAGTTGTAACATAATATGAAGAATAAGGCAGTTTCATGACTACTGAGTAGTCATTTTCTCCAAACACTTTCTCTTCCCATCAGTCATCTGTTGAACTCCCTCATCTGGCTACCTGAGTGACCAATGACTAACCACACAAGAGGACTGACTCATCACAGACCTAGTCGATGGCTGATAATAGAATTAGTCAATGAGAAGCTAGAAGGGCAATAGTGTAACCCAAACTCAACAGAGAAATAAGACTCTGGGGTTCCAGTGGGCTTCCTGGATGACCACTGATAAACCACTTAAATTCAAGGGGCCTCATCATAAAATGAGAAGTTAAGCCTAATAAGTAACTCTATTATCACATGTATTACTCGTGGACATCTTAAATATATCCATATCCAAAAATAAACAAACACATCAATGGAATAAATAGAGGTACATGAACAAACCCAAATAACTGCATGCATTTGTTTTTATAGAACAAGTAGCATCACATAACAATGCTAAAAATGTTGCATTTAATAAATTATGTTTGGGTGATTGATACCCTCTTAAAAACAACTTAATTGCATCCCTAGCTTACTTATTAGGCTAAAATAAATTTCTAGGTGGCCCACAAATGTAAATGTAAAAAACCAAAACTATAAAATTTTAGAAGAAAACATAGAGAATAGATTCATCATATCTGTATGCAGAAACCTTTTCTAAATATGTCACAAAACTTCTATGGAAGGACATACTGATTATTTGACACATTCTAATTTAGAAATTCCAGAATAAAACCAAAGATAAAGTCAGAAGACAAACAGAAAACTGACATAAATATTTATACTACTTACTACATAGGGTTGATTTCTTTAATATATAAAGATAACTGACAAATCAATACGTAAAAGGTAAGCATATCATTACTAAGTAGTTATATATGAAAATGTAGTACACAAAATGGAGTATTAAAAGGGCTTTTAACATATGAACTATACACAATCTCATGCAAATGTTCAGATATCACTTCTGGAGTTAAGAGTTGAAGCAATGTCATTTGATTTTTTTTTTTTAACAATTTTTCATTGATTGACTCTAGCATGGAAACCACTGAATTAGACATTGCCTAAGATCCACTAACCTCTGAAGTTATGTCTTTGTCTGTCTGTGATCCAACCTACTTTACTATGCCATCTTCCCGACCTGACCCACAAACATCCAACGCCATAGCAATCCTACAAGAGGCCCTCTTCACTTCTTTAACGGAGGAGCTAGATGTGTTTGGGGGAAAATCAGTCACGTACTGAAACTGGGACTCGTTCAAATTCATGGTTGAGGCCTCAATTACAAGTCCTCAATACTTTAAAAATTTGGGGCATTTCATTGTCACATTCACTTCAGCTTCATCATCCTGAGTAATTTCCACTTCCTCACGCCTCCTACTCAGCTTGTTGCCTGTTCATTTTTACCGGATGACCTCATCTCCTTAACTCCCAGAAGAAACAGAAGTCAGCCCTTGATTTCCTGACCACCCACCATCCCATCCCCAAATGCAAACTTCCTAGCATCCCTATCCTTTTTTTCTTCCTCATTTTGGTGTCAGAGGAAGATATGTCTCTTCTGTACAAAGGAAGCACCTTTATCTAAGTTCTGAATCCCAGAGGCTCCTTCTACCTCAGTGCATTCTGCATTATTTTTTCTCTTCTCTCTCTTACATGAGCAACCTTTTCCACTGCCTTCTCTTCTGGCCCATTGGTTCTCATCCGGGAATAATTTGCCTCCCTCCCCAGGGTATTTGGCAATGTGTGGAGACATTTTTTTTTTTTTTTTTTTGCGTTCGCGGGACTCCCACTGTTGTGGCCTCTCCCGCTGCGGAGCACAGGCTCCGGACGCGCAGGCTCAGCGGCCACGGCTCACGGGCCCAGCTGCTCCACGGCATGTGGGATCTTCCCGGACCGGGGCACGAACCCGTGTCCCCTGCATTGGCAGGCGGACTCTCAACAACTGCGCCACCAGGGAAGCCCTGGAGACATTTTTGATTGTCACAGGGGGGTGCTACTGTACTGGCATCCGGTCGGGATGCTACTGATATCTAGCACACAGGGGCCATGGACGCTGCTAAACATCCTACAAAGCACAAGACACTCCACCACTGGCAACGTGCCCATACAGACTGTATTACCTGGCCCCAAATGTGCCAAGGCGTACAGATCCTGTAGCCTATCAACATGTTTGGTCCTTCCTTCCTTCCTTCCTTCCTCCTTCCCTCCCTCCCTCTCTTCCTTCCTTCTTCTTTCTCTTTCTCTGACACACACAAACACACACACAACTACGTTTTAAACACCTTTTTTTCCTAGACCCTTCGTCCCTCTCTAGTGATTCTTATATTTCTCTTCCTTTTTTCTTAGCCAAACTTTTTGGGGAAAAAAGGACTAAAACCCATTGTTCTTGCTTGTATCTAACCATTTAAGGCAATCTGGCTTCACTGAAATCATTCGAGCAAAGCTCACTAATGACTTGATATTGCCAAATCCTAAAACAAGTCTCAGTCTTAGCATAGAAAACTTCTCTGAGGCATTTGGTCTTTGCCTTTTTTCTTTTTTGACGAGTCCCTCTTTAAAATTCTCTTATTCTATGTCTTTGCACCTTACGTTCCTACATCTTGGAATAAAAACTTTTTCATTCTCCTTTCCATGATTTTACACCTTTATTTGTGGCACAATGATATTCCTTATTCTTTCGTCTCTTCTAGTCTTCTAAGGCTATATTTTCAATTTCAAGCTTATTATATCTACCACCTAAAGCCTGATGGAATGTAAATATATAATTTTAAACAAAACAGTTCTGTGGAACTCAAGGCAAATATAACCAACCATCTGTAAGGGTCTCATCCTGTATATCCCCAAAGCACTTCAAATTTTGTATGTGAAAAATGAACTTACATTTTTACACTTGACAATAATGTCCATTTTTCTGTATTTTCTATCTCATTACACACATCATTATCCAATCTCCCAAGCAAAAATCCATGCATGAACCTGGAAGCCTTTCCATTCCCTATCATTCCATACAACCTAATCATTAACAAGGATTAGGAAATCTACACCATCAGTACCTCAAATATGTCCCATCCAAATGTGTTGCTGCTAGTGCCTTGGTTTAGGTACCCATCACCCCTCATTTGGTTAACTGTAATACCTACTAATTGATTCCCCCACCTCTAGCCTCTTTACACTGCTTCAAAGGTCAGGTTTTAAGGCTTTGCTCCAACATGATCTCCCCTCCCTAAAAACCTCTCTTAGTTCTTCATCGCATGGATCAGACCCTGAGAAGTTTTACCAAGCACACAAAGCTTTAGTACTCTGACCTTTGCCAAGTTCTTAAGCCTTATATCTTCTACTTTGGTCCTTCCCCTTTGTGTTGCAGTCATACCAACTGCCTTATACTTTCCCAATCTCATCAAATTGTTTCCCATCTCCTTGTCTTTGATTTTTTTTTTGAATTTTTAAAAAAATATTTTATTTATTTATTTATTTTTGGCTGCACTGGGTCTTCATTGCTGCGCGCGGGCTTCCTCTAGTTGCAGCAAGCGGGGGCTACTCTTCGTTGCGGTGCGCGGGCTTCTCATTGCAGTGGCTTCTCTTGTTGTGGAGCACAGGCTCATGGCACGTGGGCTCAGTAGTTGTGGCTCGGGGGCTCTAGAGCGCAGGCTTAGTAGTTGTGGCGCACAGGCTTAGTTGCTCCGCGGCATGTGGGATTTTCCTGAACCAGGGCTCGAACCTGTATCCCCTGCATTGGCAGTCAGATTCTTTACCCCTGCGCCACCAGGGAAGCCCACCTTTGACATTTTTTTATCCTGGTACTAGACTTGTATTCTGCTTTCAAGACTTAGGCAGGCATCTCTCTAGAAAACACTCCACATTCTTTGAGAATTGTTCTCTCTCCTCCTCATTACCTTTCTACTTTGGACTCGCTTTAAATGTTACATCTGTCACCCCTTATTCCAATTTAAAAATACATTCTCGGGGGCTTCCCTGGTGGCGCAGTGGTTGAGAGTCCGCCTGCCAATGCAGGGGACACGGGTTCATGACCCGATCTGGGAAGATCCTACATGCCGCGGAGCGGCTGGGCCCGTGAGCCATGGCCGCTGAGCCTGCGCGTCCGGAGCCTGTGCTCCGCAACGGGAGAGGCCACAACAGTGAGAGGCCCGCGTACCGCAAAAAAAAAAAAAAAAAACATTCTTGCTTCTCCTACTGAAGTATGGCTTGTTGAGGAAGGGTCTGTGCCTTGGGTGGTGGGGGTGGGGGGGCAATGATACAGTACTAGAGCCTGGAAAAACACTCAGGACGAGGTGCTCAATGAATGTTTGCTAAAGGAAGAAAAGAGGTAGAGAACAAGGCAACCATAAAATTTTTACTAATAAGCCAAGAAATACAGTCTAACAATTTTTAAACTTCAGTATCCATAGCATTTACGAAATGTCTACATACCCTGGTGGTATACTGAGTTCTGTGCAAGGCAAACTAGTTTAACTGGTGAGGTGCGTTTTAGGTAAATATAAAAATAATAACTAATCCTTAATATTACTCAATTTGATGAAATCCTATCATCTCAGTAGCCACATTAGTGAATTACCATAGCCACAAAGTATCCCTTTGTTTAGCATCTCACTGGATATTGACTTGCCCCAGTTAATTTTGGTTCCTTAGAAACAAGAGCCAAGTTTCTTCAAGTGTGTTCTGAGGAACCTAGTTCTATGAAACTTCCTCAAATAAAAGGGTCTCCTGCTCAATCATGTTTGCGCAACGTACATGTCATATCTCTCTTTTGGAGGCGGAGAATGTCCATTAGCATCTAAAAAGCTCCGAGAAAGTTATAAAGTAAGGAAATCTTGTTTACACTTGTTGAGTGTAATGTTTCCATGAACTCATTTGATCATGGAACTTCTTTCATGCCTTATCTGTAAAATCTCATGAAACTAGTGTTCTGTGAAACAAGCTTTGGAACACTGGTCAGAAGGCTGGTTTGAAAACATCACAACTTCACCTCCTTCCTGCCATCAATTCTGTCCTGCTCCACTGACCCAAGTGAGGCACGGGGCTGGGAGTACTGTCTGGAGGGATGTATATTCATTCCACAATCCCTCTGCTTAAATTTGTTTAATTGAAGTGGAAGCAATCTTGCACTTTAAACAAATCTGACTTTTCATAATATATCGTAGAACCAATATGATATGATTATGTTGCTATAAGAATCAGCAGGCAAGGGGACATGCCTTAAAGCTACTTTAAAAGGTCTTCCATCAAGACAATTATCTGAAAGTAAAGTGAATAAAAAGCTGAAGGATCCTATTTCATAAATAGGTAGCATGACATCAAGCTTTTCCATTTCAACAGGAGTCTGTACTGTAGCTACAAAGAATTATGGAGCTGAAAGGAATTTAGAGATCACTTAACTCAGCCAATTCATTTACCAGTGAGGATTTAAGGCCCAGAGAAGATAGGAGACTTAACAAATATTATTCATATACTTAGAGGAGTTGACAACACAGAGCCTGTGATTTTCACTTTAGTGCTTTTCCTACATTCCACTTCCTGCTAATGAATTTAAGTCAAGGAGTACAGTTCAGGGTTGGAATCAAATAAAACATACATTGATATTAACCTGATACATATTCAGTTTCCTGTCACTTATAAAATGCTGTCATGGGCATCATTCATTACTCCCATCTGCCCTGCAAGGTGACTCAGGCCGTCCTTGCTTCCTTCTTACCAAGATGTACAACCTAGCCCTAAGTGAAAAGTTCCCCAAGCCTGTGAGATGATGCCTCATTAAAATGTACCGAAATTTAGTTGTGCTTTCCAGGGACGCACCCAGGAATAATTTATATAAACCAAAGATGGGGTGCATACACTTCAGTGGAAACTGTGGTTCTGAGAAATTCATGGAAAACCAGAGGTCCTATTAGGCTGTTTTCTGCTGCTGCACGGTGCAGGCAAAATGCCCAACTCTTAATGGCTAAAAATACACATTTTCAGAAATCCAAAGTGTTTAATTTAAATCAAATCTAACAGAAAAGACAAGCAGTCTGGTACATGGGGAGCTCTTCTAAAACCACTCTCTCGAAGACAAAAGAAAATAAGACTGGTATTGAAGTGGGGCCATTCTCCAAACAGCTCCCATCTGCTGGGACGGAGGCCTCACTAAACGCAGACGATTAGAGCTTCATGGAAGATTAGAAAACATTCTATTACCAACAGCTCTCCCAGATGCACAGAAACAGGTCAGTGCTATGTAAACACCTTACACCGCTTCGTAAACAGATAAAAATATCCAATCAGTTTGGTGTAAACAGATCAACAGCAGGAGAAGCCAGTATCCTTCTCAGATGGGGCTCTGTGGACAAGCAAAGGCTCAACGTTTGCTGATTTGGAAGTGCATTTGACTGTTCTCATTTAAGTGGTTACTTTTCTGAAATCAGGCCATTTGTTGAGAAGCCAGTGGCAGGATCACAAGGAATTCAGGGTGGTGCATAGCAAGTCCCAGATACTACTTGGTAACTTCTAGCTCTGCCCCATCCTACTTCTGAGACAAACAACTATTTTCAGGCTATAATTTAAAATAGGAGCTGAAGAGGGTGGACGTGAAATAACAAATGGCTGAGAGCTCTTGGGCAGACTGTGGGGATCATGAGACAGGAAATCTGGGGTGAAGACAAAGCCTGAGCACGAGTTCATACCACCCATGATTTATGAAGTATCCGGCATATTCGGCAGAGTATTTAATTCTCTCTCACTCTACCACAATATCCTACTCAGCCAACCTCTCCTGTCTGCCTTTACACTTATCAGAAGGAAAAGGGAAGTAGATCATGAACAGAGGGGTTCACCCCCTCAAACCTGTATGGTATTGCAAGGAACAATTGGATTGGACCCCCCTTACTTTTTTGTTTGTTTGACTTAATTTTTAAAATTAAGTTATTTATTTATTTATTTTTGGCTGCGTTGGGTCTTCGTTGCCATGCACGGGCTTTCTCTAGTTGCTGCGAGCAGGGGCTACTCTCCGTTGTGGTGCGCAGGCTTCTCATTACGGTGGCTTCTTGTTGCAGAGCACAGGCTCTAGGCGCATGGGCTTCAGTAGTTGTGGCACGCAGGCTCAGTAGTTGTGGCTCGGGGGCTCTAGAGCACAGGCTCAGTAGTTGTGGCACACGGGCTTAGTTGCTCCGTGGCATGTGGGATCTTCCCGGACCAGGGCTCGAACTCATGTCCCCCACATTGGCAGGTGGATTCTTAACCACTGCGCAACCAGGGAAATCCCTGACTTAATTTTTTAAATTGAAGTAGAGTTGATGTATAATATTATATAAATTACAGGTGTGCAATATAGTGTTTCATAATTTTTAAAGGTTATACTCCATTTATAATATTATAAAATATTTACGATACTCTCTGTGTTGTACAATATATCCCTATAGCTTATTTTAAACCTTATAGCGTGTACCTCTTAATCCCCTACCCCTTTATTGCCCCTCCCCCCTTCCCTCTCCCAACTGGTAACCACTAGTTTGTTCTCTACGCTAATTTAAAAAGATACATGCACCCCATTGTTCATAGAAGCATTATTTACAATAGCTAAGATATGGAAGCAACCTAAGTGTCCATCAACAGATGAGTAGATAAAGAAGATGTTGTATATATGCAATGGAATATTACTCAGCCATAAAAGAATGAAATTTTGCCATTTGCAGGAACATGGATGGGCTTGGAGGGCATTATGCTAAGTAAATTAAGTCAGACAGAGAAAGACAAATACTGTATGATATCACTTATATGTGGAATCTAAAACATACAACAAACTAGTGAATATAATGAAATAGAAGTGGATTCACCTTACTTTGAAGTGTCTTTGAAGCTCTTTTCATTGACACCCAGTCTTTACTGAGTTCCTTTGAGTGCCTGTCCTTTTACTAAGCATGTGAATCATAAAATAGAGAAAATATGGTTCCTGCTGTCAAGTAGTGCACTTTATATATTTAAATATATTTTAAAACTGTGTAATATTTTAAAATATCTGCCCATTTAGAATCCCTGCATCCTCTAATGGCAGGTGGTAGCATAAAGGCAGATCACATATATATTAAATATAATACAACACTCACTTTCACCCACAAATATGTGACTCCAGTGGTCAATTTTGACAGTTTTCAAGAACCATGGATCTGGTACCTCCAAGTGCTCTCGCCTCACATTTGGCTACAGCTGCGGTGACGAGGTGCATGTGAGCCGCCGTCATCTTTGCACAGGTGTGGCCGGGACATGCTGCCCCTCAGGCACGGGCCCCTCCTCTCCAGCCTCCTTCCCAGTATCTTCTCCTACCAGGAGGCATGGGAAGCCTGCATAGACTATTGGCTCAAAAGCCAAAACGCAGAAGAACTGACAACCTGTGAGACAATCCTTGAAAACGGAGAAGAGAAACTCACAGAAAAGTGCTTTTTTCCCTTTCCTCCATCAGACTGGCAGTTCTGAGATGCATTCCATAAAGGTTCTCAGATCGCCATGGTGAAATCGCGCATCTGTCACATGCAGCGATCACCAACTGGACGACACATCTTGTATTAATATTCCCTGCTTCCTGGCTGCGCTCTACCGGGCTCTCACGTCTGCTTCCTGGGAGCATATTCCACATAGACCCCTGCCAGCAAACTTTATCTCAGGTCAGCTTTGGGGGAGACCCAGGTTAAAACAATTCAAATGGTCCCTTGTTGCTTGAGTTGTTTACTGAAGTTCAGCGAAACTGAAAGTTTTTACATTTTCTTCATTGGTCCTTCCCTTAGTCACAGAATTGTAGGAATCTGGCAAAGACCTCACCCAGAGATTAATCACTATCTTTTACAAAAGTTTCTCCTTGACTCCTCCATGGAGCTAGATCTAAGAAGGGAGGGAGGGAGGGAGGGAGGGAGGGATCAAAACATATTTGTGAACTCCTTCACTGAATCTGAGAATCCATGGCATTTTCGAGAGACCATTTCCTATGATTAAGTTTTCATGACAACGAAGAATTCTAAGAAGAATTCTATGCTTTGTTTTCATTTATTCTTTGTTTTCTCTTTTTTAAGCCTCGAACTCTTCTTTCTGGTCAGTTGTGTGGTGGGACGTACAGCAGAGAATTGGGGATGGTACAGAGGGAAGAGTCTGGACACAGAGTCCATTCGAGCAATGACCCAGGCTACACTGGGAGATGTGGGGACAGAGACTCTATTAGAGACACCACTAGAGCTTAAGTAAAGCGTCGTTTTGTGCGTCTTTAGAAAACTCACAAATGGAACATACTGTATACCCTGCAAATTCAATTTTTCACTTGCTATTCATGAAAACTTTACATACCTACCTGTCCTCTTAAAAAGCAGCATAAATGTTACATAGTGTAATGATGCTACATTTTGCTTAGTCACTTTTCCTGCTGAAGGATATTTCAGCCTCTTCAGATACACATCAAACTGACAGTTATTACCAGGAAAGGAACGAGGATTGGCTTGGTAATCAAAGGAGGATTACCCTGCATCTATGAATGTTAATGTCCTCACGTGAAAAGACGCTCAACGTTATCATCAGGGAAATGCAAATCAAAGCCACGATGAGATATCACCTCACACCTACCAGAATAGCTATCACCCAAAATAAAGCAAATAACAAGTACTGGTGAAGATGTGGAGAAGAGGGAGTCCTCATGCACTGTTGGTGGGAATGTAAACTGGTGCAGCTACTATGGAAAACACTACAGAGGTTCCTGACAAGGTTAAAAATAGAACTATCATAAGACCCAGCAATTCCACTCTGGGTATTTACTGAAGAAAATAAAAGCACTAATTCAAAAATATATATACACCCCTATGTTCACTGCAACATTAGTTACAAAAGCCAAGATATGGAAGCAAACTAAATGCCGATCAATGGATGAATGGGTAAACAAGATGTGTGTGTGTGTGTGTGTGTGTGTGTGTGTGTGTGTGTGTGTGTGTATTACTAGGAGAGACTGTTCATAACAGAACAGATGTCTCCTGACAAGTAAGTTATTGGTACAAGCGAACTACATTACTGCAATAATGCTAAGATTCAGACTTAAGCTAAAGATAGTAAGAGAGAGTGGGGGAGGGCGACAGGGAGAGAGAGAGCAAATTGAGTAAGAGAGTGAGATACAGTTTGGTCTGAGTTCACATCCGACCCTACCACACTGACTTACTCTGGGATATATCAAGGCAGCACAGCCCTCAGAAAGCTAAGATACGCCAGCTTGAAAAGGCCAATTTCTGGCATATTCATTTGTCAACATCTTAACAGCAAGCACCTCTATTTTTCCAAAGTCTTGTGCATATCAAAATGTTTTCTATGCAAATTAAAGGTGGTATTTCCTTCATTCCATCACGGCAGATTCATAGAATCATGTAATGTACAAGATTTTGAACCACTTAGAATTCTATCCTGGTGTTAACTATGATGCTTTTTTTCATTATTATCGAATTGTGCAGAAAGTAAGTCTAGTAGAATTAAGAGGACAGGTTTTAGAATTAACAGGCTTTCTAGAGAAAGAGAAAGAAGGAGTTTACAGCTAAATATCCCCATAGGAAATGGAAGCCTTACACATGAAAAAAAACAAGAGCTTAGAGTTTAGGATGTAAGCAAAAGTAACAGATGCAAATGAAATTTACTGCAAAAATTTGATAAACAGTTTCATAAATATATGCTTTCCTTAAACTCGCCAAATACAATTATTAAGATCCTTAATATATAGCAATAAATCCTATTTAATTATGTCACTATATATGTGTACGGTTGCAGTAGAAAAGATACGCGGTGTTTTCCATTATATACAAAGTAATACATTCCTTGGGCTGTAAACTGCTCTCAGAATATTTTTCAACTATCTAACGTTGTTTGCATCGTTATCTTAGATTCAGGGTGATGGTTACACACTGCTGTTCTTTCTTAGGAATTCACCCCCATTCAATATTGTTGAGGTTGTATTTTAGGGAAACTCGGAGGCATTCCTTCTGCATACCTTCCTTGCAATCATCCCATTTCTTAACACACGGCAGTGTTTCAGAATAACCTACTGTTCATCGTCTTCTGTAGGTGTCCTGCCACCAAGGATGGCTTCAGTGGTGCTTGCATTGTTCTGTCTTGCAATGCAATACTAGGTGATAATCATTTATGCCAAACCAAATAAAACCACTCCAATAATGTTTTAATTGGATTTTTGTCAATCAAAACTATGCAGCCACTTAATAGTTTAAACACGTTCACTATTAATAGACCTCCAGTTGTCTGGTAAATGGTTGCCAATAACTCAAGCACTCAGTAAGGCATTTGAAATCCATGATGTGTCTTTCTACTTCCTAATTTATTAAAACTAGATTTTAACAGACTTTGATGATGAATTTGGATCTGGTTCTCTTGTGACAAACCAGTCTTGTGACTGCTTTCTCTAGCTAATAAGTTAGTTTTTAAAATTTGTCATCTTCTTGGACATAGAATATAAAAGAGTTTATGAAAACCTCTCAAGGAATTTTGATGAAAGTCGTAGTGTATAGAATCTTAAGCATTTTTTTTTCAGAAGAAGGTAAACATGCTGTATACTGATTACGGATAGACTGAAGAATAGACAGTGCTGTTTCTTGTAGCTGTCCTCCTGTAGATAAGAGGTTGGAAGTTACTTGTGAACATGAAAAAAAAAAAAAACTAAAAAAACAACAAAGACCCTGTACATTTGAAACTTGGAAGCATCAACAGAGTGTGCTGAACTAATCAGGTCCCAAAGCCAAACACTGTTCTTGTCATTATTCATATGATAACAAGGTTTAGCTTAGGGTATAAAGGTAACCCTCACCGTAATGAGCAAAAATTTCAGAAAAAAAAAGTGTAAAAGTACAAACACGTATTTCCCTGAACCACTGCTACCAGGAGGGATGTTAAACTGTGTAAAATGGAAAGCAGCTAAATATGGTTGGATTCATTATTTACAAATTGCGCTTCAAGCAAAGAGGGAACTCTTCTCATGAGAAAATGTGGGCTATAACCTCCCTCTTTGCTGCAGTGAAGCACACAGTTCAGAGGGAGCTGAGAACGAAACTCACAGAGGCAGAGGCCTTGGAACCCGGCCATTCCCATGATAACAGACCAACTTGGCAACCAGCACTCTCCAGGGCACTTTAAGTGTGGATAAACAGTGAGTAATAAATGTTTAATATTTGAGGCAAACTTTGAGCAATTGCATCATCAGAGACGTGGATGGACCTAGAGTCTATTATACAGAGTGAAGTAAGTCAGAAAGAGAAAAACAAGTATCGTATATTAATGCATATATGTGGAATCTAGAAAAATGGTACAGATGAACCTATTTGCAGGGCAGGAATAGAGACACAGATGTAGAGAACGGATGTGTGGACAGAGCGGGGGAAGGGAGGGTGGGATGAATTGGGATATTGGGACTGACATATACACACTACCATGTGTAAAATAGATGGCTAGTGGGAACCTGCTGTAGAGCGCAGGGAGCTCAGCTCAGAGCTCTGTGATGGGAGGGGGTGGGAGGGAGGTCCAAGAGGGAGGGGATATATGTATACATACAGCTGATTCACTTCGTTGTACAGCAGAAGCTGACAAAACATCTTAAAGCAATTACACTCCAATAAAAAACAAAGATGGAGAATCTGAAAGTAGTTTTAAGGGCGCTGGATGCTTGGAGTTTGCTACATCGCTTGTGGAGTAGACAAGAATCCGAATGGAAGCGGCAACAGGCCTGGAAGGGGTCATTCTCTCAATGACAATGACAAAGTGTTAGCAGGATTCCCCGTGAAGAGGAAATGGAAATGGAATCTCCTATCAGACATATTTAATGTAGCCATTTGGTTCTCTTTCTGGGGTGCAGAGACACTCTCAATAAATCTCTTTAAAATATTTTTCTACAGTTCTTTGTGTCAGGAAACCTAGAAATACCTGCCCAGATGGGTCCTAATTCCCAGAAGCCTCACATTAAAAAAAAAAGATTAGGGCTTCTCTGGTGGCGCAGTGGTTGAGAGTCCGCCTGCCAATGCAGGGCACACAGGTTCGTGCCCCGGTCCGGGAAGATCCCACATGCTGCGGAACGGCTGGGCCCGTGAGCCATGGCCGCTGAGCCTGCACGTCCGGAGCCTGTGCTCCGCAACGGGAGAGGCCACAACACTGAGAGGCCCACGTACCACAAAAAAAAAAAAAAAAAAAAAAAAAAAAGAGTAATATAAAAATTCATCATCAGAACAGGAGCTCTCACAGAGAGGAAACTATGAGCTGGTTACAGAAAACAGGGTAAAAAGTGGACTTAAGACTTCTCCTGGGGAGAACACAGACTGCTGTTACTAAAATGAAGACACAAGGTCTTACCAGGCTGATGCGGGACTGAATCAGAAGTCGAGACCTTTGTGAATCTATGAAGCCTATGAAGATGGAGCGGGGCCTGCAATTCCGGCTCTGGTACTTGGAAGACACATCAGGGAGGTCAAGGGGCAGCTTACTGACAGCTAAGAATCTGAATGTCCTTACTGATTAGGCCAGAAACACAAATACAGTCAAAGGGGTCATTTAATTCACAGTCTCAAAAAAGACAGCAAATTATGAGTGAAAGATCAGACACTCTAATCACACAGGCTCTGGCTTTCTTATTTCACAGTTTAGAAACATTGGAAAGAAAATGAACAAATGTCTAAAAGGCTGACTGCATATGCTTACAGATAACAAAATAATTGTAGAAATTCTAATATTGAGTAGAATTCATGTTGTAGCCTATATTTTCCTGATATGTTATATTCTTCACATCTGCAAAAAGAACATTATAGCTGAAAACAAATTAATGTATGTAAAGGCAAATTAGGGCAGCGTCAGTAAGGTGGAACCAGCCCTGAACTTGAAGTCAGGAGGCCTGAACTTTGGTGTGATTATCTAAAAACTGACTGTCTGAGGAAAAGAAGAAAACTAGTATAAATGCCACACTTTGCCAGCCCTGAGCATGTTGCTGTGTATATGCTGTGCCACTCAGTCATCTTAAAACCTCTGTGAGCGACGTAAATGATGGCTGTTTTATAGCTGAAAAAAGTTCACACACTATTGTCTGCGTTGGAAGAGAATCAATGAAGGGATTTCTCAACGAGTGTAAGTCTTTTTTTTTTTTTTGGTGAGCAGAAAAGATCTTCATCTGGATCCTATTACATGACATGATCAGTATTGTCATTTTCAGATAATTTCTGATAACTTGATTCCTATCTTGATCAGATATTCACTAAAAGATTCAAAGTCAAATGCATTTTGTTCTTTAGGTTGAAGGAAAAATTTAAGTTGGGAATCCTAGGCCCCACAGAGAGTGGATTGAAATCCACTGTTTTGGTTGTTTGAATCAGTGATTCTGTGTGTCAGCAGGAAAAAACCTGATAGAATGTTTTAAAATGAGAAAATACATAAATATTGCTTAGGCTATACACAAGGAAAGCTGTTATTAATATTGCAGATCATTTCTTTTCCAGGCATTTAGTAAATGTTCTCAAATAGTTAAGATGCGTATTTTGGACACCTTTGCAAGTGAGAGTAAGCGTTTGCGTTAAGTCAGAGTAGGCTGTCTTCTGACCTGACAGTGAAGGTAACATCAAATCTCAGTTATCTAAACTGTCCTCAAGATGTGAGGCCTGGGTCACTCTCAGAAAGAGTAGTTTCTCAGATGAGATAACTCATTTCTAAGGGCCTTTTATGGGTCATAGTTTGTACATGGGTCATGGGTGGCACACTCAAAACAGGTGATTGCAGAGAGTTTAATAAAGAAACAGGGGAGCATCCAAAGCTCTCACCCCGTGGGCTTGAAGGGGCAAAGGAAGGGAGCTGTCAACAGATGCTTGTCAAGGGCTGTGGCTTTAAGAGAAGACATGCAGCTTGGCCAACCGATGGCTTGACTCAGAGGGAGAATCAATGCCGCTACTTTTCTTTTCTTTTATCTTCATATCTCTTGCTGTGCTTCCATTGGCCATGCCAGCTGGAAGACAGAGGGAAAGAATGGTCGATGAGTCCAGAGCAGAGTGGTGAAGGGTGGAAAGCAAACAGGTATCCAAAACAGATGCTTTTCTCATAGAAATTCATTTCATCATTCTTTTAATCCTTCATTGCATGCACATTTGTGAGCACCAGTTACGTTCAAGACGTAGTACTTCATGGAAAGGTTGATATAGGAAGTGGAAGGAGAAAAACTCATTAAAAATTGTCTATGTTCTCAAGGAGTTTACAGGATATAGTAAGTATACAAATTACACAAGGCAGAGTAAGATATGCATAAGAGAAGTACAAGGAGGGGTCATGGAAATTCAAAGTAAAGAAAGAATGATTGAAGCAATCAGGAATGGCTTCGTGGAGGCACTGCATTTGAACTTGGTCTTGTAGACTACGCAAGACATTGTCAGAAACAGGTGATGGAGCTATCCCACAAGGAGGGAAAAACGTGTGGGACAAGGGGATGGGAAGATGTAAGCCATGTCCAGAGAAATCTGACTGGAACACTGTGTGCCTTTGACACGTGGGAGATAAAATTTGATAAAACCAGTACAGCTGCCCCATCCCAAACATACACGTATGTTCATGTACATGCACACACATCTGTTTATTAAAACAAGGCTGTGCTAGTGCAAAACTTCAGCAAGTCATTTCTGAATAAAATACAAATGCTGTGAAAGTGAATTATATAATCTGATATTAGCGTATCCTCTGGTGGAAGGCAAAAATCCAATATGCACCCTGGACATTATTTCTTTTATTCTAGCTTTATTCTAACTAGCACTGTTTCCTGTGCATGACTGCTGTTAGGATAAGAGCACCATCTAGTGTGTTCTGGTCTTATGTTAAGTCCAGGACTTCTTATCTGCTTCTAATGTTATTCGAATAATCTCAAAGATACCAAAACAAACAAACAAGCAAACAAATAAAACCTCCCACCCATTTTGGGGAGGCTTTACAACTTCCAACTCAGTAGATGGAAATTTGTTGGCATTTGTAGCATTTCTAAAGAATCCCCCTGAAAGAAAATTGCCCTGTCTCATTGGTAACTGAGATGAGAAAAGTTTAAATAGTATTTCTCATCATTTTCCAGTTCGCCCAATTTGGCAACTAAAATATATATATTTGTAAATATATATAAATATATAAATAAATATATATATAATATATATAAAAAAATATATTATATATATATGTATACCAAAGTCAACTCATTTTCAGTGGAGAACAAAGGACAATTTTTTCTAAGTACAATCTTAACATGTAAATTAAACAACTCATTACACATTAAACCAATGATCACCATTAAATTATATTTAATTATATAATTAAATTATATAATGTAAAACAACATTAAAGCTATAAGGACTATTTTAGCAACTGAATATGAAGATAAACTTTGAGCCACATATCTTAAATTAACTCTGAAAAATAATCAGATCATGAAACAGGCAAGCTGACACTCAGGAGACTCTCAATCCTGTTTGCCCTGCTTGTCGCCTGTATTAACAGAAGACAGGAGAATGAGGAGAGGCATAAACAAGCCACAGACAGCGGAGAAAGCAAAGAAGCGAAAGCAGAGAAAGATGGAAGGCATTTGGGGAGGCAGGAGTGCAAGTCACACATTCTATCTCCCCAGGTCCCATCCTTCAGATGTTTAAGTTTCAACATCAGAGTTAAAATCCCTCAATGATTTTTAACTAAGCCAATAATTTCACTATTAATCAACATAAAAAATATAACAACATAACCAAAAAGAATATGCCTAAGCAGATAGTATTCAGCAGAGGCAATGCCCACCCCAGCTAGGTATTCCGCAATGTACCCAGAACATCGAAAGAGAGAACGCAGCTTGTTCTTTGGTGCCACAGCGATTAAGTCACTCTTCTAACTATTTAAATTTTTGTCTGTTGATACATGTGGAAAGAGCTGATACAAGCTCAAATGAAGGCCAATCCAGCCTTTCCTGATGGAATATTTCACGTGGAGAATACGCAGATTGAATGTCAACAAAGAGCAAGTACGTTGAGGTTGCTTCTCCCATTGCTTTCTAGGTCTATGCTTCCAGGACCACTGCTTTGGATGGGAACTGGCCTTCAACTAGAGTAGGACGCTACCCACGTGGGCAATGGCTTGGCTTGGTTATGGCCTCACATGGCCATATCCTGTTATCAGCTGAATTAAGTGGGAGAAAATTCCCACTTTCTCAATCAAATATATTTGAAGAATACAAATATGCCCCAAAGTTCACAAAACTAGTATTGAACATATTTTCACTATGGGAGTCCAGCTATCACCCTTCTGTGGACACACCGTCACCTGGGGAGTTATTCAGACCCACCGAATCAGGATCTCCTCAGCAGAGTCAGGGATTTGGTATTTTCAGCAAGTATGCCGGTGATTTTGAGGCGGACTATTGAAAGTATGCTTTTATGAAAGCAATGTGAATCCCATGGGTTCTTTTTTTTCTTCTTGACCAGTAGAAGATTTTTCTCTTTACTTCACAAAATCACTGTGGTTTGCTCTTTGAACAAAAGACCACTTATATTGATAGATTAATATTGCATAATTTTTAGCAACTGTGATTCTTACAGTTTCTGATACATTTACTCTAAGAGTTTAAAGTTTCAAGATCTGGAATCTTCCATTTAAAACTCTAAAAGTATATTCTTTTAACTAAAAATGAAATAAGATTTTAATAAAGATATAAAATATCTTTTATATTTTATATAAAAGATAAAATATATCTTTTTATCCACTACGGACTCCTCCAAGACAATGCTCTTTCATTTTCCTCCTTACTAGAAACCTTGCTATACTCCAGTCACCAAGAACAACAGGCAGTCACCTGTTCTCAACATCTTATTTTATTCCTTTGTATCTCTGTGTCTGTTTCTACCTCTGATAGAAGTTTCCTTTCTCCTCAAACCCATCTGCCTAGCAAACGTCAACACATCTTTTGAGACACAGATCAAACGTCACCTCTCCTGTGAATCCTTTAATGAGCTCCCACCCCCATCCCTCCACTGCACTCTGTACACATCACAGAACTGCATCTATTTGTTTACATGTCTCCCTCTACCAACCAAGCAGTAAGCCCTTTGAGAGAGGATCATTTCTTATTCATTTTATAGTCCAATGTCCAGCCCAGAGTAGAGAGTGAAAAAGTGTTTCTAGATTAAACCTGTAAGTGATTCTAATCACCTGGTCATCTTGAAGTCTGCAGCAAAGCAAATGTGGTTTTAAGGTAATAGTTTGAAGTGCTATGGTAAAATACTAAATATTTCAGTTGTGAAAACATCAAGGTCCTCTTTTGGCCTCAACATCTTTTTTGTAAACTGATCCTTGTTTCCTCATCGACTCCTAATCAAAAAGATATGTATTTGAGGGAAGTAAAAATGTGTGTGCAATGGTAGAGGTGTAGAAGCAGCATCTATAAATCTCCTTCCTAATTTTACTAATCTGAGATTCTTTGAGATGCTTTATTTCGTTTTCTTTCATGTATAAATAACAACGTCATACGGACCTGTTGCTATTTGGGGATAAGAAAAATCTGTCACATAAAATTCATCATTTCCCAGTCAGTTACAGGAGCCTTCAGAATTCTTCAGGGTTTCTTAGAACCAGAAATGTGTCAGAAATGAGAAGAGAGGTCTCTCAGGGCAGGTGTAGACCCCTAAGTGACCAGTCCAGCAGAGCACATTCTATATCATATATTCTCAAGATATATGCCGAAATAAACCTACAAGACTTAACAAAGTGAAGAGGTATTTGTTATAGATGAGTATAAAGGAAAAATATTCTGCAGAATTTTACATTGCAAAGAACCATATCAGTAGAAAATGTAAGAGCTGTTTGTTGTAAGCTATTATTTTTGGTTTGTTTTATTTTAAATATGGAGGAGGAGGGAAAGTGGCAAGAGAGTTAGAGACAGTAATTCAGGATGGAAAAATCAGTGATGTATCTTACTGAGCTCCGAGTTCTCATGTGATGAGTGAAGGACCTTAATCAGGTCATGATTTACTGCTTCACTACTTTTATTTTATTCTGTAGCTAAGATCTTATGGAAAAGCCCTCATGAACTTTTTGGCCAACCCAATATATATGAATTCTTAATCTGTTAGCAATATAGTATAGGTTTCACTACCTGGTAAGTAATTTGACCTCTATGGAGAATTATTTACCTAGGATAATGTTACAATGATTAATAAAATACTTAGAAGTATTTTTTCCAAGCTTGTTAAATAATCTTTACTGTGAAATAGATACCCTCATCACTAAATGTCTTCCCCAGGTTAGTTTCATTATTCCTTTATTTTTAAAGTAAAAATATAAATATCTGTCGGCAAGTACGAAAAGCAGCAAATCAATCAAATTAGATTAAAGCAAAATAGCCCCAAAGAACTTTATAATCAAAACTGAAAGGGAAAAAAAAAAAAAAAAACTGAAAGGGATCCCATTTTTTATCCCAGATAAATTATATGCAGGGACATGAGCTCCAAGAATGCATTCCTAAGAAAAGACAGAAGAGCTAAACTTTGAAACAGAGCATATAGTACAAAATAACACAAAATTATCAGCGATCTTGTGATATCCAGAGTTGAAAAGAATGCATATCTTTTAATGAACCTGGCCTTCCTATTTATCTGACAGCAAATAGCTCAGATTCAAAATCAGCCTGCAGCTCCTCATTCCAAGGAGAGTCTGACAACTCAAAAGGCTGACGGTTTCCAAGTGCACTGCATTATAATGGTTCTTTTCAGCCTGATTTAGGGCAAATTTTCCCATGTAAATTTAAATTTCTGCTCTTCATCCTGATCTCATTTTCAGAGAGCAATTGTCTTTGAGCAGGAATTAATATATCCACTTTTTAAAAGACATTGACTGTATTATATGCTTGAAAGTTGCTGAGAGTATATCTTAAACGTTCTTACCACAAAAAAAAAAACTGTAATTATCTGAGCTGATGGATGTTTTAACTAATCTTATTGTGGTAACCATGCAGCAATAGATAAGTGTATCAAATCATCACACTGTACACCTGAAACTTAGACAATATTATACGTCAATTATCTCTCACTAAAGCTGAGGGGGGAAAGACATTCACACATGGTATAATGTAACCTTCCATAGAAATTAATCATTAGGTTTACCATATCTCTCTGACAGCGATCTCATGTGGTACAATTTTGAACCAATTTCCAAGAGAACTTGGATTAAAGGAGAATGTGGATCAGAGCCAATGTGCTGAGGTGCTGGAAACACCAGACCATGTAAGTTACTGCAAAGCCCTTGGTAAAAACAAAGATTCGTCACTTATTAAAATAAAGATCTTTCATTTAGGAAGCTATGCCTTTAATTTAGAGATGAATAGGACATGTTCAAATATGAAGGACATTTCAAGGTAACTGATTTTCTGAAAATAAACATGAATTTTTAAAAAAATGTATTGAGCAATAACTTTCAATGGGCAATGTACTAGGATTAGGGGTATACCAAAATTAGTAAAACAAAGGTTCTCTCAAATTTTCTTCATCTCAAGCATTTCAAAATACAGCACATTTTATAAATTCAACACATATCTATGACATGTCACTTTAGTGTTTAAAAATGTTTAAATACACTTTACTGAGGTATAAATTATATACAACAAAATTCACATATTATAACTGTGCAGGCTGATAACTTTTAACAATTAACCATATAATCACTACTCCATTCAAGATACAGAAGATTTCCGTCATCAACAGGGGTTCCCTCATGCCCCTTTGCAAGCAGTTTACTCAACCTCCCGTCCCAGGCAACCACTACCCTGATCTGTCTGTATAGATTAGTTTAGCCTATTCTAGAATATTATATAAATGGAATCATAGATTATGTATCCTTTTTTTCTGCCCCTTTTGTTCATCATAATATTTTTGAGAGGCAAGAATGAATATATTTCAGAAGAAGTTTTAAAATATCCAGTATCTACAATGTATTAACCAAAAAGTCCAGTACTTTCTTTAAAAAATCAGAAGATATTCAAAGAAACAAGAAATTTTGATCCATAGTAACTGATAACTGATAGAACCAGGTAACTGATAGAACCAAATTTGAGATGGCTCAGTTGTTGCATTTAAGCAGAAAAAGAGCTTAAGGCAACTTTATATAATTCTCTTAAAAAGGTAAATTTAGTCTTAATGAGTGAAAGGGTAGGGAATCTCAGCAGAAAAAAATGGAAACTATAAAAAAAGGAATCAATTGGAAATGCTGGGATGGAAAAGGACAAAAACGGAAATTTAAAAATTTACTCATGGGCTTAAAAAACAGTCAGTAAATTTGATAACTTAGAAAATATTTGATTTCAGCAACAGAAAAATAAAACAGTGAAGAAAAATAAACAAAATCCTCAGGTATGTATGGAAAAATATATACTAGTCTAATTTATGTTTAATTGGCACCCTAGAAGTTGAAGAGAGTGAAATTGGGAAGGAAAACTATATTTGAAAAAATAATATACAAGAACTTTTCAAATTTGAGAAAAAAACACCAACTTACAAATACAAGAGACTCAGTAAATTACAAATAGTATAACTATCAGAGAACCCTACCTAGGTACTTCATAGTCATGTTGCCGAAAGTAAGGAAAAAGAGAAATCTTGAGGGCAGTCACAGAAAAGAGAAACTGTGTACAAGAGAACAGGGATAATAAAGATTGCTGATTTTGCATCAGAAACAATGTGAGCTAGAAGATAATGAAATGGCACACTTAAAGTAGCAAAGACAAAATAAGACTGTCAGTCAAAATTTCATATCTAATGAAAATATTCTTCAAAGTAAGGATGAGATCAAACCACATTCAGGTAGACAAAAAAAAAAAAAAAAAAAAAGAAGAGATAAAATTAAAACAACAAAAACAGAAAACTTTAAAGTTTCCCGTAGAGTTCTTATAACACCTTTTCAATCACTAATATTAATAGAGTACCTAAATAAGAATATGATACTTTAACAGTTTTTAACAGCCCTTTTCCCTTACATTGTGTTCTTATTAGATATATTAATTTCTTCCAAGGTTTTGAATACCCAACATAAAAAGTGCTGCAAGGGTTATGAAGAGGAACAGATAAAAACTGTTCTTTTATGGAATTTATAGGCAGATAAAAATGTCCTTAAAGTACCATGATACAATGTAGGAAGCAACAGGGACACTGAGACACCAGATAAAATACTAGAAGTAGATGGAAAGAAGAGGGAATACTTCAGAGTGGGGGTATGCAAGAGAATTTTTAAGAAGCTGACATTTGAGATAGGTTCTGAGCTGGTGGTATTTGTTTATGGATAAATGGGTAGATAATGGCTATGTACACACTAAAGAGAGAAGAATTAACAAAAACAACAAGATTGGAAAACTAAGAGCGTCTACAAAAAACAATGAGCACCTCCATTTGTTTGGAGCTTAACAAATGGAAAATTTTAAAGTAGGCAAAAGGTAAGTCTTGGATCATGAATACTAAGAAGGGACTTGTATTTTAGTCTTTGGATAGTAGGAATCATTGAAGATTATTTAGGTGAAAACGTTTTGATATGAATGTATGTAAATGTGTTATGAATGAATACATGCCTTCTAATGATCAGGAATATCACCTAATGTATCATGAAAGTTCAGTACATTTTATGGCTGCTTAATCTTAGAAGAGTCTAAACATAATGTATTTGTGCAGCAAAATGTAATTATCAATTCTGACTTAAAATTTTAGTCAAAGGAAATTTCAGCTCACTGAAACCAAAATTAAAATTCAAAGGGAAAAGCTATAAACAAAATAGGTTTACTCATTTGTAAACTTAACCACTGTTCTGACAGATGAAAAAAATTAGATAAATTATTATTTCTTTTCCAGGGATCAAACTCAAGAGTTGATGACCATATGTGTGCACAGTGGTTTTCCTTCAAAGGAAAGGCACAGTGGTTAAAAGAGGAAAGCTGGCCTCCAAGCTGGTCTCTGCCTTTAACAAATGTCTCTCAGTATGTATAAAAAAAAGGAGTTGGACTAGATATTTTCTGAGGTTCCTTGCAGCTCTAAAATTCTGTACTCTAGAAAAGTATTTGCTAATGTCTTGGTAAAAGTTTCTAAGTCCTTTTCCTTACTACTCAAAAGTGATATGGTTTAGGAAGAATCTCTTGCCATCCTAACGCGGTTGATATTCTCTTTTTAAAATCCATTTGTATTTAACAAATTTTTATTGAGCACCAATTCTGTGTAAAGCACTACACTGGACACTTGAAATGTACTGTTGAGTAAGACAGACAAGAAGTTTGATAGCCCCTATCAAAATACAAAGGAGTCGTTGAAGTAGCTGTGGCAAACTTCAGATCATAAACATCTCCTCTAAAGGACAGGCTGACTGGGAATACAGACAACAGAATCTCCGGGCTTATGGACCCGTTTAGTACCTTCCAGCCTTCTTGGAATGATGCATCTGTGATGGGTCAGCTCTATACAATGCTGCTCTTCCTGGAAATTTAAGAGAATCAACCATAGACTTCAAATACATGCTGTTTCCAAGAATGCTTATCTACTCTACTAGTAGAAAGGAGAAGAAATTAGAAAGGAAGCATTCTAATGACTGAGCTTCTGAATTTTTTAACTTACATTCAGGTTTAAAACAATAGGAGTTTTCATAATTAACTGCCTCTTTACCAGCCACATTCTTCCACTTTTACCCACACCCTCCACTGACAAACAGAACAATAGTGAGCTATTTATATGCCAGAGAAGCAACGTCTAAAAATGTTAAACACAACCAATTCTATATGAAGAAAGGCATTAGTAAACTTACAGGCCGTAGAAGAAATAGAAATAAACAAGTAAATCATTTCTTCACAATAAAATATAACCAACACGTAAAAATGAGAATACCCAGTTTCAACCAGGACGCAATACAAGGGACTCCATTATATACGCTAAGGAAATACAATTTGATACAAGACTTTGGAAGGCAATTTCATGATCCTTATCAAGAAACAAAAATATTCATACCTTTGACTCAGTAATTCTGCTGAGATGTGATTTTTTTTATTGTGTAAAATATATATATATATAACATGAGATCTACCCTCTTAACAAATTATTAGGTGTAGAGTGCAGTATTGCTCACTACAGCACAATGTAGTACAGCACATCTCTAGAGATTTCTCACCTTGCGTGACTGAAGCTTTACACCCACTGAGCAGCAACACTCTATTTTCCCCTCCCCCAGCCTCTGGCCACCACCATTCTACTTTCTGCTTTGATGAGTATGAAGAAACATCACATAGGTGGAATCATGGAGCATTTGTTCTATGACTGGCTTATTTCACTGAGCACAATGTCTTTGAGGTCCATCCATGTTGTAGCATGTGACAGGATTTGTTTTTTTTTTATGATGGAATAATATTCTATTGTACTTATATAATACATGTTATTTATTCATTTGTCAATGGACATTTAAGTTATATCTATCTCTTGGCTATTGTGAATAATGCTGTAACGAACATGGAAATGCAAATATCTCTTCAATACCTGGATTGTAATCCTCTGGATAAATACCTAGAAGTGAGATTGCTGGATCATAGGGTAGTTCTATTTTTAATTTTTTGAGGAATTTTCATAATGTTTTCTACAGCAGCTGCACCATTTTACATTCCAACCAAGAGTGTATAGAGGTTCCAATTTCTCCACATCTTTGCCAAAACTTATTTTCTGTTTTTTTGAATTATTCATTTATTTATAATGACCATCCTAATAGGTGTGAAGTGACACCTCATTGTGGTTTTGATTTGCACTTACTTGACGCTTACTGAGGTTGAGATTTTCATTCACCATTTGTATGTCTTTTTTGGAGAAAAGTCTATTCAAGTTATTTATCCATTTTTATTTTTGTTTCTGTTTTTTGTTATTGAGTTGAAGAAGTTCCTTATATATTTTAGATATTAACCCTTTATCAGATATATGGTTCACAAACATTTTCTCCCATTCTATAGGTTGCCTATTCACTCTGCTGCTTGCTTCCCTGACTGGACAGAAGTTTTTTAGTTTGATGCTATCCCACCTGTCTATTTTTGCTTTTGCCACCTGTGCTTTTGGTGTCATATCCAAGATCATTGTCAAGATTAATGTTAAGAAGTTTTTCCCCTATATTTTTTCTAGGAGTTTTACAGTTTCTGTCTTAAACTTAAGTCTTTACTCCATTTTTATTTTTTTTTTTATATCTCTGGTATAAGGATCGAATTTCATTCTTTTGCATGTGACTATCCAGTTTTCCCAACACCATTTGTTGAAGAGACTATCCTTGCTGTATTGTGTATTCCTGGCAACCCTGTCAAAGATCAGTTGACTGTATATATAGGTTTATTGGACTTTCCATTCTATTCCATTGGTCTATACGCCTATCTTTATGCCAGGACCATAATGTTTTGATTACTTTAGCTTTGTAATATGCTTTGAAATCAGAAGCATGAGAATTCCTGCTTTGTTCTTCTTTCTCAAGATTGTTTTGGCTATTCAGGGTCCTCTGTGGTTCCAGATGAATTTTAGAATTATATTTTCTATTTCTGTAAAAAATACCATTGGAGTTTTGATAGGGACTACATTGAATCTATAGATGGCTTTGGGTAGTAGGGACATTTTAACAATATTAAGTCTTCCAATCCATGAACATGGGATGCCTTTCTATTTATTTGTAACTTCTTTCATTGCTTTCTTTAATATCTTATACTTTTCAGTGTATAAATCATTTGCCTCCTTGGTTAAGTTTATTCCTAAGTATTTTATTCTTTTTGATGCTACTGTAAATGGGATTATTTTATTAATTCCCTTTTCAGATTGTTTGTTGTTAGTGTATAGAAATGCAACTGATTTTTGTATGATTTTATATCTTGCAACTTAATGAATTTCTAACAATTTTTTGTGGAATCTTTAGCGTTTTCTACATGTAAGATTATGTCATATGCAAACTGACAATTGTACTTCTTCCTTTCCAATTTGGATGTCTTTTATTTCTTTGTCTTGCATGATGCTCTGGCTAGGACTTCTAGTACTATGATGAACAGAAGTGGTGAGAATGAGCATCTTTAGTTCATTCCTGACCTTACCGGAAAAGCTTTCAGTTTTTCACCATTAAGCATGTTAACTGTGGACTTCCCTATATGGTCTTTATTATAAGGAAATGTCATGCTATTTCTAGTTTGTTCAGTGTTTTTTAATCACATAGGGTGTTGAATTCTGTAAACGCTTCTTCTACATCTATTGAGATGATCATGTGATTTTTACCCTCTGTGGTAAATATCACATGGATTGATTTTCATATGTTAAACCATCCTTGCATCCCAGGGATAAATCCCACTTGGTCATGGTATCTGATCCTTTTAATGTCCTGTGAATTTGATTAGATTCACTAGTGTGCTGGTGAAGATTTTTGCATCTATATTTATCAGGGATACTGGCCTGTAGTTTTCTTTTCTTGTAATGGCTTTTTCTGGCTTTGGTATCATGATAATTCTTGCCTCATAAAATACATTTGGAAGTGTTCCTCACTCCTCAATTTTTTGGAAGAGTTTAAGAAGGACTGTCATTAATTCTTTAAGAGCTTGGTGGAATTCACGGTGAAGCCGCTGGTCCTGAGCTTTTCTTTTTTGGGAGGTTTTTGATTACTGATTCAGTCTCCTTACTAGTTATACTTCTGTTCAGATATCCTATTTCTTCATCATTCAGTCTCAGAAAGTTATATATTTCCAGGAATTTATTCAGTTCTCCTAGATTATTTAATTGGTTGGCATATAATTGTTCATAGTAGTCTCATAATTCTTTGTATTTGTGTGGTAACAGTTGTTATGTCTCCTCTTTCATTTCAAAAAAGTCCTTTTTCTCTTTTCTTGATTAGTCAATTTTGTTTACCTTTTAAAAGTTTTGACAACCTTAAAAGGTTTGTCAGTTTTATCTTTTTTAAAAAATCAACTTTTAGTTCTATTTATTTTTTTCCCATGTTTTTCTACTCTATATTTCATTTATTTCTGCTCTAATCTTTAGCATTTCCTTCCCTTGGCTAAGTTTGGGTTTAGTTTGCTCTTCTTTTTTTAGTTCCTTAATGTGTAGAGTTAGGTTGTTGTTTGAGACACTTCTTTTTTACAATGTAGGTGTATAGTGCTATAAACTTTCCTTTCAGTACTGCTTCTGTTGCATCCCATTTTTGGTATGTTGTGTTTTCGTTTGTTTGTCTCAAGATATATTCTGATTTCCCTTTTCAATTCTTCTTTGAGCCACTGGTTGTTCAAGAGTGTGGTATAATTTCCACATATTTGTGACTTTTCAAGTTTTCCTTTTCTGTTAATTTTTAGATTCATTCCACTGTGGTTAGAGAAGATACTTGATATGATTGCAACCTTAAATTTGTTAGGACTTGTTTTGTGATCTAACATGTGCCCCATCCTGAAGAAAGTTGTAAGTGCACTTGAGAAAAAAATGTGTTATTCTGCTGCTGTTGGGTGGAAATGTTTTATATATGGCTTAAATGATATAGTTCAAAGCTCTATCTTTTTTCTCTATCATTCAGGCAGATTCCCTCGTAACAATGAGCAACGCTGCCTACAAGGTTAGCAGCCTGAGTGAAAGCCCAACCAAGAAGTCCTGGAAAAATCTCTGATTATGCCGGCCCACATCATATGCCTTTCTCTGAACCAATCACACTTTCCAGGAAAATGAGGTAGTGTTCTGAAGACCATGCCCATGCATCTCACTGCATGGCTGACACTGATTTCAATAAGATAATGAAATGAATTTCCCATAGGAACTGGGTTTCTGTTCCTATGAAATGGGAAGACCTGTAGGCTGAAAATACAGTCAATTTTCTGTCTATCTTAACCATGAAGAAAAATTTTATGACACAAAACTGTTTAGGGCATTGTTATTTATAATGACTAAAACCTTAAGACACACTAAAATACACATTAATAAGAGAATGGTTAATAAATGATGATATATTCATATGACCATTAAATTTTATATACAGTTTTATTAATGTGGGAAATGTGTTAAATGTCAAATGACAAAATAAGGACATAACTCTACAAGACTCTGTCTAGCAGATCATAGCTATACAAAACATTGTAAAACACATAGGAAGAAATCTAAAATGTTACAGTACAAAGAGTAGCTAGCTGTATCTGGATGGTAAAAAAAATTTTTTTCTCTCTTTTTTTGTATTTTCTTGTTTTACTATAATGAATATGGATTTTATATTTAGAAAATAATCAATATTTTACTTAAAAGAGAGACAAAGAAGAATTTCTTATGTTTACTAGCATTTATGTTTGAAGGCAGGTCTTACAATTAGGACACTGGAATCACAGGAGGAATTATAGGGTGTAATAAATGTTTAAAAGCAGGGGCTTAAACAGACAAATTGTGCTTCAGCCTAGTGAATGGAGTTTTCATTTATTTTGAAAATAAAAAGACCGTATTAGCAGGCATTTGGGGACTTGGAGTGGTTCTGCTACATGACACTGAGGTGCCTTTCTTAATTTCTCTATAAGTGGTGCAGGGCATATTGGCACCTCGTTTAAGAAGCTGAGCTGTATTCACTGTGAAACAGCCGATAGTCAAGTTTTAATAGAGGCAGAAAAGGATGCTTTTGTTCATTAACTCCACAGGGCTCACATTTGGCCTGGAACTTCAAAAAAACCAAGAAATAAATGAGACTGCGAAATAAAACTGCATGAACACTGGAAAGGTATCTGTTGATTATGTGGTACTAAATAAAGCAGCATTTCTTTTAACTGTACCTGATTCTAAGCAAAGTTAGAATTGATGGTTCTCAGGGTGTGAGAGACTGACAGTAATTCCATGAAACACCTTCCATCTGGAATCTTGCTGCTACTGTTCTTGCCATTTTAATTAAAAAATCTTATATTGATTTGTTTACTTATTATAACTAGCAATTATATCTCAGATTTAATTTTTAACACCTTAATTATGCTACTGTGAACATACTGCCTCCCACTTTCCCTTTGTTCTTCACAGGCAAGCTAGCACGGCATGCTGCCAGGAACAGGCCATGGGTGTCCTCCCTCAGAACCATCAAAGGAGCAAAGAGGCAAATAGTGATCAAAACATAAACTAACCTGGCGAAGGAGCAGAATTCACAATGATAAAATCCTAATGTAGGATGTTCGTTAGAGTTACAAATTCATTTACGTTAGTGTTTTCTAATCATCTTCCATGTTCATGCTCGCTGGTACAGCTCTGTCCAAAGAACTGGATATGGTCCCTGCTCTGGAGGAGCTTACAGTGTTCTTGCAGAAACGAACATACAAGCCACTGCGATGAGGTTAAAAATGGGGAGGACCATAAGAGGGAAATCTGCTAATAGAGCAGAAAGGAAAGGAATGTTAGCTCGTATCTGGAGGGTGAACAGCACAGAGAATTTCAGGCTAGGGCTGCAGGATTTTTTTTTTTTTTTTTTTTTTTTTGCAAAGAAGTCATGGGCTTATGAAAGTGCACTCAGGAACAGTGGAGTTCAGTGTGACTGCAGCCTAAAGTGTGTGCTGAGAAAAGTAAGTTGTAAGCACATTACTGAGAGCCTGGATGCTGTGCTAGGGACTGGACATTATCCTCTAGACGTGGGAGCCACGGGGAGCCACTGCAGCATTAAAGCAGCAGAGGGTGGCATGAATAGGTCTGGGCTTCAGTAAAAGAAAGCTTGTGAGTGTATGAATGATGGATTTAAAGGGTGAAAAACTATAAACAAGGAGGCCAGTCAGATGCAATAATCCACATGAGAAAAGAAAAGGAAATAAACAAAGGCAGTGGCAGTGGAAATATGAAAAGGGCACACAATCGAAAGACAGTCCAGAGTTAGAACCCATGCATTAAGAGTAGTGAAATATATATGGCCTGATTTCTCTGTGTCCATCACTGTATTAAGGGTTCCACACACTTTTGTCTCATTAAATCTTCCTAACAGTCCCATGAGGCACGTTCTGTTTCTTATGCCTGTTTTACAGATTCAGGAACTGCAGACTAGAGAAGTTAAGGAGCTTGCTCAAGATCACATGGCTAGGAAACGGGAGAGGTGGCACTGATCCCAGGTCTAACTGATTCTGGAGCACGACAAATCCCTACGATAAATACCCTCCAACCTGCCTAGGTAAGCATGGGAAATGAGGAAGATGTGGAAATGAGAGATGACCATGTCTGTTTATGGCCTACGTGACTTGAAAAATGTGAATTCCATTGACTGGGGTAAAGAACATATGAGGGAAAGCAGGTTTCTGGAAAAAAATTATGTAAATAAATAAACATACATATGTACACACACACACACACACACACATAGTGTTGAACACATTTACCTTGAATATTGAAAATACATTGAAGTTTAACTTAAGGCTAATGTGCTCTGAGTCACTCTCACGGAGATTGTTGGAGAAGCCACGGCAAAGAGTGTGTTGCCACGGCAGAGCACACGGTTAGAAGACACCAGAGCTCGGGGCAGATGTCTGTGGCATTACTTCCTTTAAGGAAGGCACAAAGCGCGAGGACTCTGAGAAGGAGGAAGGGAAGGAGCTTTCAGAGATGTGGCCAAAGACCCTGGAGAATTCAGGGTTAAGAAAGCCAAGGCAGAAGAAGGTTCTGCACAAGAGATACTGAAAAATAAAACACACCATTTCCAAAAGCATAGTCTCAACTATCAAAGAGAGATCACGTTGCAAGAGAACTGAGGAATGCCTGTTGGATCCAGCATTCGGGGGATCACTGTTGACACTGAAGAAGGATGGTTCAGGGTGAAAAGGCATCTGACACCAGATCACTATGATACGCAGCGGGAAGGGTCTGTGAGGAAGAGGGTGGCCTCTTCTGGCAGAATGGATTCTTTCCTGGTGAATGTGGCCACCTCTTCCTCAAATCCCATAGCGGAGGGATTAGAGCGTCACGAAGCAACAGCTACGCTTTTACAAGAACACCCAACATGTTGCAAGGGTAAGACGTGGGCTTTTTTCTCCTTTAGTCTCCGCTCTAAGCCTAAGAGAGACCCTCAATCTTTTTGTTACAAGAGAAAGCTTCCTCCTCAGTCCTGACGTTTTCTGCCTCTGGAGGACACTCAATCACTGTAACCTACTCCTAGCTGGTTTCTGCCCCTTTACTAACTCAGACCACCTCAGTGAGGTACTTACGCAGTCGGTAATTTGGGAAGGTAAACCGGACACGCTCAGCTCTCTTCCATTTATCTCTTTGGGAACCAGCCTCAGGGCAGAAAGAACACAATCACAGCTGCTTTTTTTCCAGGCAGGTCTCCTATCTTTCTGGGGGGCCTGCAGTTTTGAGGGATAGCCTGAAAGACACCAACATTTGGTGTATTGGCCGCAAACATTGCGAAATGAGGTGAAAGCGCAAAGCTGAGTAGAAAAAGAAAATAAATGCATAGAAAGACTTTTAATTGGGGCTAAAACATGTGGATTGGAGCCTTCACCATAAGTTTTACAGCAAATACTTTGCTTGTAGCGACTTATATCGGACCAAGTTTCAGCTGCTGTGTGGCATGGGCCGGCACCTTTAAGACTTAGGGCACATGGTATTTCAATCTGGATCTATGGACGCAGATTACGGCCTGCTTCTCTCCAGGATGGCATCTTTCCATGGAGGTAAGTCTAGAAGGGCCCTGACAAAGATGCTTGAGGTAGTGAAAGCCCTCGGCAGGCACAGGCAGCTCAGGGCTAGAGCTGTTGCTTCTTGACCTAGAAGCACACTCTCATGTGATATGCTGACAGCGAAAACCCTAACAGAGGCCTGTGGCTGCAGAGGTCTTAGGGCTCAAGGGCAGCTGAGGCGAGAGTTACGTTTAGAGAGAACTGGAGTTTTTCTAGAAATCTGTAGACCCTGATACAGCTGCTTTCGAGCTACAAGGCAGCTGAGTCTCATGTGTGCTGGGGAGTCTTTCTGAGGTTCTATCTTTAAATTGTTGTCACCAGGCTCTGATAAGCAGCAAGGGACCAAGGATCAACTGCCCCCGATCATTTTCTCTATTCACAGCCGAGGAAAGGACTGCGGATTTATGAGGCCTGTCCACAGGTTCAAATGGAAACGACTCAAAGAAATACAGGACAGCTTTCAAAGCGATATAGTCATTGTAGCGGGGGCTTTCACTGGCTTCACGGTGTTATGAGGGAATCTGCTTGAGAAGCTTAAGGAATTCACAAGCAGAGGAAGGACAGTGTCTTGAGAAGCACAAGACAGAGATCTTGAGTCTCATCGGAGCCGAAGGGGCACAAGCTTCAGAAGCATCCACAGTAGTTTCATTTTAGAAAAATGTTGCAAATGCTTTTCTGGTTGAAATAAATATGGGCACAAGATGAAAAACATCACTAAAAAGCAAACTTCTTAGGCTTAGGCCATTCCAGAACAAAAGGCAGAGGCATTAGCCACATGGCACAGGATTCAAAATGTCTCTCTGCAAGATATATGGCAGCTATATGAGCAGACAGAGCTCACTTGTCTATACAGACCAAAGTGCCAAGAACACGGAGCTCAACGAGGAAATGGAGGTTAAGAAGCTACGCACGGGCAGATTTCTCCTCCAGAAATGGTAGGTGCGGTGTACTAAACCGCTTTGCTGGAGACTGACCCCTGTTAAATTTAAATTAACAAGTCAGAGTTTCTAGTGAACACCTATCAACCAACCACTGGCATCTTGGTGAGGATAAAAATTGAGATTTTTTTTTTCCATCACCTTTTTTGCGGGGAGCCAGTCTTCCAGCCGCCTCGTAATTTAACCCTGTGTAACACTCTCTGCTGAGGGTATTACTGGACTTAGTGACTCATTTCTGAGAAACACAATAAGACAGAAGACACAGCATATGACTCAGAATTAGACCATAAACAAAAGTGCTATGTCACTGCCTCGCTTTCTCTCTCGCTCAGATCACTGGCTCCAAGGGAAGCCGACTGCCATGTTCTGAGGGCACTCAAGCAGCCTACGGAGAGGCTGAAGTTGTAAGAAATTGGGGTGTCTGGCCAGCGGCTGGTGAGAAGTGGCAGGTTGCCTATTACCATGTGAGTGAGTCTGGAAATGAGTCTTCAGTGTTTGGAAATGATGACTACAGCCCTGGCAACAGCTGGACTCACCCTCATGGGAGACTCTGGGCCAAAACCAACCAGAAAACTTCCCCCTGGATTCCCAAACCACGGAAACTGTGAGATAATACATGCTTGTTGTTTTAAGTTGCTAAGTTTGGGGCTGATTTGTCACACAGCAATAGATAAATTAATACTCCGCCTTATGGTTAGAAATAACTGAGTTTTAACCACAGTTTTGGCTAACGTGTAATGAGTTCAAAGGAATTTTACCTGAGAAAACTGTTCTAAGGCCTGAGGATCGTCTGTCTTTCTTAAAGTTGGTTTATACAGGGGCAGTGTGGTTATAATCTTATGTCCTGTTACTCTTCGGACACTAGAAAGACAGATGTATCTGCTACCTTGTGTTAAATTAATAAAATGTATGAAGTCCTGAAGAAATAACCCCACTCTCACATATTCAGATACATTGAGAAAAACCTCTAATACAGATTGGGCAGAAGAAAAAATTGGGAGTTACTTTAATTTCTAACTTTTAACTCGTATTGTCAAGAAAATTAAACTTTAAACATTAACTTCTGAATCAATAGGTGTGGCCTTGAGCTCCCCCTGAGAATTGAGTGCAGACGAGGACTTCTACTGAAGTTTTCTGCCATTTTATTATTGCAGCACTTATATATTTTATTATGTCTCTTAATATTGTTATTAAATCTCATTGCAGAACCAGGGCTAGGTTACCTCAGAAAGCATGGTTGGACATAATTTGGGATGGGAAACAGAATAGCAAGTAAATGTTCCACTTTTTTTTTTTTTTTTTTTTTTGCGGTACGCAGGCCTCTCACTGCTGTGGCCTCTCCCGTTGCGGAGCACAGGCTCCGGACGCGCAGGCTCAGCGGCCATGGCTCACGGGCCCAGCCGCTCCACGGCATGTGGGATCCTCCCGGACCGGGGCACGAACCCGTGTGCCCCGCATCGGCAGACGGACTCTCAACCACGGAGCCACCAGGGAAGCCCCATCAGTTTCTTTTTAAGCAACAGTTTGATTTTCCATATATTTTACTCTTCATCTTATTCCTCAATTTGTTTTGAATCTGACAAGGAAGAAGAGGGTTATATCCCCACCAGGGAAACCAACACTTCTGTCAAAATTCTAGTAAGGGAAATGATTTGGTCTTAAATGTTCAAAGGTAATGATACAAAATGTCCTTTTGATTGTATGTTTTTATCACAATCAACCTAAATATGATTCAGGTGTCCACAGGATGCCCCTTTGGAATACATATTTTCTTTGTTTATGTAACAACCAATAACATAGGAAATGGTATAATTAATAGTCATATTTATCCTGTGCTCAAAACTGGAGTTTTGGAGCCAGGCACACATGACTTCTAATCCCAGGTCTGGCCAATCGCATAACCTCACTGAGGCCATGTTTTAAATTTGTGTCTTCACTTTCATCTGTACAATAAGGAGTAGCACTTACTCTGGAGGGTTAATGCAGTGATTAAATGAGATAATAGATGCAAAGTCAGCACAGCACAGTGTCTGATATACAGTGGGCGCCACATACGGGAGCTGTGGTTATTAGATCATAAATTCTATGTTGTTTTATTCTATAATAATTCACCAAGTACAAAATCTCAAACCAGAGGATTTTTCCATCATAAGGAAATTTTCTGAAACTGTAATCTCCTTAAGATAGTCTTATTATCACAAACAATTTTTCTGTTAAGCTTGCAATTAGCAAATATGTTACTTTAAGCAAATGTCAGGTTATCATCTCTCCTTCTGAACTAAATTCATAATGTGCCATTTTAAGGTAATTCAAGCATTCTGTCAGCTTTCACCACTTAATTTGTAGGACTCTAGGGGCAAACTGAGGTCAAGGAATAAAGGTCCCTATGGATATGGCTGTGAAAAATCTTTTAATACTTTTAGTATTAGATTTGCTTGTAGAATGTCCATGGTACAATTTAATAAATTCTGGTTTTGCTGCCTTAGTAAAAAGTTTCTAATATCATTCCATAAGGAATTTTTTGGATAAATTCCTTTCTTGGTTAAATGATCCCATTAGCTGCACAGTCCACCGTTGCAAGACTCTGTTGTGAAAATGAGACTTTAATAACTTTAAGTGTCTAAAATTGATCTCTTTCCCAGCATATGGATTTACTGCTGCCAAGCTATAAAAGAAGACTTACCTCATATCTTGTGCACAGGGGGAATCTTTTAGGCTCAACTTTGCAAATTGGCTCAGAAATGCTCTGAAGATACTTTCCCTGAGTGCCTGTGTGTACACTGGCTGATTTTATAGACTTAAATTTTCCCACATTTCCTAGCTTCCAGCTTACTCTCTCTCCCCTCAGATCCCCATCTCCCTTCGTTCTGTGCCCCAAATCCTCCAGCAACTCAAGCCACCTCCCAACTTTTACCTAGTTCCCCAGGACCACACTCAACGTAGGGGAAGAATGGCTTGTAGAAACCATACAAGCAGTTACTTAATGAAACAAGATTGTATCTCTAGCAATATAAGTTCAATATAATGCCACAAAAATGATAATAGTATTCAAACACAGACTCCATTTTATTGGAGTGGTTTACCTGTGCTTATATATATATATTTTTTTAATTTCAAAAACCATTGTTACCTGGAATAAAACAATAGTTAAATGTATAGTTTTAGGAGATGAACATTCCCCTCTTAAAGAAGGAAAATCAGACAAAAGATTTCCTCATTAAACATTAAAGAGACTATATAAAAGGAAACACACCTGAATACTATAGTCTTAACACATCTTAAACTCTTTTGGTTACTATAACACAGAACAGATTTTATACTTCCCTAGCAAAATAAACAAAATCTTTTCAAACATTGAGAACAACTCATTGCCAGAGATAAGCTTATTCATTGATGGGAACTGGCTATATAATTATATCTACTTCTAAGTTCTTTTCAAAAATTTTTAAAAATATACCTGGTGATTCCAAGTACATCAGAAGGTGGTTTAGAGTGAGTCCTGGGTCCATCCTTGCCTTTCTGCTTAATAACTGTATGATCACAGACAACTTTTCAGTTTCTTCATTACTGAAAGAGAATTAAAAATAGTTTCTACCTCTAGCCTCATCAGGTTGCTGTGAAAATTAAATGAGAAAATGGGTAATGTAATTAGTACAGTACCTGGAATATAGTAAATGCTCAATAAACGTTAGCTCTTATCATCAGAGAAAGGGAATGTATACTTATTTGTAAGAGTTTATCTAATTTACTCATGTATTGGCTATATTGAAACAGAATTTTTTTCTCAGTTTAATTTCCTTTGAACACAGTTGTTCTACAAGCTCAAACACGTACACGGAATTCTTCCTGACATTTCATTACTTTTACATTCCTTAGGCTAACAGCAGGCTTTTAATCTCAGACAGATTTTCACGCCTTGATCATCTTAAAATATTTGCTGAAACTAGTATTCAAAGAAAGTAATGTAGTGACACTAACATGCTTTAGATAGAGGTTTTCATTCCACACAGTATGGAGAAAAAAATTTGATTGGACCATTTTCAACCTAAGGCAAATTTGGAACTATATCCATTTATTTTGGAGCTCCCTTAATAGCTTCCTTGATAACAAATTTGTGCTTAACTTTTAAAGTTAATCAGAGCAATAGCATTTTCCTAGTAGTAGTTAATTTTTTTTCTACTTTTTTTTTTTTTTCTGTTCAAGATCTTGGGTCTCACGGGAAAACAAAAACCAAACCAAACCAAAACAAACAAACAAAAATCCAAACAAACAAAAACTTCTTCCATTTCAACCAAGTACTCTTTATTCCCTGTGGACTAGACATCTCATTTTAACTTCCATATTTTTCTTCTCTGTTATCTTCATACTAGAACCATTTAATGTCATAAAAGATGTCCTTCATATGTACTTTCCTTTCAATTGTTAAACAAACCCACCATTCTTGTCACTGTTCTCAGAAGCGTCATGCACAAGTCTGTTCTTTCACTTCCGAGGAAACATGAATCATACCATGAAGTACTGTCACTGACATTTTAATCTTGACTATTGCAGAAGTTGATCTTTTCCTCTTAGATTCTCTCCTCCATGGGTTCTTCTTCAATCTTCTAGTTAATTCCCCAATTAATCTGCAGTGGAAAATCATTGCTATTGCTTTATATCTCTAGAGTACGTTATTTAAATCTCTAGTTATGCTCCTAACGCATATGACTTGGTATTATAGTTGGCTTGATTCAAGTTCACCTGCCCATCAGATTATAGTCCCCGTGAGTGTAGGGGCATTGCTAGAATCATTACATTTCTTACAGCCCTTGCACATAATTTGAATATAATAGGCACTTATCAAATGTTAATTGAATTGAATATCATCTCTGAAATGAATATTACTGATTCAGCCACTTATATTTCTTGGTCACATACTACATGCCAACCACTCTGCAGTCTAATTGTGGCCCTATATAGCTAGTGCTCTAACAGTAGTACATTACGTTGCTCTTTCTTGAATCTCATCCTCATTTCGCCGCAAAGTATTGTTATCGTTTCTTCTCAAAAAAGGAAAAAAGTGACTCAGAGAGGCTGTGCAAGGCATAGTGGCAAAGTTGAATAATGAACGAACTTGATTTTTATACACACCTCTATTCAAGTGTTCTAGATGACAAATTTGGCAACCTGAACACTTTGTATACATTTGTACTAGTTGTAACATTTTGAAGCCAAAGGGTATCAGGTTATGGTTACCCAATTTTACCTTTGAGTTTTTCAGGTGTAATATTATTAGAATTTATTTCTTAACGATTTTTGAATAATGTGACTAAGCAAGGAGAGTTTGAAATAAATTTCTTTCACCTTGTATATTGTTTATCCTACTTAAAATAAAAGCATATTAGAAACTTGACCAACTATTGCAAAATCTGGATGCAGGTGAGGAAACTTCCCTTCAAAATGGCAGAAACCAATGTCATAACACAATGGGTGGACATAGCTCCCATAGATAAGCCCCTACTATACAAAATGCTGTGTACTAATTTATCTACAGCCGAAATGTTGGTTTTCCCTCATGAAAATACTGCTTCCAAATTCCACTCTTTCTGAAAAACAATTAACCTGTCAAGTTTAAAGTTTTTCGTTCATAATTTGGACTGTATCCTGCCATTGATATTTATTTTAATCTCCTATTGATTTCTGTGGGAATTCTCCTTGTAGAATTAAGGCAGGATATAGCCTCAAAGGAATTTCTGCAAAGAAGGTTCCCACTTTCATCTCTTTGTGTTGGATTTTTATTAAGTTTAGGTCATGACGTTGTATATTTAAAAATAGGCCTACAGGCTAAAGCTATGATAAAGTCTTCTATTTTTGTATTCAGGCTGAAAGGTCAATGAGAAGTCTCACAGGGAAGAACAGTGTTATAAATTATTTTTAACATGTTTTGGTCCAGTTTCTAAAAAAATCAAAAGGCATTTATATTATTTTAAAATGTCTTTTTCACTTTATATATCCCCAAATGTCTACCTCCCATGAGATTTCTTTTTAAAATACCCATTCAAACCATGTTTAAAACATTTTAAAACACTAGATATAATATTAGACAGTCATTTAACATTATAGTAATGATGATATAGAATTATGGATCTTGGAAATTCTTTGGAATGAGGTTAAGTTTGAAAAAAGGCAAAGTAGAAAATTATATATATAAATATTTATAGGAATGTAAAAATGCACATAAATAAAGATGGGTAGATCACAGAAATTTTAAATTTGTGTTATAATTAGTGGATGTTATAAAATTTCCTAATGTTTTGTATTTCAGGTAGTAACGTTAAAATTCAAATGCAAACAAATAACATAACTTACCTTTTAAATTCATCAGATTCATATGAACTTAAAGTCATGACAAAAACTGAAGTGAATAAGAGCAAGGTTATTAAGAATATGCTGGTATTTCAGTTTTTAAACTAGTAGTCCTTGGATCACTTCTAGAGCACCTAGGGGCACATACTGTCATCTGGTAATCTTTTTTTTTTAATTTTCTGGTGTCATGAAAATCTCTTAGAAGTTATGGAATAACAATAAAATTTGACCAAGGCAATTTCTGATGCTGCTCTGCCCACCTAATAGATAGGGTTATTGTCTGGACCAAATGAGAGAATGTTTATGTAAGTACTTTTAAAAGTACATGTGAAAGGCAGCATAATAATTTTCATCGTTACTCTGAATACCTTCCAGATTAGATCTCTAATTTGATCTTAGTTACTTAATAAAGAAATGTCATTAAATGAAAAAAATTTTGAAGTTTTATTGTAATGTGGACTCACATTGTTCTCTGTCCCTCAGGAAGACACTGATGCTAAAATGAACTATTATTTTAAAGACACTCGTCTTGGGAAACTCTCCTGCTGAGGAGGAAATGTCCTGGTTCCATTATGAAAACTGCAAATTAACCTCATCACTGTATTTAACTACAGTAGTTCCCCTTTATCCGTGGGGGACACCGTCCAAGACCCCTCAGTTGATGCCTAAAACGGCAGGAGTACCAAACACTATATATGACTCTTCCTATACACACATAGCTATGATAAAGTTTACTTTATAAGTTAGGCATAGTAAGAGGTTAACAACAATAATAGTAAAATTGAACAATTATAATAATATACTGTAATAAAATGTTGTGCATATGGTCTCTCTCTAAAAATATCTTATTGTGTGAACTGAACGCCTTTTCCATCTGAAGTATGCACTTACCACACACACACACATTTGAAGTCTGAGGCTTGACAGCAAAACTAGCACGAGTTTCTCTTACCTTCTTCACAATTTCACGGATGGAGGGTTCGTTCTTATCGTAGGTCTCAGCAACCTCAGCATAGGATTTCTTTCCTTCCTTATTAAGTGGAGAACTTTCACCTTTTTACTTAAAGGAAGGACTGTCAGGCTTGCCTCAGGCATCTCCGAATTGCCAGCATCACCCCTCTTATTCTGGAGGTCACTGCTCAGGAAGATAAAGGTCCCTGGAACGCAGGTACCGCGATATTGAGATCGTGGCTCTGATAACCCAAGGGCCAATGAGTGACTAGGGGCGGGGTTCGCTGGGCAAAGGAGTGGTTCCCGCGTGGCCCCGGCAGCTGACCTCGCGAGACTTCATCCCGGTACTCAGAATGGCGCGCGACTTAAAACTTCCCGGCGCGGAAACACCGGGAAGCGAACACTGCGGATACGGAGGGACTGCTGTACTTGAATTGGTGGTAAGAGTGTGAATGAAGTAGAGCTGAGTCGCTCACATCCTTTCTCCATACAGAATTCAGTTTGGGGGGTGTGGTCAGCCGACTGCCTTTGAGCCAAGGTAACACTCTTTCCGGAAGGCTTGTGGACGGTGGGTGCCCAGCAAGGCCGGGGCACAAAGGCCTGTCCCCTTCCGCCCAGCTCGGAGCCTCTACCGCGCAGACCTCGCTCTGGAGCGCCCCGCGGCCTGGCAGACATTGTGTCCGATCTGCCTCTTTTGCATCGAGGCCTGAGCGCTCCAATTGCGCAATCCCGCTTCCTCCTTTTCTCCTTCACAAAAATCCTCTGCAGTCCTGTCTCCACGCCGATGTCTGCTTCCCAGAGAACGCAGCTGACTCCCAGAGTAGCTCAAGAAAGCCAGCAGCAAAGACATGGTCCCAGGACTGGCTCACTGGGCACCATTTGGGACTGAGGACACCAGCCCGAGCGCTCCGTGACCCAGGAGGAGCCCCAGCTGCTGGAAAGTTGCTGGTGGCGACTTGGGAGCCTCTTCTTGCAAAGGAAATGTCATGACTGATGGAAGCAGTGCACAGGACAGTGGATTTAGTCGTTGTCATTAAGTCATGGCACTGTCCTTCCTAATGAAAAGCTAATAGTATTGAACAATAATTGAAAATCAAATGTGAAGGCCAGAGGGCCTCCTTGGTAGCCTAAAAGAGGCCAGTTTCCTCTCTCGGGAGAAGAGAGAAAAGCTTAAGACAAAACTAAGGATTTAGACCGTAGTCACTGATCTTCAAAGACAGTTGAAGGTTCAGCTGAAGCAGGTCTGTTACACCAAGCTCAGGGCCCTGAGATCAGGGTATCTCGGTAGATGCCTCTTGAGATTTTGATTCCCCGGATTTTTTTTGTTATTATTATTCCTACACCTTATTTGTCAGAGCACTTTTAGGTTCACAGCAAAATTGAGTAGAAAGTACAGAGAGTTTCCACATATGCTCAGCTCCCTGCTCGGGCACCCAGACTCTTTTGAATGCTCTGAGCCTGCACAGGTGAACCCCTCCTGTGAAGAACGGGCCCTGCTCCCACGGAGGGGGACAGTGCAGCGCTCTCCACCACAAGCCCACAGGGGTTCTCTCAGGATATGCCCCCACCCCTCCTGTGGCTGCCAGGCCTATAGGCGTGGTTAAGTCACAGCATCACCCAGACGGGGACTTATCAGACCTGCTAGAGGAATAAAGGGCCAAGGCCACAGGGGAACCGCAGGAATTAGTCAGCATGACCAGCAGACATGTAGGATGGCAGGAGACAGGGAGTCCTTGTGGGATTGCAGTGGGAGGTTTCCTGATCAAGGGGACTGGGAAATAAGATATGACCAGGGAGAGTTTATTGACCTGGAGCGTTCTCTTGTAATCTGGGACTTAACACCCTGCCAGGAACCGCAGGGGAGGATGCAGAGATGGCCCCTAGCAGCCTGGAGAAAGCAGTGATCCATGTTGAACAGAACTGACATTCCTGAATTGCTACGGCAGATTGTAGAGAGCTGATTAAAAGGCTCAGAGAAGTGGGCCTGCTAGAGTGGTAATATTTTTGTGAGGCCAGAAAATCATTCAGGTTTTTTTTCTTTCCACAGGAAGGCTCAGGGGATACTGGGCACTCAGAGGCTCACAAATTAACCGGTTAAGAGGACATCAGCTTCACTAAGAGTCAGTGGTGACTGTCGTGTGCAGACCAGGACTGAGGGTAAGAGAAGCTTTCATAGAACCTTCCTCTCTGATAGCAACAGAGATGCTGGGCCTGAAGCAAAGAAGCTAGTTACTGGCTTTTAAACACCAGAATCTGGGGGGGTGGGCAGGGTTCACAGTGATCATAATGACCATCAAGGTCAGAGAACAGCCAATGCGATGTCACCCATGGAGAGGTATAGAAACAGCACATTCCAGACCTAAGATTACTGCTCTGGCCCACACCTGGGGGAATGAGCATTCTGCAATTAACATCTGAAGCCACAACGAAGCACCAGCTCAGGAGCAATACTCTGAGGATGGGATCCCATCTCCCAGCATACATGCTACATACCGAATTAGAAACCCCTATATGATGCTTTGGTCCCCAGTAGGAAGAGTACGTTGGTTTGTGTGCAGGAGTAACGAGCAGCAAGTGACCCAACCTTACACCTCTGGGATCTATCGGGTTCCAGGTCCGTGTCCTCAAAGGAGGAAAATAACTATAATGGTTAACACTTAAGAAGCCCTGTTACTATGGGCCAGACACTTACAAGTGGTCTGCATGTGTTATTGCATTTAATCCCATCAAAATATTGCCAGGTATTAACTATCATTAACCTCTGGTTAATGTGAAACCAAAGAACAAAAAGGAAACTTGCCCAAGTTCACATATTTACTAAGTGTAAAACTCAGCCACCACGAATACCAAAATTTGTGATACAGTAAGTCAGACCTGATGTTGAGCCGCCAAGGTCTAACAGTCACACGAGAGCTTGCAGTCAGGGCTTCACGGCCTGCCAGGGCTCAGAGGCAAGTCAAGGTCTAGTTACTTATAGAGAAGCCGTGGTTTTTCTCCCAAGTCATCAGAGCCCCTGCTGTTTCTCTCACCACAGGGTCTATTCAGCATCCACAGGATCCACTGAGCCGTAAAGACCAAATATTGCACCAGCGGGAGAGCGTTCCTGTTCTCTGGGTCAAACGGGCTATTGTTCAGGGCCCCTGCATAGGGGTCAGTGCAACTCACAGATATTTAATTTATAACATATATTTTTTTAAACCAAAGAATTGCACGTTGTTTTTTTTTCCATTTTGGAAGAGCAGATACTTTAGACCATAGGACACTCCTAAATCTTATGGAAGTGGAAGCTCTCTGTACTTCTGTGGCATTTATTTTCCAGGATGTGGCACTCGTGTGCATCATCTTACCAAAGTAATAGGGACCCTGCTCTGTTTTCTAGCTGCGTTATGTCAGTAGGGTGATGTCCAGAGCATTGATGAGGTAACTTCTCGTCCCTGCAGAATGACTTGGGACACAGAACTAGAAAGTTGATATAAACCTGTGGCAAGACAGTGAAGATGATGCCTGTCTCTGTCACATGAAAACGAATTTCTGCTATTTACTGCTTTTGGAGATAGAGAAGAAAGCATTTGTCAAATCAGTGGGTGGTTAGGAAGGGCTGTATTGATCTGTTCCAATGAAGAGACCACATCCTGTACAAATTTGCAAGATCAAGTCCCCACTTGGTTAAACGTTGGATAATCTATTGTCATTCTCTGTTATCAATCCGTCTTTTTCACTAGCCAAACTGGACAGCTAACTACGGAAGTGATGTAATCTTCACTCCTACATCTTTCAAGCCTTTAATGACATTGCAAATTTTTGTAATTCCAACAGGGCTGTGGTATTGCCTTTGGCATATTTCTATTGTGGGCAGGAAAAACTCCAGAAGCTTCCACTTAGCGATTCCTAACAATGATATTAATAATAACAAAATCTTGTATCGCTTTTACTACTGTCCTGACACTATTTTGAGAACTTTATTTACATCTATTAATTCATCTAACTTCCTAACAATCTAAGAAATACATGGTATTATCATCCAACTTTATAGCAGGAATTATCACAGTTCAAGGAAGCAATGTGGTTTCCATCTGTTGATGGAAATATCTACAGTTGATTTCTGTTTTTTGTTATTCATGGCAGTTATGTACTATAAAGTTGCCCCAACACTGGACTGGTTAATACTGAGCCATTGCTCCTAGGGGAAATATATATATTTAAAGTTGTGTGTGTATTTTAAATCCTAAAAACAGTTTATCCTGGTCAGTGCTCTGTTCCTGATTTTACAAAAGTGAAAACAGTCTTCAAAAGTGTTACGTGACTTGCCTGAAGCTGCTCACCAGCAGGCTGCAGAGTTGGGTTTCAAACCCCATTCAACCAGCCCCAGAACCGGAGCTTCTTGCAGAGCTCTGCCCGCTGCTGTTTCCGTCCTCTGGGCATCTCTATATGAGAATTGAAATAAGAAAATAGAGCATCTCCTTGATGGACCTCAGCAGGGAATATGTATAATTGTGTAACTAATGATGCCTGCTGTTCTTAATGTCTATGAATGATGGCACAAGCTCTGCCAGTATTGGTGCTGAGGTTACAAATAAATTTTATTGAGTAGCCAATTCTCAAATAAGCATCTGTGGGTAATGAGGATCCACTGTATCTTAATTTTGCATTTGGTAGTTGGGAAAATCACCGTGGTTGTGTCCTCTGGTCAAAATTCTCTTATCTCCTGACCCTAACGGGCTCTGCTCTCGCTAGACTGTACTCATATTCACTGGCCTCAGGAATCAGGTAAGAGCAATTGTTGGATGGTACCATTGTCAAATGAGTAAGTGTGAAGGATCTAATGCTCTACCTACTAGGTCTTCTGAGACAGCATTCATTGGAGAAACTTACACAGATAAAAGCAGTAGTGAGCGTGTGATCTTCTGTGGCCCTTAGAATTCTGGAACAGCACAGATGGATGTTATGGGTCCCAACGTCTGACTGATGCTGGGAGAGGTACCCCAAATTTGGGGCTTTGGGACTTTTAAGCTGTAGGATTAGAGAGGTATCAGCCTTTCCCCTGGCATGATCAGAGGCTGGTGTTCAAGCCTTATAGTTATGATAGTAAAACAAGGCAGATCCTTAGTGTCCAAGTTTCTCCCCTTGGATCCTGGTGTGATCAGGGGTCTGGGGTCTAGAACCTGTAGCCTGAGTCCACTCCGCCATCACTCTACCAGCCTGGGTTGCTGTAAACATGTTGCTAGAGCAGTTTTCAGGGACATCTGCAGGAGGCTTTGCCTGAAGGGAATCAGGTAGATGGGCTAATACCTACATTTGATCGTGAAGATCTGGGTATCTCCCTTTCCCTTCTTACGGTTATTCTCTTTAAAAAAAAAAAAAAATTTTGAAACATAGTTGATTTACAATATTAGTTTCAGGTATACACAGTAAAATTTGATGTTTTTATAGATTATGCTCCATTTAAAGTTATTATAAAATGTTGGATATATTTCTTGTGCTGCACATTACATCCTTGTAACTTATTTATTTTGTACCTAGTGGTTTGTACCTCTTCACACCCTTTCCCTGTCTTGCTTCTTCCCCAAGCCATCTCCCCACTAGTTTGTTTTCTCTATGAGTCTGTTTCTGTTTTGTTATATTCATTTGTTCGTTTGTTTGTTTGTTTGTTTTTGCGGTACACGGACCTCTCACTGTTGTGGCCTCTCCTGTTGCCTAGCACAGGCTCCGGACGCGCAGGCTCAGCGGCCATGGCTCACGGGCCCAGCCGCTCCGCGGCATGTGGGATCTTCCCGGACCGGGGCACGAACCTGCGTCCCCTGCATCGGCAGGCGGACTCTCAACCACTGCGCCACCAGGGAAGCCCCATTTGTTTGTTTTTATGGTTATTCGTATTTTATGGTAGAGTCCTTCGAGGAATGCTAACAGAGAGACTCAAAGAATATTACTGGGTTGCTATTGCACAGATTTCCTTATGTATTCCTGACATCTCCTTCAGTCAAAGGGCTCTGAGATTGTGAATCAGGCGAAGGATTGCCATTATCCCTGTGTCCAAGACAGACCTTTGTTCACCTGAACTGTCCTTGCTCAGATGTACAAATCAAGTAGGACTCAAATGGGCTCAACATCAGTTTTTATCCTAGGAATCCCAAGTTATCTAGCCACCATCACTGATCTTGCAGACCAGATCGAGCCACTCTGATCACCATGCAGTGCCTGATGCCTATGATAGTAACCACATGTCTCTTGCTCTTGGTGATTAAGCATGACCCTGTGACTCTGTCACCCCAGGAACTTCCCCTATCCATTGAAATCAGGAAGTCATTTCCATTTCAGCATCTTTCTCCAGCAGCTCTATAGCCTACAGACTGCCAGGAAAGATGTCTGACCTGCTGGCATTGCTCTCAGAAGGCTCTGATGAACGCTCTGTCTTCAGGGCCCTCCCTGGCTCAAAGTGAGGAGGAGAGAAGCCAGCCACACCTGTTCAATTTACCCCAACATCCCAATATCTTTGGATTTCTTTACTCACTTATCCCAGAATTTTTCTGCCCTCAGTTTGAGTTAGCAAGAGCCACCCAAGACCTTATTTTAGTCACTCAGTGAAACAGTTAGCATTATTTCCAGCTGTTGAAGTTCCACTGAATCCAGAATTCTGGCACTCATATAAAGAAATTCAGCCCAATCGAAAATTAGGTTTCCTCTCCTTGCTCAAGCAAGCACAGACATATCCCCCAGAATATGAGATTCTCAAGCAATGAGATTCTGAGTCTTTACACAAGGCAGGAAGTTAGATCCTGGTTCCTTTACCCCTCTAAGTCATACTAGATTATCCAGTTCCAATGCCAGGAGTTCCATTATTACCAGCCATGGCCCTAACTGTCTCACAAGATTCTGCTAAGGTTGTAAAGTCAACTGGTGTGGAAATCCACAACCTGAAGAAATATACAACACATTTGCTCTTCAGCTATTTCAGTTCTGCTCATGAAAAGGTGAGAGATTCATTTAGCAATCCTAGGAAGCCCCTGAGATTTCATCTATCCTTGGAGTCAAGAATTTTAAAAACTGGCTAATCATTTTCTTTCTTTAATCTTCAATCTTTTCATTGTCCATAGAATAAGCTATCCAACCCGTAGATCCAACCCATAGCATCCAACCGTAGCATCAGTGCTATTTCTCAGCAGCAGTAAGCCAGCCCCTCACATCCTTGCCTTTGACAGACACGCAGATGGTATCTGGTTTAGCTGTTTACCACTGCGTGCCATGAACAAACACATTTCCATACCTTAATACCATCTAGATGCCACACTGCCTCCAACCTCAGATGACCAAATAACCCATTGCAGATGCCTTCCAGTTCCCTGGGGTTTCTGACTGCCACTCTTCCTAATAGCAATTTCTAAGTCCATGAAAATATTTGTATTTGGAAAAAAAAAAGAAACCCCTCCAACACTAATGCAACTACTCTAGAATCTCACATGAAAGGAAATCCATAAAGAGTACAGGCTTCAGAATCATTTGCTCTCCCAGAGCAGAAATGTGTGCCAGCGCTCGGATTGTTTGTTCCTTCTCTCTGCTTTGCAGAGTGCTGGGTTCCTCCTAAAGCTATTTCACATCAAGGGTCTGGGAAGTATCAGTGCAGGTTCTATGGGGAAAAGAGTGACTTTCCTTGTCTCTGTGTGATGAATAAGAAGAACTTAAGCAGAAGCCTCTAGCAGACTTTCCTCATGTCGTTTTGCCACGTGAATGAGTTAAATCCTTTAATGTACATTCATAATTGTGGATTCTGCTTATAAATAATCTTTTCTATTTGAAACAGCACACTGGAGTAGGAATTTCTCTCTGGATTCTTTATTTTGCTACAACTGTGTGATAAGTTCTGTTAAAGCAGGGACTTTGTAATTTTTTCACTGTGACATTCCTAGTGTTCAGTAGGTGCTCAATAAATACCTGTGGAATGCATGACAAGGCCTGCTCTCTGAGAAATCTTCCCTGTACCACCCAGAAATGCCTGGGGAGGGACCATCCTAGCCGATACCTGCTACGCTCTGGATTTTAGAGTATAAAATATCTCTTTCCCTTGGTGTAATTTTTGTGAGGTTTATTTTCCTTTGCCTCTTGTGATCTGAGCAGTCCCTTAGTGGCCAAGGTTTGGATGTGGATAAAAAGGAAGGAGAAAGTGAAGCCTATTTGTAGCCTAGACTCCCTTACTGTGTAGTCTATACAAATGAAGTCACCGTGGCTCTTGTGTTTCCGGCAAACGAGAGGGTGATCTTATACAAGAGTCACATTAAGACAGGGCTCCAGGAGCTTCCCTGGTGGCGCAGTGGTTGAGAATCCGCCTGCCGATGCAGGGGACACGGGCTCGAGCCCTGGTCCAGGAAGATAGCACGTGCCGCAGGGCAACTAAGTCTGTGTGCCACAACTACTGAGCCTGCGCTCTAGAGCCCGCGAGCCACGACTACTGAAACCTGTGCACCTAGAGCCCGTGCTCCACAACAAGAGAAGCCACCGCAATGAGAAGCCCACACGCCGCGACTAGAGAAAGCCTGTGTGCAGCAACGAAGACCTAACGCAGCCAAAAATAAATAAATAAAATAAGTAATTTCTTTTTTTAATCTTAAAAGAAAAAGGCAGTGCTCCAAGAATCCTCAGATCTCCCGTTCTCTGCCCTGGTTAGCCAAGCTTCCTCCTCAAAAGGCCCTGTATGCACAATTGTGGCAACATAGGAAATATAGTACTTTGTATAAGCTAGGATTTTGTGCCAAAGCAGAACCCCAGTGAGTCAGGCTGAATCCCCAGCAAAAGTGGCTGCCATGAGAACCCTGGAATCGGAACAATTCAAAACCTTGCCTTGCCTCCTTGAGAAAAAGATGAGAGTAGAAAGAAGGACGGGGTTTCCTTCTTCCAGAAGCCAGTACAGCACACTCACAAGAGGCCAGTGTTCAAACACTCAGGATCTGAGGCCAAAGACTTAAAACAATTTAAAGTATAATTTTTTGGAATGTCTCTTCTCCATATCTTCTTTGTGCCCCCGAACAACAGGGGGAAGCTCATAGAGAATTCAGGGCTCAGGATTCCAGCCATACATCCTTTTCCTTTCTCCTGGGGGTCACATCTCATAGGAGAGAGAAATTCTTATTAGAATGTTTGTAAAAACATATTGTCATATATTTGGAAAGAGAATGACATAGCTTAAGGTAGCTTTTGAATGACATATAATCTCTCTTCCTGGCCCTGAGAGGACATTCTTCAAGTCACTTAAAAAAACTTGTTATGTATGATCTTAGAGCTCTTTAGTAGAGGGGAGTTAGAGGTTCTGCTAGAAACAGATGCTGAGTTAAGGATTAAAGGGCAACTTTTGGGAGGTGATCTCAGGAAGGAAAGGGGATGACGTGAACAAAGGGTGTGTCAAGGAGCAGATTACTGTTTTAGGACTTCCGGCAGATGCTGTAGAAATCACTTTCCTGCTTCTCCCTCAGAGGGAAGGAAGCTGGGTTATTTATCCCCCGATTGCCAGGCATCATCTCCTGGAGGCTGCTCCAGAGGCATCAACTCCTGAGGCATGCCAGCAAAAGCCCCTGGGCAGAGGGTTCCAGGAGACTCTAGGCTCAGTCCACAGGGGAAGGTGGGTGCCCAGGATGTATGTGGAAAGAGCACCAAGAACTCCTACACATAAAGCACCTCTGGGTAACGTTATCTTAGATGAACACTCCTGACCAGAGCACCCTCCTAAAATATAAGTCCTTTTTGATAGCTTTGTGAGGCCATGAACTAGCAATGGTAATTTTCAGTCTTCATCAGTAGAATGATTTCTTTACGTACAGTTTTGCAGGGTACGATCTCTCCTCATCCTTTATGAAACGGTAATAAGGGTCCTCTTTGACATGAACCTATATTATTTTTTATAATTTATGGTGCTATGCAACATTTCTGTCCCCTCTCTTGAAAGAGGAGTATTAGATACTATCGTTTTGAAAGTTTACTATGTCCTAGGTATTGCTTTAAGTTGCACCCATGGTTTAAATCACTAAATCCTCACATAAACCTGGGAAGGAGGTGCTAATGTTGTGCCCAATTTACAGATGAGGAAAACAAGGAACTGACGGGCTAGTTCAGGTCCCCCAGGTCAGAGAGCAGGGAAGGACAAGACGCACCAGCAGGCTGGCTTCAGAGCCTGCATGTGATGACAGTGACTGTCGTCTGTGGCCGATATGCCCAGGAAGCATAACACAACCGATCTTGCATTCTGTTCTTCATATCGAATGTTCCAGTTTGATTCTTAGACTTTTGTGAGCTCCATGTTGCAATTCAGTCTCTGCCTGAGAGAGGGGATCTTCCTCTAGGACTGATAAGTCAGCCCTCTCCCCTAGCGTGCTCGTGCAGCTCAGTGCACAGTTAGAGACCTCCCACTTGGTCCTTATTGTCTTTAGCTGGTTTTGGTCGTTTTTTGTTTTAAACCTGTTACATATTAGATCTTCCTGTTTCGTGATAATACAAAATTAACAAAAGGATTAGAGAGTCCTCTGTCAATGGATTAGGTGCTCTTAGAACGCCTATGGCTGCTATCTTTGTCCATTTCATTTAGCTGATAAGAAGGGTAGAATATTTACCAAATTGTTATTTAGTCCTTATGGATAAATCTCTGGGATTAGAAATGGATTAAGAGATTTATGGGAAATGATAAACATTCCAAATCCCCACACTCAAAGGAAGATAATCGATACTAGAGGTAATAACATGATATAAAAAGTTTTTGAGCTATTGCACATAAAAAACAGTATCACTGATAAAATTCATCAGGAATCAGACGCTCATTATATTTCATAAAATGTATTAATTTTTTCCTTGATTACATTTTTACACTGTGTTGAAAAACAGAGTTGGGTGTTGGGTGTTTGAGAAATCAAGTTTAATTTGTAAAATTAAAAGTGAGCCTGTCTATTACTCTGTTTCTGTATTCTGATAACAGAATGTGTAAACACTTTGGAAGGCTCCAGGGATTTTCAAATTTCAAACCTTTTTGCTGGGATGCCTTGAAGCATTTTAAAATAACAAATACTATCAGGATCCTTTTGGTTCCAAACGTTTTTAATTTATTCCCACATTTAGACCAGAGAAACTTATTAAAACCTGGCACTTTATTTTTGACTTTTTAAACAAAAAGTTTAAACTTTCCATGGTTATGGAAAAGAGCGGCAGTATGGATGGCATTTTACCTTTTGTGACCATTTTCTAAGTATAACTAGAATCAAAGTTCTTTCATTATTAAAGAGGATAATGTGTCAAAAAACAGTTGCTGTTTATCTTGGGGAAAAATCAAGTAAAAAAAATTCTTAAAATATGGCAGCAGCTGTGTTTTCATAATGAACAGTCCAATTTCTAGTCAATTTCATTCAGAAAATTTCCAAGAAAGTTTCTGGCACTTCATTTCACTTCGATGAAATAAGTAAAAGAAAACTAGGTTTGCACACCGAGGTGATTGATTCTCCAAGTTGCAGCCTTCTGGCAGCTCAATTTATATACCATGTTTGTTCTGACACAACTGTCTTCAGAGTAATTCACCTCTTCTAAATTACCAGGAACTCTCCTGTACAGTTTACCATATCATAAACTCCTGTACAGTTTACCATATCATAATTGTCTGTTGTTCTGCTTCTAGTCAATATTCTTGCTGTTCCGTTTTTTATTTTGCCACTCACTTGAACAATCTGTAACATGTAAAATGACAAACCCATTTAAAATAGTCATGCTGTTAGTTGTTTCTATAAGGCAGGCAAAGTCTAGAAGAAAAGTGTGGGCAATCAGGAGTCACCCTCCAAACCCTGAGAAGTTCAGCAAGCCGAGGAGTAGTTATCAATCCATCTGGAAACAGATCACAAGGATCCCCACCTACTAGTACATGACAGCCGCGAACCAACGCTCAGGCAACGGGGAAACCCTCAGGGGTCATCCTCCTTACAAACCCATGAAATCTGATGACACAATAGATTCTATAACCCTGACAGGTCAGAAACTTGAGAAGTCAGTAAAGGGAAGACAAACAGGAACAGGGATCCCTTCCCGCTCTGCTTTGATCATCCCACAACCATTTGGTCTAATTTCCATGTGTTGTTTAGCTTCTTCCTATACCCAGAGGACAAGAACACGTTTTGCAGTATTAGATCTTGTTCATGGCAAATATCAAAACCTCAGTAATGGATTTAGAATTTAATGACATATGGAGAGAAGGCTAACTTTCTCCTCAGATAATTCTTCTCAATGAAAATAAATTGGCTCATCTATCTACCTGTCTGCACTGTTTAGCACTTTATTGCTCTACGATTATCAAGATTTGTTTCCAACCAGCCAACCAACATTTTTCTTAGTTAGTTTTAGATTTTCTTGGGGTGGGAGATAGATTGTTTGTTTCTTTTTGGTTTTATTATTTTGTAAGACGGAGTATCTTTCCAAAGTCAAAGTAAAAAATAAAGATGTTCAGACAACATTAGCTCCCAAGCCTGCCTCCTTCTGTGCCCTTCCTTCCCAGGTAGGTGGGTATTTTCAGGTGCTTTGGGGTTAACCTTCCACTGTTGCTTTCTGAAAATACAAGCAAGTGTGCACACACGCAAGCATACACAAATATGTGTGTACACACACACACGAATTGATTGTATCATAAACACTCTTCTGAACCCTCCTTTTTTTCATCTAAAAACACATCCTGGGATGACACATCGAAATGCATGAGGATAGTCTTCATTTTATTTTACCATTTATGCAGCCATTCCGGTAATGGTGGATATTGGGGGTGTTTCTTGTATTTTGCTCTTACAAATAGCGCTGCCATACCCTGTGCCTGCATCATGTTTTCGTTAATTTTCTGCTAATTCTAACGAACTGATTTTAAAGGAAAACCCACAATTCACAAATAATCCATGTGATCTGCAATTTATCCATCAGGTGATCTACACAAACCTAGCGGAATCATTTCAGAATTCAAAGCAGACATTTCATGCCAAGCTTCAGAAACTTATTCCAAGTGAGAAAAAAATACCAAAAAGTGAACCAAGTACAGAAAAGTAACCAAATTCTGCATGATTTTCCTTATGTGGAAATAAAACCTATGAAAGATGTGTCATCCCTAGCAGGCTGAACCATCTGGTGACCTAATAAGCATTAAATAATAATTTCGACAACATATATGTTAGAAAGCTGTATTATATTATGATCCTTTGTCATCCACCTGCCAGCAACAATTGGGAAGTCCAACTGGTTTCTCTGAATTAATAAAAACTCGACTGAGAGAATGTGTTTAGGGAAAGTTCTGGTGGTTTTTAGGACATTTCTAGTAGATCCATTTCATCATCATATTTCATTTTTACTCACTACCACATAAAATAGTATTTCAAATAAAATAATGTGAACCCAAACGCTGATGATGGTTCCATGCTTGGTGCTAAGAATAAAACTTCTGCTTTAATTTCAGGCCTTTTATGTATTAAAGGGACTGGGATTTTAAAATGTTAAACTACATCCAATAACTTGCTTTTAAAAGCAGTAGGAAACCCTATAAGTTGTTCTTTCCACTCCGTTTCCCTCTTCCCTTGATTTTTAATGTTGCGTGCTCGTCATTCAAGACAATTGTTAAAATAGCCATAGGCTAGGCAAACTGAGGAGCTATGAGAAAAGGCAAGGGAATTAAATTCAGTTGACCGGTGAGCCAAACTGCCCTGTAATTTCTGTGACTTAGTGCCATGGAAAAGTTAGGAGTGTGAAGTCACAAGGTGGTGACTCCCATCGCCATTTAAGTGACCTTTAGCAAGTTACTCAGCATCTTGGTACCTCCGTTTCCTCATCTGTAAAATGAAAATGACAGTAGTGCCTGTCTCATCTGCATCTTGTGGTGATTAATTGAGCTAATATTTAAGGCCTTTGCTCTTGGGACATAGTAAGTGCTCCATACAATTTAGCTATCTTGAGGTCTAAATTATTACATTTAGACCCATATAGGGCTCAACTGTAAACTTTATAGCTTCCCAACTGTCAGCATGGCAGAGTGGAAACAATCTTCCATATTAAGGTAGGCGCCTGGAGGTCTAAAGACAAAGCCAGAAACTTCCCCAGGAAATAGTAGCAGGACACAACAATGCATGAAAAAAAAAATGTGCTCTAGACTCTCCTAAATTCTCCAGCAAACAAGATGGCCAAAGTTATTAAATAGTGTTTTGACTGACAGAGAATTCAAATGAAACCGCCATAATAAATTAATTTTAAAACTTCCAGATTAAATATCCTCTAGTAATGTCTTTTCTGTTATCTCCCTCCACACTCCCTTCTATAAACCTAATTTAAGTTTTCCTATTATATATTTCAGCATCAATGCATTTATGAAGTTCATGCTGTTGATGCTTTGGTGGTGATACTCTTATTCTTATTTCTTCCTCTTTTCTGTGTTGAATGAGCCATGAGGGCAAGAATATTTATTCTGTTCTCCACTGTTTTCTTCGTTCCTATTACCAAGGGCAGCTTGTGAAAAAATAACTTGATATTAACCAGTTGAATTTTGAAAAATGTTTGAGAAAGAAGGTTTTGGAGTTATCAAATAATTAATATTCAAACACTTTTCTTTGCCAATTTTTAGACTCTAGGATCAATTTTATTTTGTGGTCGATCAGGGTTTGTGATGATACAATTATATCATCAGAAGAATAAGCAACATTATGAATTACCTGTTCTCTGTGGCAAGAACATACATAAAGAAAATCCAAGCAAGGTTACTAATGCCATAATTTCATAAAATGGAGGAGTCAGAAAATGCTCTCTTTTTTTCTTTTACAACAAATATGTTGTCAGATCGTTAAGGGAATTCCTCTTGCCAACCACAGTTTTTGTAGTGATATTAAAAGACAGAATTCAAGTTGAGCTCATGGGTTGATACATTATGTAGACTTCAGAGTAAAGGAGGAAATTACAGAAAGGTCAAATTAAGCTGGAAACGTTCTTCTGCAGATAAATAGAGTTGCATAGAATTCTATAATATCAGCCAATTATGACACAAAACTGTAATTGGAAACAGTGTTGAATAATGTGAATATTCCTGAACCAGGCCTGCTTTTAATGAAAAATAGGCTGAGAAAACCAGGCCTACAAAGAATTTATGTAGTTCGGTATTAAATGTGACTTTCCCTATCTTAGAAATGCAGCTGAAGAAAACATGTATCAAGTTCACACATAATCTTACAAAAAGTTTAAACATATATGCAGGATTTTCTTAAAAAGAGCCAAAAATTATATATAATCTATGCTCCATCTTTCTGTGGGTACCATTACCTTCTCATTTCTATATAAGAAACAGATCTGGAGGGAGGAAAAGAATTATCGGGTAAGTGGTGGAAATGCTGTGTGTTTGCCTCCCTTCCCCATCTAAGGGGAACTTTAGTGGAAACATTCATAGATGGTGGATTTGCTACCACAGAGGACAGTGACGTGTCACCTCCCTGTGTGGACACTGGCTGAACCTAGCTAGCATGGCTTGTGCTCTACGGAAGCAAAGAGTGCTTGGAGTTATTTTTGTATTTGTCTTTGTTTGTTTGTTAATAGTTTTATTCACATACCATAAAATTCACCTGTTTAAGCTGTCCAATTCAATGGTTTTCAGTATATTTACTGAGTTGTGCAACCATCACCACAGTCAAGTTTACAACACTCGATCACCTCCAAAGAAACCTCGTAGCCTTCATCTATCATATCCCCAAGCCTCCCACATCCCCAGCCCTAAGAAACCACTAATCTACTTTCTGTCTTTATATATTTGCCTATTTTGACTTTCATGTAAATGACATCTTATTTGTTTTTATGTGGCTGGTTTCTTTCACGTAGATTTTCAGGGTTGATCCATGTTGTAGCATGTATCAGCATTTCACTTCTTTTTATGGCTGAATAATATTCCATTGTAGGGATATAACACAGTTTGTTTATCCACTCATCTGTTGATGGGCACTTGGGTTGTTTCCATCTTTTGGATATTGTGAATAATGCTACAATGAACATTTATGTATTGTACAAATATCTGATACCTGTTTCCAATTATTCTGAGTCCATAGCTAGGAGTGGAATTGCTGGGTTATGTGGTAGCTCTGTTGAACTTTTTGAGGAACCGCCAAAGCATTTTGCAAAGAGGCTGCGCCATTTTGCACTCCCATCAGCCATGGGAGGGTACTGACTTCTCCACCCCCTCGCCAACACTTGTAACTATCTCACTTTTTATTATAGCCATCCCAGTGGGTGTGAAGCGGCATCCTTGGTTTTGGTTTGCATTTCTCTGAAGATAATGATATTGAGTATCTTTTCCTGTGTAATTATTCATGTATATGTATGGAATATATATATTCTTTGAAGAAATGTCTATTCAGTTCCTTTGCAAGCTCTATTCAGACTTTTAATTGGGTTGTCTTTTCATTATTGAGTTGTATGTGTTCTTTATACATTCTAGATACAAGTCCTTTATCAGATATATGACTTGTAAATATTTTCTCCTAATCTGTGGCTTGTCTTCTCACTCCCTTCATAGTGTCCTTTGAAGCACAAATGTTTTTAATATTGATGAAATCCAGTTGATCTAATTTTCATTTGCTGCTTGTTTTTTGGCTCATATCCAAGAATCCATTGTCAAATCAAATGTAACAAAGATTTATTCCTATGTTTCTTCTAAGAGCTTTTGAATTTAACCATTGCAATTAGGTCTTTGATCCATTTTGAGTTAATTTTGTGTATGGTTTAAGGATCCAAATTTATTCTTTTGTATGTGGCCTATCTAGTTTTTCCATCACATTATGATTCTTGAACGAACCTGAACTATATATTCCTTAGAATTTGGGAAGGGAGATTTTTCCAGTTGTCATTAGGAAAAGTCTGAAGGAAACTGTATCAAAACTGTGACGTGTCTGAGATTCTATTCAACTTGCAAGGTAGCAACTTTGCAAACACAAGTTCACAGATCTGGCAGAAGACAGGAAACTCCTGGGTCAGAGACAAGAAACCTTACTGCTCGTGGAAGAGGAGTTAGAATGACCTGCATGTTTGCACCTGTTCTCCGTGCCTCCAGGTCCCACAGGGACAATTATCAGCCAAGGAGCCCTGAGCTTAGGAAACCCCACCTTTCATTATGAGCTGCAAACTCACCTGCCTACCCGCCGCCCTGCATCGGGGACATTCTCTGAACTAAACCTGTCAGAAGGCAACTCTACCTTCTGCTCTCGAGGGAGACACCTTCTTTACCTTCCAGGGCTGTGTACATTATTGGAAAGAGGCTCTGGGACGAAGGCCATCAGTGCCTCTCCTCTCAGGATAGGCAGAAATACAAGCGGCCCATGGATGATTGCCTCCCAGCAGCTAAATGGAGTTGTTCCTATGGAGAGGTGCCCAGAACTAGGAAGTCAAAAGGGTTTAATATTCATTGTCAGGATCAAGATAAAGCAGGCACTGAAGATGCGTGAAATGATGCAGCTTCTCTAAGTGGTTGGAGCTGTGGACTTTTCCAACTCCTACACTGAAAATTCAGAGCAGCCCGAGGAAACCCTGTGCCTCAGCTTCCAGAGGAGATAAGGAAAAATAGTAAATTAGAGTGTGGTTTTGTCTTCAAGTTAGTGTAAAAGGGTCCCTTTCTACCAAATAGTTTTCCCCAAACCAATTTAAATTCAATTCTACAATTTGAGGGATCAACAAGCAACTGTCTTAGTCAAGTTTTTTGGATGCCAGGTGTGTCTCAACATCTGAGAGAGAGAAGGAAGTTTTCTTTAAGGAAAGATAATATTGAGGTTCAGAGGACAGCCACGAGGCAGAATGAGGGCCCTGGGCACTGCAGGACCAAGAGAAGAGAGTAAAGTGGGAGGGAACCCCTGAAAACTAGGCGAAATGTTTCTAATTTTGCCTCATCTTGACTTTTCTTTTCTTTTTTCTTTTCTTTTCTTTTGCCCCAAAGAGAAATGGAGGAATCCATCCCCAGGTGAGAGCAGTTAGTCTGTTTTATTTTTTGATCTTTGCTCTCCTGAAGGCAGCAAGGAAGTAAAAAGTGGGGTCCATGTATTTTTCGTGGTGCCAGCCTTCTTATCTACACCTGTAAGGAGGCAGCTTGGTGATGCTAAGCCATTTCTCCATGAGCGTGATGGAAAACTTTTATCACTGGGATTTCTAGAAAGCTCCCTGGAATTAATAGTGTGCTACAGCCAAACTCTGAGGCTAATTTATAGCACACACTAGTATACACACACACACACACACACACACACACACACACACGTACTCTGGGGGACTCTGTGTGACCCACCACTAGCCCTCAATAAAAAGTGCTATTTCTTCTCCATCAGAAGAAACCCCTACTCCTGGTGACAGGACAGCTTTTACTTTTCACAGCTCATGTCCTTCTTGTTGCTATACTAAGCCGAGGACAGTCCTGCTTTCTGTCTCTCTTTTCCCTGTGTCCTGCATGCAGGAAAACCGCTGCGGAGTTGTCAGTGTGGCCTCAGGCCTCAAACTTGGACAGACACCAGGAAAAAGGAGAAGCAGGATACAGGACAGAGTTCCTCAAATATTTCCTTCTGAACAATAAAGATATAAAGAATATAAATATACATAAAGAAATAGATAGCTAATAAGAACCTGCTGTATAAAAACTAGATAAATAAAATTCAAAAGTAAAACAAATGATGGAAAATTATAAATGTTTATAGACAGGGAAAGGAAAAATCTATATATACATACATAAATAAGGGAGATAAAGAAAAACGTATGGTGTTTCAATGACAGAAGGAGAAAATGGGTTAGTGGCAAAAAAAAGAATTTGCTAGTGATTGATCTAGGTATTTATAATATTTAGCATTTAATATTTCTATGTAGAATTCATGGTAGATGCTATTTGGGAATTCAATTAAAAAGGTAACTTGATGCATGCACTCCAGGAATTCCTAATCTAGTTGAGGCAAGTATTAGATAGAAGCAATTCCTAGAAGTAAACTCAAATCACAGAATCGAACACATAAACACTGTTGAAAACAAAACAGGGTCAGAAATCTTTAACCAAGGAAAACTTTTTGGAAAAGGTAGACTTCACATAGCTCCAGAAGAGAAGGCAGAAATGTATTGGACACAGTTTCAACACATTGAAACAGTTTCAAAACATTTCAGTTTCAACACAGTGGTAGGACGTTTTTGAGTGCAGAAAAGCTCTGAAGGAAGCAAGCTTCCCTGTCTTTCTTCATCTCCTTCTTTCCTGCAGACATTCCCTAACCCGTGTGTACCTGCACCACAGAACCTGGCCATTCAGGGATCATGAGGAAGGTACTGTCATTTTCGTCTTTCCTCCTCTGCGAAAATGACTGTATTCACAGAATTTTAGATGATCATTGCTTAATGTGTTCCCTCTCTCACGTTCCACGTTTGCTCTTATCTGGTCTCCTGAAGACAATGCCTTAGTTCTTTAAGTGGAATCTAACGGATGGACTGCAGACCCTGGGTCAGGCTGATAGGAAGCAGGCTGTCAGGATGGATCCCATTTCACATTTTTGCCTGTGTGGGATCAACCCGCAGAGCTTATGATTGTGAAGGGTTCAGGCAATTAAAACAGCAGGTTTTTATTGAAAATCGAAGCCAACAGTTAAGTAACCATTAAAGTGAATATTAACATATCATCTTTTTAAAAATGGAGAAAATAAAGTAAAAAAATTTAGATTATATCAACTCCCAACATGTTTTTAAAAAATCTTGTTGGACATTATGCTTTAAACTGTAATAGGCATGAATATTAGATGATTACAGCCTTCTGTTATCACTCTTACGCTAACAAAAGAATATTTTAACTTCCCTCATGATGAGAATAGAGGGTTTAGACAACCCCAGCTTCTAGCTCAATAATATACCTTTCGAATTATGTTAATAGTCAATTCTCATATATTTAATCCTGCAGAAAGCCAAGTCTTCTGACTATTAAAATTCAGCTTTTCCTGTTGTTAGTCTTCATGTCAACTGAGTTTACTTTTGGACTTTTATCCTCAAAAGTTTCTTTAGGGAAATTGTTTTGCTAGCCTCATATACTGTGATTGAAACTATAGCAATATGTTGTATAGATGTAGTTCATCATCATATAAAGAGACATTATTTAAGCTCAAGCACTAGAGAGAGAAGAGTTCCAAAGTCATATCGTTTAATACTGTCAGATAAGAGTTGGGCAAATGTGTGGTGGAAAATACTGTAGAGTTGGTCAGATATTTACCTGCTGTCCTGATGTAACCTCACAGGTTAAACTTAACCCACTGGTGAAATGGTGTGTATCACAATGATTTATGGATAAAATTCCTGAGTGTTTGCTGTCCCTTATAATTTGGAATCATGTTTCCACACAGTGTAGACTTAAAAAAATTTTTTTTACTTATGTTTTGATGGAGTAATACCTAGATGAGATTTATTTTTAAATCTCACTATATTGTATAATCAATATTAAACTAGAATTCAATTTACTTTTTGTTAAAGATGTTTACATCTATGTTTATGAAGAATATTGGTCTTTTTCTGCCAATGTTTTAATCAGGGATTGATATCAGAGTTATTCTGGCTTCGTGAAATGAATTGGTAAATGTTCTTTTCTTCCATTTTCTCCAAGATCTTGTGTAGGATGCGTATTGTTTTCTCCTACCATGTTTGGTAGAATTCACCAGTGAAGCATCATGGCCTAAAGTTTCATTGTGGAAATGTTTCTATTTATGAATTCAGTTTCTTTAATAGATTTAGGACTCTTCTGATTTTCCATTTCTCCCTGTCACAGTTTTGGTAATTATTGGTAATTTTGGTAGTTTTTGTTTTGGTAATTTTTGTTTTTTGAAGAATTTGTCCATTTCTTTGAAGTTGTCAAATTTGTAGGCATAAAGTTGTTAGAAAGTTGTTTATCCTTCTGCAGAATTGGTATTATCTGTTGCTGCATAAACAAAAACTTAGAAGTTTAAAACAAACATTTAAAATCTCTCATGGGTCCTTGGATTCTGGGTGAGGTATCCAACCAGTGGAATTAGCTGGGTGGTTCTGTCTCAGCCTCTTTCATGAATTTGCAGTCAAGATATCAGCTAAGTCCACGGTCATCTGAAGGGTTGACTGGGAATGGAAGATCTGCTTTCAAGTTTCAGGGTGGCTCATGCACAAGCCTGACAAATTGATTGTGGTTGTTGGCAGGAGCTCCTTGTCCCATGAACCTTGCCACCAGGCTTCTTATTTGTGGCCCATGGCACCTGGCTGCTTCCAGAATGATCTAATGTCAAGAAAGGCAGAAGTCACCATGTCTTCAAGGCCTAACCTTGGGAGTCACACTTGGTCATTTTCACAGTATCCTTTTGGTCCTGCTTGTTATGTCTATTAAGTTTGAACAGAAATTCCCCAAGTTATGAATACCAGGCAGTAGGAATAAGGGGGGGCCGTCTTGAGGCTGGCTGACACAGGATCTGTCATTCCTGTTATTTGTCATTTGTGCCTTATGTTTTTTCCTTGAGTGGTCTAGCTAAAGGTACTTTTAATTTTATTGATATTTTCAAAGAGCCATCTTTTTGGCTTTATTAAGTTTCTCTATTATTTGTGTTCTATTTCACTGATTTCTGTTCTGTATTATTTTCTTCCATCTACTTCCTCTGTGTTCAGTTTTATCTCCTTCATCTCACTTCTTAAGGTGGAAGATTTCATCGTTGATTTTAGGACTTCCTTCTTTTCAAATATACACATTAAAACTCTAAATTTTCTTTTAAGCACATTTTAGCTGTAGTTCCAAAATTTTATCATGCTGTGTTTATTTTCATTCACTTCAAAATATTTTCTGTTTTCCCTTGTGATTACTTATTTGAGTCATTGGCTATTTAAAAATGTGTTGCTTAATTTTCAAGTATTTTGGAATTTTACTAATATCTTTCTGCTATTGTTTTTAATTTCATCATGGTCAGAGAACATACTGTGCAATATTTAAACTTTTGAACTTTATGGAGACTTGCTTTACAAAGAATTTACCATGCATATCTGAAAAGAATGTGTTCTGCTGTTGAATGAATTTTCTAGAAATATCAGTGACATCAAGTAGAAGATTTAAACAGTGCTATTTAAATAGCACTGTTTAAATCTTCTATAGTCTTACTGATTTTTTTTTTGTCTACTTGTTCTATCATTTACTGAAAGAGGATTGTTGAAATCTCTAGTTATGATTGTCAATTTTCTATTTTATTCAGTTTATGCATTTTGAAACTCTTTTATTAGGTGCATACCCATTTAGGATTGTTACTTTGTACCCTCGATCATTATGAAATGTCCTCTTTGTGTCCAGGAATATTCCTTGTCCTGAAGTCTCTTTTTTCTGATACTAATATAGCCATTCCTTCTTCTTTGTGAATTGTATTTGACTACTATATCTTTTTCGACCTTTTTTATTGTAACCTATCTGTTTATATTTAAGTAGAATTCTTATGGACAGAAAATAATTGATTTTTTTTCCCATCTGACAACTTCTGCATTTTATTTCAATCAGCTTCCATGTCTTTATTAAAGAGAGGTAGAGAGGGGCCAGACCTGACAAACGAGGGGCAAATTACTGTCCAGGAAGGTGGATCAGGCTCAAAGGATTTCAGGGCAGGCTGATGGTCTGAGAGGAGTCAGGGAGGTCAGGACCTTGCAACAGCTCAGGAGTGATTTCAGTGTGTGATTTCAGACACGGGGCCACCAGCAGTGCTGCAGGGTATGCGGGGAAGTGTGGAGCTGGCCAGGGGCCTCAAAGCAACTGCTGCCTCATCTCCCTAGCCAGAAAGCCACATGTTCGGTAAAAGGTCAGAGAGAAGATATTTTAGATTTTATGGGCTGCGTTTGTCCAGGGAAGCTAGTTTGCTAAGCCCTGCCCTGGGTTGTTCCCGGGCCCTGGTCTGGTTGTGGCCTTCCATGTCCACTTCATTGCTTCTCCATCATAAAGAGGCTCGTGCGAGTTGTCCTTCCCGTCTGTACCCTGCATCTGTGCAGCATCCTCAGCTCTTCTTGCCTTGTTGTCCTCACCAGCCTCTTCCTCCCTGTCACTGGGGTGTGGACTGGCGGGCCCTGCAGGTCGCCTTCACTGCGGGCTTCCCAAAGGAACAGCATTGTCATCTGTTTCCACCAGGCTCTCAAGCCAGACTGCTTGTTGCTGTCCCTCCTATGGCTGTTCTCTCTCATCCAGATACATTCAATCAGGATTAAACTGCAGCATCTCAGTGCCTTGAGGGAAGCGTGAAGCAAAAAAGGTGAATATGACTCCTGGATGCTCTGGAGAAAAGGCCTGAGGCATCTCCATGTTTGCTTTAATTGTAATATTTGGATCATTTAAATTGGATCGATTATCAATATGGTTGGACCTAAATCGGCCATCTTGCTATTTATTTTCTATTTGTCACATTTTTTGTTTGTTTCTTTTTTCTCCTACCTTATTATATATATATTTTTTTTTGATTCAGTATTTTTGGATATTATACTTTTTCTCCGCTGTTGAATTACTGGCTATTCTAAGACTTTTTAGTGGCTGCTCCAGAATTTGCAAGAAGCATCTTTAATTATAACTGCCTACATTCAAATGATATCACACCATTTTATGTACAATGAAAGGAACTTTGCAGCAGTAGATTTCCCATCCTCATGATCTATCCTTTGTGCCAGTGTTGTCATGCTTTTGTTATTATGAGTTATAACATTCAACATACTTTTCAAAAATTAAGCAGTCGGTGATCTTTTAGAGACATTGACATATTTACCCACGTATTTGCTTTTAGTGGTGGTCTCTCAGCTTTCATTTTGTTTAAAGAATTATTTATTTGTTCTTAATTTCTAAAAGACACCTATCAGATATAGAACTCTAGATTGGCTCTTTTCATTTCAGAACGTAGAATGATTGCTTCATTGGATCCCGGCTTCCACTGTTGCTCTTAAAAGTCTGTGGCCATTTTTATCTGTACTCTCCTATAGGTAACATGTTTATCTTTTTTTCTCACTTCTTTAATGTTTTCTCTCCTCCCTAGTTTTCAGTTTTGTGATTATGGTGGTGTTTTATCTATTTATCATATTTGAGATTATTTCGATTTTTGCATGTGTAAACTTTTGGTCATTATGTCTTCAATTTTTTTTTCATTTCCCCTCTTCTTCTGGACCTCTGTGTTATGTACCACTTTATATTTTGTTGCAGGTAACTGAGACTCAGTTAACTTTTTTTCAGTCTATTTCTCTCTATGCTTCATTTTGGAATTTTTTCTCTTGCCACGTCTTCAGTTTCACTAGTCCTTCCCCTCCCCCCATGTCCAATCTTTTTTTTTTTTGAATTTTATTTTATTTATTTTCTTATATAGCAGATTCTTATTAGTCATCAATTTTATACACGTCAGTGTATACATGTCAGTCCCAATCACCCAATTCATCACATCACCATCCCCACCTCCCCGGGACTCCAATCTTTTATTAAGCCCATCCATTTAAAATTTCCCGTCAAATATTGTATTTTTCTTCTCTAGAATTTCCATTTATTTTTTAAAAATATATCTTCCACTTCTCTTATTATTTGGATCATGTTGTTCTCTGAATCCTTGAGCATGTGTGTAATAAGCGCTTTCAAGTAAGTCCTTGTCTTCTACTTCTGTTATCACTGTCATCTCTGGACCTGTTTCTATTGATTGATTTTCTGAGATTATGATTCATATTTCTCTTCTTCTTCCTATTTTTAATTGCAAAACTTTTCTTCTTGGAAATTTTTGATTTGGTGGTAGATAGTGTTAATGAAATGACATTGATGTTCTGAATGTGGTTTTTGCTTGCTTGTTTGTTTTTTGTTTTGTTTTCCTTTAAAGAGTGTTGAGTTTTGTTTTCCTGGAAGGTAAGTGCTTTTCAGCAGAAAGAAGGAGCAATCGTAGCGCTCAACTTATTTGTTCCTGTTTCATCAGGGATCACAGTGCTGTGCTGCCCATTGCCCAGTGTCTAAAAACAGGGGTTCTTTTTTCTATATATTTTTTCTATTTCCCTAGGAGCTTATGGTGAGAGGGCAAGTACCTAAATCCTATACCAGTTACTCCACCATGATGGAAGAAAAAGTCTTAAATACATGATTGAGTTATGGTCTGGCTAAATAAAACCAATCTGGTATTCTGGCTTACCTACCACTGTATACTCTGAAATTTGAAGATACTATCTCATGACAGTATCTTTTCATCTGTGTAACCGTGAAAAGTAAAAGTTCCACTGGTGTTTGGTTGGGAGTTTTTATTTAGTCAGCTCTTTGGCAGCTGAGGCATAATGGTTAAGGACATTTCTTCAGAGTCAGAGCACTTTTGGGAATACACTGCAAAGTTACGTGATAAAGGGCATGGATATGGCAAGCGTGAAGAATGAGGACCATTATGGCTATCAATCTGCCACAGCAGAGCTCAGACCGTTGAAGAAAGAAGAGGGCAAATTCTGAACCGGCTAAAACTGAATAAAATTCTGCCAACAAGAGAAAGGAAACACAAGTGGGAAATTTAATTCAGTTATAGGAAAATGAAGAAAATTAATTTCTTGGACATCTGTAAAGAGCATGGGCTATAAGATCAGACTGCATGGTTTCAAATTCAAGGTCAGCCACTTACGGCTTATATAACATGGAGACCTTAAAATATTTAATCTTTTAAGCTACAGTCTTATTATCTACAAGGGATAATATGGTAGTTATCTGAATAGACAGTGGTGAGAATTAACTGTGATAATGTTTATAAAGTTTATTTCCATGTATGTGACATTGTAGGCCAGGATTCAGCAAACTTTTTACATAAAGGAGCAGAGAGTAAATAATTTAGACTTTGACAGCCATAAGGTCTCTGTTGCAACTATTTAATTCTATTGTTGTAGTGTGAAAGCAGCCATAGATAAAACATAAGTGAGTGGGCATGGCTGTTTTCTAATAAAACTTTATTTACAAAAATAGGCAGTGGTCATATGTGGCCTATGGTCCATAATTTGCCAACCACTGCAAACCGTAATTAGTGGATCTCTCATCTGTAGCTCCATTTTAAATTACTGGAGTTCAGGAACCATGTCCTTATTTTGTTGTATTTTTGTATCTCCTAGCCAGTGCCTGACATAAAGTAGGTGCTTTCTCAATGATTTTTAAAATATAATTATTTATTGAACTCCTGCCAAGCACCAAAGCACCAGTAAAATGCCTGCTCCTATTCTGAGCTTTTCTGTCCAGGGAAGCAAGGTGGAAATTCTACCTGAAGAGTTAGAAAGGACTGAGCCCATTCTAATGTAAACAATCCTGCAAATAAGCTTTATTTTCTTCCAGCATTTAGATCACTTATGTTTCCTTTGCACCTTGCAGAAGTAGTTAACCTATTCCCAGTGCTACCAGGCCATGTTTTAAAGCCTCATTATCTGGCCCCATTCTCTAGACAGGACATTACAAGTTTCCTTGTATGACCATTTCACTTTGAACCTAATGGAAGGGTGGGTTCAGTTTCTGATCCTCTAAGTGTTTGAGCCAGGACACTTTGTGTAACTCTACTATGTTCACGATGAGGAAAGCAATGTATAATGTCTGATGAAGAGGATATCCTGTCCCTGCCCTTCACACGCCAATCACGCAACTCTGCTTACCTCAATAAATATGCCCTGATGGGATTTTTGACCCTGAGGTTCATCCTTTATCACAGGATTCTATTAACTTCTTCACCACGATATTTTAGAGAACATAGTAGAAAGTTATTTTCATCTTTAACTCTCTTTACAGATAAAATAAAACAATTACAGCATTATAAAATGGTAGTTTTTACTCACAATGAGACAGAGGGAGTCATTGCAAAACATCAAATTAATTCCATTGCTATCCTTGCCAATAAAGCAAGGCTATTTAAACTCATAAATTTTTCTGTACATGTTCCTTTGGAAAAAAAAAAAAAAGTAAATGGCTACATCACAAACACTGAACGCCCTACTCCGGTGTCTCTGAGGGCGTTTGCCTGTGCATGAAAGAGACAGAAACTATAATATAAACACATTTAAAAACCACTGCATCTTCACTAGGGCAGGGTTGGCACCGCTTAACTGGCTTCAGTCATGTGGTAAAAATGACTATTTAGCCTTGTTTAAAATCAGAGCTTCCTATGTTGGCTGCCCATGCTGATTCCTCCTAGAGAAGCAAAAACAATGCCCTGATAGCTGAGACATTAGGGATGGGTGTTGATGAAAAGATTTCCTTGTATTATTTTCATTAGGTTTCCTGCTTGCCTCATCAATGCTTGATAGACTTGGGTGCCAAAAAGTGGAGATTACTTTTATGGAGCATCTTGTGTAATTATTTCCTCTAAAATTTGATGGTCTTCACCTTAATGATATAACAGAGCATGGTCTTTACTGCAGTTAGAAACAAATGGGCCGGGATGTGCGTAATCACAAAATGCCCTAGGGAAGCTAGTTTGAGGCACTCTCAGATAAGCTCATGTCCATCTGTGGTCATTGTCTTCCAAGTTCAAGCATGATGCCACCCACCGCTGTGTTGATATTCTTGCTATCAGTGTTCTGGAAGATAGTAATCTTTGTTCCTGTATGTAAATAGGATGTATTTCTACTTTATGTTAGCCGCCCCTGTCTTCACGTTCTTTGAGCTTCTCCCTTGGCCTCATCCTAATACCTAAGCAGCCCCATTTACTCCATACTGGGGTGTCTCAGCTACAGCATTTTTGACATTTTGAGCTGGATAGATCTTTGCTGGGGGTAGTGGTGGTTGTCCTGTACGTTGTAGGATGTTTGGCAGCAGTGCTGACCTCCACCACTAAATGCCAATAGCTCATCCTCACCCTCCTGTGCTGTGACAACCAGACGTGTCTCCAGATATTACCAAAGTTCCCCTGAGGATGCTGGGCTCGAAAGTAACCCTGGTTGAGAACTTATCGCTATATACTAAGTTGATTTTTCTACCAGTGGTTTTCATAACCACATAAATTCTGACATAGTTTATCATTTATCATGTCCCTAAATAAGCATTTCTCTCAATACATCATTTTAAAGCTAAGGAATGGAGATCCAAGGCTATGAATTCAATTAGCCAAGATGACATAGCTCACTGATGACAAAGCCAGGGCTTGACCTCATTCCATCACAATGCTGCTTCTCACGTGCCCCCCACCCCCGCCAGCTCCTGTGTACTCCATCACAGAAGGTAGTCAGTACAGAGGTGTGACATCTTCTGCTCTGTGCTATACCCAAAACCATCATTAAGTAGCCAAGTAAATTGGTTATCCATTCATTCATGCATTCAACAAATATTGGAATGGCTCCTTTGTACCAGATGCTATAGTAGGCGCAGGAGGTATAGTAATGAGCAAATGGGACTAAGTCTCTGCCATCCTTGAGGACATATAAAACAGGTCAGGTGGGCTTCCCTGCTGGCGCAGGGGTTGAGTCCGCCTGCCGATGCAGGGAACACGGGTTCGTGCCCCGGTCCGGGAAGATCCCACATGCCGCGGAGCGGCTGGGCCCGTGAGCCATGGCCGCTGAGCCTGCGCGTCCGGAGCCTGTGCTCCACAACGGGAGAGGCCACAACAGTGAGAGACCTGCGTACCACAAAAAAATAAATAAATAAAACAGGTCAGGTGGTGATCAGTGCTGTAGAGAAATTTAAATCTATAGAGATTGAGAATCCTGCAAGGGTTGTGATTCTTTGCAATCCATCTGGATACCTGAGAGAAGAACATTCCAGGCACCGGGAAAGCAAGTGCAAAGGCCCTGAGATGCAAGTGTGCTTGGTATGTTGGAGACCATTACAGCTAGAACACAGTGACCCAGGAAGGGAGTGGTAGGAGATGGGATTGGAGAGGGGACAGAGGCAGATCACATAGACCACAGAGACAGATGGTGCTGTTGATTTACTCTGAGATGGAAAGGTAGATTGTCAGGTTCAGATCCCAGCTCTGCTACTTACAGTTGTATAACCTTGGGAAGTCACTCAATTTTTCTGTTCTTAAGTTTCCTCCTCTGTAATTGAGGAGACTTCATGATACTACTTGAAAAGGCTGTATGAAGTTTTTAAAAGTTCCCTTATTCAGAGTACTTAGAATAGTGCCTGTAAGTACTGGAAAAAGTTAACAGTTTTATTAGCAACTTTTTAAATGATCATTCTGGCTGCTGCGTGTGGAATAGATCAAGGAGTGGAAGAGAGTGTGCTGTGGAAACAAGGAATAGTTAGGCATTTATTACAGTAATGCAGAGTATTACAAAGGATGTGTAGAGAAATGGCCTGGGTGTTCTGGGTAAAATCACTGATGGTTCAAGATGTAAAGTTTAAGAGCAAGTGAGAGATCAAGCATGGCACAGCTTCTTCAACTCAGTCAACTAGAAGCATGGAGTTGCCTGAGATAGGAAAGACCGGGGAAGGAACTAGTCTAGGGTAGAGAGTTAGAAGCACACTGTAGAGCATATTTAGTATGAAATGTTATTTGGCATCCAAATATGCTGAACAGTCAATTGGGTTCATGAATCTGAAGGTCAGGAGGGAAAACTTAGCTAGACGTACACATTTGGAAGTTGTCAGACCACACAAGCTCTTTGAAGCCATGAGACTAGAGGCAAATACCTTTAAGGAGCAGTGTGAACAGAGAAGGAGGCCACAGAATGAGCTTGGGAGGCTTAGTCATTTATAGAAGAATAGTGTGAGCAGGGTAAAAGGCTGTGAAAGTACAAGTGGCTACTCTGGAATCCAGTAGGAGAAAGTGTTCCAAGGCAATGGACGGGTCTCCAGTTCCCGTAATGTCGGACCAAATATATAAACAAAAGGTCAAAACTATTTTCCTAAACGTGTCAGAGAGCTAAAACGAAAGTGGTCGTGGTTTAATCTGCACAGACGCTTGAAGTCTCATTGTATTCTAATTCCGAATTTTTTAATTCTTTTTTCATCAACTCCAAATGGTGAACCCAAGATCTGAGACCTGTTTTATCATGGGCATTTGCTGATTCTGGAGAAGGTGGCTGAGAGGTTAGGAAGCTGAATAGAACTTTCAGAAGCTCCACAGACCTTCCATGAGACACACACTAGAGTTCATGGTCCTCCAAATGGGAGTGGGGTGTGGTAACCCTATGCACTTAGCTTTGTACACCATTGAGCTGTGTTCTAAGAGTTATGATGAATCCCTCCAGAGAATCTTCTCAAGTTCTACGACTACTCTCAATTTATTGCTGTAATTTTTAAGAACATATTTGGCACACAATAAAAAATGCCCTGGCACACAAAAAGAAACCTTTTTTTAAAAAGCAGAATTAAATGTCAGTAGAAACAGATCCACGGGGAATTAAAAATTATTTAGCTCCTTGTGTTTCAGTAAACAAAAGACAGGGTGAAGAAATTGGACAGATAAGTGTAAAATATAAAAGAAGATAAAGCAGAGTTGAAAAAAAAAGACCAATAATAGCAAAACTAAGAAACTAATAGGCAGATTTAAGAGCAGATTAGTGAGAGCTAGAATTAGTGAAGAATATACATAAAGAAATACAAAAAGATACAAAAGGTTAGGAATATGGAAGGGAAGGTGACAGACATAGGGAATGCAGAGAGTAGGTCTAACAAAAAGGTATGGTAATTCCAGTAGAAAAGGGAGAGAGAATAGGACAGAAGAAAATTTGAAAATAGAACGGCTAACATTTCCAAAACTGTTGAAACATAAAAATCAATTGAAGCAGGATACACATGTAGGATAAATAGTTTTACATGTACACAAAAGAATAGCATACTAACAATTTTGAAAACCAAATATAAAGATAAAATATTAAAGCACATAGAGAAAAAATGGCAAATTACCTTCAAAAGAGCAAGGGATGAACCACCTGCTGACTTGTTAGAAGACATGACGGAAACCAAAGGAAAAAGTAGTGCTGAAATTCCAGTATGCCAACTTATAATTTTGTCAGTGGGGATAGCCTTCAAGAAAGAGGATGAGGGCTCCCCTGGTGGCGCAGTGGTTGAGGGTCCGCCTGCCGATGCAGGGGACACGGGTTCGTGCCCCGGTCCGGGAAGATCTCACATGCCGCGGAGCGGCTGGGCCCGTGAGCCATGGCCGCTGGGCCTGCGCGTCTGGAGCCTGTGAGCCATGGCCGCTGAGCCTGCGCGTCCGGAGCCTGTGCTCCGCAACGGGAGAGGCCACAACAGTGAGAGGCCCGCGTACCGCAAAAAAAAAAAAAGAGGATGAAATAAAGGTACACTCAGATAAATAAAAACAGAGAATTTATCACCAGCAGAAGCACGCTAAAGAAATGATAAAGTGAGTTGATCAGAATATAAAGTTCACAGTTGCAAATAAGGAAATGCAAGAAGGAATACAGAGCAATGCAAAAGAGTATTATGTGGTAAATCCAACTGAATATTGATCGTACGAAACAATAATCATACTGCGCCGTGGGGTTTTAAATGTATTTCACTGAAATATATTAAAAACTAAAGTGTACAATTTGGAAGGAGTTAAATGAAACCAAAGACACCTCACAGGTACTGACCTTGTCCACAGAAGGGATAGAAATACAAATCAGATTTGACTTTGACTGGTCAAGGATGCATCCTGCTGTCTCTTAGGTGACCTTAGAAAATAAGCAAATATTATATAACCATAGTGTTTTTACCTGATGAACACATTAAAAACAAAGCTATTCCCCTCACTGCTTCAGTCCTCTACCCCCTACCAATCTTCACCCAACTTCTCCACTGACTAAAGTGTTTCCAAAAAGAAGTTGTGACGAATGGTTCCAAGTGAGGGGCCCGGTTTGAGTCAATAAAGATGGAGAAATGACCAGGAGACATAACCACCTACAGGTCACTGACAAGAGTTATTTTAATGGCATAGGAGGGTAAAATTTTAATTGGAATGAGTTTAAGAAAGAAAGGGAGAGGGAAAAAGGAGACAACAAATACAAACAACTTTGGGGGGAAATTCTTCAGTAAAAGGGAACAGAACATTAAAAGACAGAGTTGAAGACAAGATCAATGCCGAGTTATTTTTTCAGGACAGTATAGGATGTTTGTGTGCCGATGGAAATGATCCAGCAGAGAGAAAACCTAATCCTGTAGAGAGAGTGGGAGAAAATTTCTGGAGCAGTAACTTTGTGAACAAAGTGATGGAATGCAGTGCACAAGGAAGGGGTTGACTTAGGAGGAGACAACTCATCCATCAAATCAGGAGCAAAGGCGGACGGCTACAGAGCCGCTTAGCTTGGTGGTTATGGGTGGGACCATGGAGGTTCCTTCCTGATTGTTTTTATGTTTGCAGTAAAATAGAAAGAATAAAATAGAATTGCCAGGCAGCACTAAAAGATCACCAACATAAGGTGAGACTAGCCAGCCACGCTCCATGTCTTTCTTCAACAGCCTCGATGGAAGTTTAAAAGAGAGGGAGAATTAAGCAGGTTGGTAGCTATTTCAGATGGAGGGGAGGGAAGGGGATGGTTATTTCACATAATATAAACTGGGGAAAGACAGAAATCAGAAGATCTGAGTGGTGAAGGAGGATGAAAAGCTGTTAGAATCAGTAGATTATCAATCCTGATGGAATTAAAGAATCACTAGGGTTCAGGTCCTTGAAGTAGGGACCTGGAAACATATGAAGTGGTGCTGGGAGAGTGGGATCCTTGATATGAGATGACAGTGGGGATGAAGCTAACCAGAGTGTCAGAGCTCAGGGGTGGTCAAAGGAATCAGAATGTGATCAGGTCAATCAATTAATCTTAGAATTAATCAACTAATATTCATTTAACAAGTTTTCAAATCATTCTAAATTTCAAACCTGATCATGCTGTTATTGGAAGTCCTTTAGACTACTCTGCCCAAGCTCTGAGCTAGTTTTCAGGATAAAATTCAACCTCAGGAGGTTGGCATGAGAGTCCCTTTGTCATCTGATTTCTCCTTACTTCTCTAACAGCAGCAATAACTTCCTTCCCCCCAGCACTCTTCCTAGACTATTAACTCCTATCAAAGAACATCTTAGATGCTACACTTTTTGAGAAAAAGCCCTACAACCACACCCCGTCAAACTGAGCTTAGACATAAGATCTGAGTTTAAACATTACATTGCATTTTCACAATTAATGGCTTCCCACAAATCGGAAGCTCTTTGAGGACATGGACTTCTTAGTCTGTAACTCTCCTCTCCCACACTACTTCCATATATTTGTGGATTAATTTAATTACTAAGTGAATGAGTAAATAAACGAATCAACAAATGTGCATCTACTTGAGGCAGAGACCAAGTTAAGGATTTAGCCTTGAGACTGCAGTTAGAAATAGAGGTACAGTTCTTCCTGGTGAGAAGGAGTCTCTGGGGGAAAAAAAAGAAAACAAAAAACAACAGTTGTAGGAAGAATCTAACTTATCAATGCATCCCAGTTCTTAAGAACATAGTAAGTAATACATTAGTAAGCGGTAGCTCAGTGGAAGCAGCTGGACATTTATGAGTTAATCCCAAAAAGTGAGATACAATTCAAGTTAAAAAAGAAACTAGTAATGGTATCAGGATAGATTCTGTAGAAAAGCCAGTTGTCTCTGGTAGTTTTGCCTGTAAATTGACCATTCGACACCTCTGTTAATTTTTTCCCCAATCTCAAAGTGGTTATAGTACAGTCTCAGTTGTTTATATAAATGAAGTCATTAATCTTTGGCAAGAAAGTAGAAACAATGACGCTAACTCTACTTTTATTTAAATTCTGTTAAACATCTTTGGTTTCTATGTTCAACTGTTTATTGGTATCTAGGTAGTTATTTAATTAGCTACTTGTTTAATGAAGCCATTTATTACTGCTCAGATAGCCATAATCAAGGGCACGATACAAATAAAGTACGAAAAAGATTAAAAGAAATTCATCAGCCAGATATGAGCTCCTGTACAATGGAGAGATTTATTATTTCAGGTCTGGTATTGAGATTAGCCTGACTGACTTTCTGGCTTTGAATCAACAATCTGTTATCTCATTTTGAGATAAAATCTGGTGAGCAACAGTCATATCAGTTGTTTTGCAGACATAATCAAGAAAAGGTATATTCATTTACCTACCACAGCACCTGGCAAAACAAATTACTGCAGCAAGATGCAACATACTATATATAGTTTTTACTCATTAAACTTCATTCTATGCTAATTTTCTGTGCTGTTCCAGGTTTTAAGAAGACTGGAGTTTTGGATTATTTTGTTATTTAGACAGAAAGTGGTTTCTTTTCTTTTTTCTTAGATTTATTTATGATCTTTTTTGATTTTCTTTTGGCTGTGTCAGGACATAGTTGAGGCACGCGGGATCTTTCGTTTCCACGCTCAGGCTCTTTGCTGTGGTGTGCAGGCTTCTCTCTAGTTGCGGCGTGCAGGTTGTCTCTTCTCCAGTTGTGGCGCGCAGGCTCCAGGGCGCCTGGGCTCTGTAGTTTGCAGCACACGAGCTCTCTAGTTGAGGCACATGAGCTCAGTAGTTGTGGCACGCAGGCTTAGTTGTCCCACGGCATGTGGAATCTTAGTTCCCTGACCAGGGCTTGAACCCACATCCCCTGCGTTAGAAGGTGGATTCTTTACCACTGGACCACCAGGGAAGTCCCAGAAAGTGGTTTCTTTTACATTATGACTTACCCCAACAAACCATAGTGTTTTGGAAAACACTTACCTATGAATTACTGGAGAAAAAGAATTACTCTCTTTTCTTTGTTTTTTCAATGTAATTTTTAAAAGGAGAAATACAGATAATAATAATTAAAATATTGCACAGCTTTATAAGACCAAACATATGGCCAAAATATGTACATTTAAATAATGTACGCATTAGCGAATGATTGTAAAGTTAATGCAAAGTTATTTCTACTTCTTTGGCTCGCCAGTTGCCTACACGATGAAGTCTGCATCCTGACCGTGGCATGTCTGCCTGAGTTTCTTCGCACGAACACTTCTCCATATGTTCAGCCCCTGTGGCACGCACAACACTCTCCACCCTCCACATCATGTCGTGTTCCTTCCGTGATGGAACCGGCTCCGTTGCTCCCACTCAACATCTGAGGTAATTTCATTAAGAAGATGTTTATCCTAAGGAGGAAAAGAGCATGGAGGTTCAAGGAATTAGGAAATAGAAAAGCATGTGGTGGAAGGATTAGTATGCACTTAAGTTGGAAACCAAAAAGGAAAACTCCAAGGAATTTAATTTGATTTTAGCACATTTTATTTCATGTGGTTTTAACTAATCAGAAGAATTTGGTACCTAGAAATATAGTGTTATATAAACCAAATTATATAGTGTAAGCTAAGGCTCTATACACTCCAAGTGATTTTTTTCACATATAAAACTTTAGTCTCTTTGCGCATTGGAAATATAGGTGGATCATTAAATGTTCACACCATAATATCACTAAAGAAGTTGGTTAAGTGAGGTATAAATAATGTCACTCAAAGGAGGTGATTGAGTTTTCCCCATACTAATTTTCAGTAAACTGTTAGACTGGGGTATTAGAAGCCTAAATGATTGAGCTGACAGTTTTCAATCTCAGACTTTTATCTTCAGATAATGACTTTAGAGATGAAGAATACACACAAATTCTGTCAGGAAAATGATGTGGCAGATTGAGACCTTCACATGGCATATTTTTATAACCATAGTCATACACTGAACTTAGTTGCTATAAAAAGCACAGTAGCTCAACATTTTATATCTTTCTAGCCCATTAAAACCATTTTCAAAATTCAAGTAACTGAATTTCATTCAAAATATGTAGTATATAACTACACCTTCTCATTGTTTTATTAGGATATCTTTTTGTATGACAAGTTAGCAGTTGAGAATGGGCAAGTCTATTTTTGTCCTTCAAAACTCTTCAACAAAATTGGAAACTCGGAAATATTATTAACATTTTTATTTGATTTAATTTAAGATAATTTCTTTCACAGTCACTTAAACTCTCATTTACACTTACAAGCTGAGAAAGCTGCCCCAAAATAAATCCTGCAAAGCTCTGATACAGAAGAATTTCAGTTCAGTTCAACTAGGATTTCCTGATTCCAGTGATGGACACTTGGGGAGATTACAAGAGGGTTATGAGCATGGCTGCTACCCTCAAAGGTTAATCAAATTGGAAGGACGTAGCATACATGCATGATTCTGTTTCATACATGTTTACGTGTTGAGTACCATATGTGGTGCTGTAATGTAAATTAATGTAATGGTGTGCTTGAATAAAGGTTCAATGGACAGGAATTTATTTAAATCTGGGGGAAATCTTTATAGAAAAAGAAGAGTTATGAGTATTGAAAGTATAAGGCATAAAATAAGATGATCTACTGTTCAAAATCATAAGAAATTAGATATTAAAGCCAAAACAAGGAAAACCAAGGAAATGGCAGGATAGCTCAAAAATTCAAGAACATGTGCCGCTAAAATAAATTTGTACATATTCAACAGGTAAGAGTAAAATTATGGGCACAGCAAAATCATGTGTTACTGATCTTAAGATGGGCAAGTCTGCAAAAAATATTTGGAGGAAAAAAGATTATTGTAGGAAAGAAAACTTAGAGGGATGCATTATTTTAACTATTTAACCCACTCTCATAAAACACACTCAAAGTATGAGGCTTCTCTAAAAGAATCACACTGTTTTGACTGAGTAAGAATATTCTATTTCAGCAACATAGTTGAAATAGTTGTGATGAAATTCTGTCCTATGAATGATCTCTTGCAGGAAAAAAGTAAAAGAAAGCTCAGAGATTCTCATCACTTCCAGAATTGAAAAGGTGTCATGTAAGGGAGAGGAATATATGGCCAAATGCAAATGTATTACATTAGATAATTCAGATTTCCAGTTTGGACTCAAGAGTATAAAAATAGTAATAATAATAATAATATGAACCCCACACTCTTCTTATATATATACATGTACATAAGTATATGTTAGATTCTAGTATTTATTCTACTACATATCTATAATATCTATTATATTCTAATATTCATATAATGTATATATTACAGGACTTACCTCAAGAAGTAATTTTAAGGATTAAATGGCCTATATATATTTAATCCTTAATATTATTATGTTAATGTTGTATATTAATATATTAATTTGTTTAGATTAATTCATTCATACTATATATAATAGTATGTATAATATTTTATACATATATATTTAATCCTTAAAACAAGTCTCTGAGGTCAGTGCTATGATTGTCCCATTTGCAGAGAAGGAAAGAGGCCTACAAATGATAACAAGGTGCCTAGACCACACAGCTGGTAGACATCAGAGCTGGGATTTTAATACAGTCGACCCTCCATATCCATGGGTTCTGCATCTATGGAGGAGTCAACCAACCTCAGATGGAAAATATATTTTTTTTAATATTCCAGAAAGTTCCAAAAAGCAAAACTTGAATTTGCCAAGAGCAGGCAACTATTTACATAATATTTACATAGTAGTAACAACTATTTACATAGCATTTACATTGCATTAGGTATTTAAAGTAATCTAGAGAAGATAAAAAGTACAGGAGAGGAGGTATGTAGGTTACACGCAAATACCGTGCCATTTTATGTAAAGGACCTGAGCATCCTCACATTTTGGTATCGGGGTTGGGAGGTCCTGGAACCAAACCCCTGCAGATTCTGAAGGACCACTGTATAGGCAGTCTGGCTTTAGAGTATGTGCTTTTAACAAGTATATTCTCTCTCTCTCTACATAGCAAATTGTCTCTGAAACAAATTATTATTTTCACTAGCATGGCCTCACCCATTTTCCTGCTGGTCCCTATAACTGAAAAGTGTGTCTCCCACTGGCCTTTTATCACTGGTCAGTACCTAACCATTTTTCAGATATCAGGTCAAGCATTCCCTGAACTTCTAGTCTAAATCTGTTTCCCCTCTTATTGCTCATATAGCTGTATATGAGCTCATACAGACCAATTATTTTCCTCAAAACACTTATATAAGTTCATAGTAAGTAATACGACAATTTGCTTAAAATCTGTCTCCGCCACAGGACTGCATGATCCTGTAGTATAGCACCTACCACTATAACTGGTACATAGTAGGCATTCAGAAATGTTTGTGGAATAAATGAATAGAGAAAGGAAGGGAGTCAGGAGGGGAGGAAGAGTCACCCATTCTTTAAAAGTTGAATAACTTCTGCAGGAAACCCTCTACAGCTTCCCCAGATGGAAGTGGTCAGTTCTTCCCCAGTGAGCTCACCTCCCTTGTACCTCCATGTGTGTTGTTTTTCAGGTCTGCTTTGTATTATCTTTAATTCATCCATACCCACCTTCCTCACTATAATGTAAACCTCTGGAAATCATGAGTGGTGACCTATTTTTCTTTCCATTTTCTGCAGTGTTCACTCAGTATTACATTGAATAGCAAAGTGACTGAGCTTTCTTACTGGACTGAATTAGATAGGATGATGATAGCTTTCATGCATAATTTGTCCTTTTCTGGGCCCCACATTTGGAAGGAAACATGCTGGAAGGCCTAGAAAGAATTTGTATGCTTTGTTACAGTTAATTCAGAAATATGAAGTTCCATATGTACCTTGCCTGCACATGCTGTTCTCCCCTTGCAAAAGTCCCATTTAGCAGGGAAAATCTCTAAGGAAAAAACATTCAAATATGCCAACTAAATACACCGTCTTCTGTCTTTAAAATATAAACCACATGCTTTTTATGTTTTAACAGACTCTGGACTCCATCAGCAACTTTGAGTACAGTGAACTTAGAGTACCCCCAGGTTTGGAATTTCAAACAAACACTTTGTTTGGTCATATACATGTATTGACCCATACTAGGGATTCTTTCCCAGGAGTGGTGATGGGTTTTCACGATTAGTCCACACTTTCTCAACTCATTCCTTTGTGGGCCAAAGCATCTGGGACATAGATAACCACTAAGCTGGGTCTGCAGCCTGGGGCCAAAGAACAGATCACCATCCAATGTCCTCCGTGGAGGCAGAAACCAAACCAACCAACTGCGTCTCATTAGCACCATGTCCTTAGCAACTGGGCCAACCCACCCACGCTGAATTCATTCAGCTGTACACAGGAAATGCCATATTAGAAAATCGGCTCACCAAAATCCCAAAGAGGGACTGAAAATTTGGAATATTTTTGGCAGACTGTAATTTAAAACCAGAATTTGGAATTACGGAATTAAGATAGCAAATGCTACCCTATACATGGTCAGAAGTAGTGTTTTCAAAAGATAAACTTTTTATCTTACTGCTATCTAATTTCACAAAGGTCAGAAATAAGAGACTTGGTCATTGAATGCTTGCTGTCCAAAGAGCCAAGGGCAAAAGGGTGGTTCGTCAACAGCCTGTGCTATATCCTTAGTTGTTTCAGATCCTTCTGGCAATGGTGGGTTGCCCTTCAAAGACTATGACTGAGAAAATTTCATCTTGTTCTTTCTATTAGGACCTGTGATCCCTTACTTCTATCTCCATTCCAAGGTCTAACAGACAGAAGTCTACTGGACAAGGGGATAGTTAATCTCAAAACAATGTCATCTACCCTCCCATTCAAATGTAACTCCCCTTCCACCCTGAAGTCCCCATAAATTCCCACAAGAGCCCCTGCCTTAACTAAAGTCTGTTACAGCTTTGCCTGCTCTCTGTGAAGGCTAAGAGGTTTGACTTTCAAATGCTGAAAAATAGAACATTCCAATCCTGCTTCTACTCCAAGAAGAAATAAATGTCCAGCTCCCTGGCATCTTAAAAAAAATAGATCTAAAGATCCTGCAATTGTCCTAATGGGTATTATGTGTGCATCAATTGATGGATTATATAAACTAGCACTGGTGTTTTAGAAAGAGATACCAGCCCATCCAATCACTTCAATTTACACTTTAAGAAATCAAGTTTCCACAGCTAGCTACGGAACATGGGCCAGAGTCCACTCATGAGAGATGCTCACCCCATACTCTGTCCTCAGCCTTATACTATGACATTCTTTAATCGACTCGGAAGGAAGTTAACAGTAGGTTTAATCTGCTAGCAACTAATAAACACCTCACTGCTCTCCATTAGAAAAAGGTCTCAGGACAATCTTGAGAATGAAAAACGTAGCTGGAGGAATCAGGCTCCCTGACTTCAGACTATACTACAAAGCTACAGTAATCAAGACAGTATGATACTGGCACAAAAACAGAAAGATAGATCAATGGAACAGGATAGAAAGCCCAGAGATAAACCCACACACATATGGTCACCTTATCTTTGATAAAGGAGGCAGGAATGTGCAGTGGAGAAAGGACAGCCTCTTCAATAAGTGGTGCTGGGAAAACTGGACAGGTACATGTAAAAGTATGAGATTAGATCACTCCCTAACACCATACACAAAAATAAGCTCAAAATGGATTAAAGACCTAAATGTAAGGCCAGAAACTATCAAACTCTTAGAGGAAAACATAGGCAGAACACTCTATGACATACATCACAGAAAGATACTTTTTGACCCACCTCCTAGAGAAATGGAAATAAAAACTAAACAAATGGGACCTAATGAAACTTCAAAGCTTTTGTACAGCAAAGGAAACCATAAACAAGACCAAAAGACAACCCTCAGAATGGGAGAAAATATTTGCAAATGAAGCAACTGACAAAGGATTAATCTCCAAAATTTATAAGCAGCTCATACAGCTCAATAACAAAAAAACAAACAACCCAATCCCAAAATGGGCAGAAGACCTAAATAGACATTTCTCCAAAGAAGATATACAGGGCTTCCCTGGTGGCACAGTGGTTGAGAATCTGCCTGCTAATGCAGGGGACACAGGTTCGAGCCCTGGTCTGGGAGGATCCCACATGCCACGGAGCAACTAGACCCGTGAGCCACAACTACTGAGCCTGCGCGTCTGGAGCTTGTGCTCCACAGCAAGAGAGGCCGCAATAGTGAGAGGCCCGCGCACCACGATGAAGAGTGGCCCCCGCTTGCCACAACTAGAGAAAGCCCTCGCACAGAAACGAAGACCCAACACAGCAAAAATAAATCAATTAATTAATAAGCTCCTATCCCCAACATCTTCTTTAAAAAAAAAAAAAAAAAGAAGATATACAGACTGCCAACAAACACATGAAAGAATGCTCAACATCATTAATCATTAGAGAAATGCAAATCAAAACTACAATGAGGTATCATCTCACACCAGTCAGAATGGCCATCATCAAAATATCTAGAAACAATAAATGCTGGAGAGGGTGTGGAGAAGAGGGAACACTCTTGCACTGCTGGTGGGAACGTGAATTGGTACAGCCACTATGGAGAACAGTATGGAGGTTCCTTAAAAAACTACAAATAGAACTACCGTATGACCCAGCAATCCCACTACTGGGCATATACCCTGAGAAAACCATCATTCAAAAAGAGTCATGTACCAAAATGTTCATTGCAGCTCTATTTACAATAGCCTGGAGATGGAAACATCCTAAGTGTCCATCATCGGCTGAGTGGATAAAGAAGATGTGGCACATATATACAATGGAATATTACTCAGCCATGAAAAGAAACGAAATTGAGCTATTTGTAGTGAGGTGGATGGACCTAGAGTCTGTCATACAGAGTGAAGTAAGTCAGAAAGAGAAAGACAAATACTGTATGCTAACACATATATATGGAATTTAAGAAAAAAAAATGTCATGAAGAACCTAGGGGTAAGACAGGAATAAAGACACAGACCTACTAGAAAACGGACTTGAGGATATGAGGAGGGGGAAGGGTAAGATGTGACAAAGCGAGAGAGTGGCACGGACATACATACACTACCAAACGTAAAATAGATAGCTAGTGCGAAGCAGCCGCATAGCAGCGGGAGATCAGCTCGGTGCTTTGTGACCACCTAGAGGGGTGGGATAGGGAGGGTGGGAGGGAGGGAGATGCAAGAGGGAAAGATATGGGAACATATGTATATGTATAACTGATTCACTCTGTTATAAAGCAGGAACTAACACACCATTGTAAAGCAATTATACTCCAATAACGATGTAAAAAATAAAAAAATAAAAATAAATTAAAAAAAATAAATTAAAAGTTCTCAGGAAAAGGGAAAGAGAAAAGAAAGGCCAAGTGACACATGCATAGTATGAAGGTAATTTGTAGCAGAGCTTCAGCTAAAATCTGAGCCTATTAATTCTTGCTGCCTTCATAGAGTGCTGAGTTAAAGAGCCCCTACTGACAGATTTAGAGATAGACATTTGGATCTCCACTGGAAATTGTGATCAAACTTCTAAAGCCCAGAATAGACTAAAGCCCAGAATAGACAGCCAGTCAGGTAAGCAGCAGATCTTACACAATGAGGTTTTTAAAAGATGGAACATGTCTGCTTAGCGTGACACATGCTATGCCAAGTCCTTTCATTCCAGATCTTGGAATCTAGAGCCTGACGCCCTGCAGAATGATTGTTCTCATTTGATGCATGATAGATTACTCCCTACCTCACATTCATCTACAGATGGCAATGAAAGTGCTTATTGCTGCTTTGCACCTTGAATTGTGAGTCCTCTCCAGCAATCTAATAAAATTGTAGTATGAAGAAATTGCATAATGTTATTGTAATAAATGAGAAGTAGCACTACCTGGGGTCTCACCTCTTTCCAACCAAATATGAGAACCTTGCTTTTCAACATGAATAATATCCTAAAGCCCAAACTGCATTGAGTTGTTTCATTTTCTGGTCCTCAGTGTACTGATAAAGATTACTGACTATACTATGGTGTGATTTATCTATATTTGATGCCATGGACAAGCTTTTCTCTAGGAAATAATTATGCATGATGGCCATATCATTCATATTGCAAGTGCTTAATTTATGATAAATATCCTATGAGCAATTCCAGATAATATTGGCTAGAAAACAAAGTAAAATATTAAAAAGGTACTTTGTACTTCCTACTTTGGCAAACAGTGAAAAACATTTTAAACTTTTAAAGAAAAAATACTACAAAGATTTCACTGTAAAGAGTTTAAGATGAATGCTTAAAATTCTTTCAGTTTAGGAACCGAAATATATAATAATGAAAATTAAAATGTTATGTAAGAATATATCATGGTACAAATATAGCTGCTTAAATAGTGTACTTTTTTAAAAATTAATGTGTAGTTTATTTACAACATTGTATTTGTTTTAGGTATACAACATAGTGATTCAATATTGTTGTAGATTATATGCTATTTAAAATTATTATAAAATATTGGCTATTTTCCCTATGCTGTATAATATATTCTTGGATCTTACTTCTTTTATACATAAAATGTACATATTTTGTATCTCTTAATCCTCTCCCCCTGTCTTGCCCCTCCCCCCTTCCCTCTCCCCACTGGTAACCACTAGTTTGTTCTCTGTAGAACTTTTTTTTTTTTTAACATCTTTATTGGAGTATAATTGCGTTACAATTGTGTGTTAGTTTCTGCTTTATAACAAAGTGAATCAGCTATTTTATATATTATATATATATATATATATATGTTGCTCATGTAACACAACCAAATGTCTTGTTATTATTTATAATCAAACTAACCAGTGAATTTGCTTGTGATCCCATATATTTTTCTCTAGGTCATAGTATACATAGTAAGCTATCATCACTTTAAAATGTTGAATTACTTCTTTCATTATATTACTCTTTCTGTGGTTGGCTCTATCTTTGCTCGTCTACACAATTTCTCTCCTCCTGTTTTACATTCCTTTCTCAAAATATAACCCTATTTATAACAATAAACATAACTTCTTCTATTTGACAAATTTCACCATAGCCAAATCAGGCAAAAATACTTCTCTATATATAAATATGCCAATAATTGATGTCTGTCTGTGATCCATTCTGGGAAAAAAAGACACAGTGTTTACAGGAAACTGTTAGGTATTATCATTTGGCATAAAAGTTGCCCAACTGAGAACATGCTTATCTGTTATCATTGTTTCTTAAGCCTATTAATTCAGTTCATGACAAGAAAATATCCTACTTATAAAACATCCAGCATATGAACATGCCTTTTCTTTTGAGTCTTGAGAAAGATGAAAGTAATCAAACTGCTTTGAATTTCAAAAAAGAAAACCATGTTCGTGAATTCAGATAGTGAAAGTAATTAGTCACAAATTTTAACTCTGCAGTAGGGCATGAAGATGAGACTTGAAATGGACTTTGTAAAACACTCCATGGACACATTGCTGAGAATTTTTCAAGCTTTGCTGGTCACGTTGCCATTTAAAATAAATCTGTCCTTAACGTTGACTCAGAGATCTTTAAAAAAAAAAAAGACAACTCTTCATAACCCCCAATCATCCTTACTTTTAAAACAAAATTATTTGCTATTATAATTTCTTCTTAGGCAATGTGAATAGAGATAACACTGGAAATCTTTTTCCAAAGAAATGAGATTTCCTCTTATTGTGAAGATGAAAACACTCCCTCTTAGTCACAGTGAGTGGGGGGAAAAATCAGTCATTTGATTGTTTCTTGGTTTTAGGTGTGCCTTCTAAATTGGATGGCATTCTCAGACACTTGGGATACGTGACAATGACTTCCCTAAACAGTTCCTAAGTACTAAAATAATATAGATTTCAGAATCTGTATTTGCTCCAACTTAGTGAAAAGTTGGATGATGAAGAGAAAACAACATATAAAATGGCTCCTGGTGGCTCAAAACAAGAATCAGCTAATAAAAGCAATCCCAAGAACCACACTGAAGTTTAGTGTTCTCAGCTCGGTGACATTGTCATTAAACTGGGATTTTGGTTTTAAAATAAGACAGAAGAAAAATACATAAAAAATGAAATAAGACAGAAGGTATCTTTGCAGTAGAAGGGAACTTGTTTCTATAACACAAATAAGCGTTCTGATGACAATGGAGAAATATGTCAGTTTTAAAGAATAAATGGTATAAATGTCATTTCCTGAGTATAAGACTTTAATTTTTTGAGACTTGTTTTATGGTGTTTTACTTATCCTGGAAAATGTTTCACATGCTCTTGAGGAGAATGTGTATTTTGCTGTTTGGGGGTGTAGTGTTCTACATATAGATGCATATTAAGTCTGAGCACTTCTCTGCATGCGAGATTTTAATAAAGTTTTTCTTAAAAAGAGGAAAAAAACAAGAAGTAATACTGGCTTTCCAACACTTGGGAAAATCTCTAATCTCACTAATGATCAAAATGGAAATTCAAACAACTAGATACCGATTCCTTGCTTTAAAATTAGCAAAGATTTTTATTCCCATGTTTGACGAAATACCCAATGTGGTTAAGGGTGCAGCAAAAGTCATATACTCCCTCCCGGCCGGTGGGAGTAGTTTGGTACAACTCTCAAAAAACAATTTAGCATCCCATAGTTTTACTTCTGGTTCAAAAATATATTAGAGTGTTATTGATAAAAGCAAAAATTGGAAATAATTAAAATGTAACTATTAACAGTGGTATTTATGAAGAGCTCATAGAAACATGGGGAAAAAGCAGGAGAGATTAGCTATTATTTAAATAATTATACAGAGTTTACCCCCGGAATGTGGCAATGCTTCAACATCGGAAATCCTCTCAGTATAGCTCACCGTATTGGAGAATAATCACATTACTATGATAGAATATTTCAAAATGTTTAAATATTCATTATGGTAAACTTGCCTTGTGACTTAACGTACCTTCAAAAAATGGATTGTCTAATCATTTCCCTCTCTTTGGGGCCCAAACTCCATGCTTAGCAGGGCAACTGAGGAGATAAATTAGGGTCAGGGTCCCACGAGGGCTTCTGTGTACCTACTCATTCTTTCTCACAAAAAGGCTCAGCAAACAACAAAGTCATACAATAAACCTTGAGGCTGTGGTGCATAAAAAACATTTGAGAAATCTCTATGGGCACTTGTAATTTTTAAAAAGCTCTTTAACAAATTAGGAAAAGTATTTGCTTGTATTGATACTTCTGAACTCGTGGTGGATACTGTACGTTGACTCAGTACCCATTTAAGTACAGTCTGGTAGAATTCTTGAGCTACCGAGGTCAGACAGCTAAAAACTACATTGTCTGTGCTTTTATTACAGCTAGAATTCTGCGTGGGACCTGGCTTCTGCCAAACAGACCTATTACAGGAGACCTAGAGGTAAGTGGTAGACACTGGCTTGTGGTGGTGGAGGTGTGGTTCTTCTGGGCAAGCTGAGGCAGGTGTCAGAGCATCTGGTCCCAAAAGACCTGGGTGCTGAGTGGCAGGCCACCACCATGGTACTGCTCCAGGACAGCACTGCCGCGGTGTGGCTGGACATTTCTCATGCAGATCTATTCCCAATTATACAGGATCCAAGCTCAGGTATCTGACTTTCTTGCTGATAATATGTTCTACTAAACCCTTTTCTGCTTAAATTAGCTAGAAGAGAATCTATGGTCCCGCACAGCAAACCACAAATGATACAGCCATAAACCCAAAACTTCAACAGATATCATAAGTAATGGAGGAATGTTAGAAATAGCGTGTACACACTGCTAGATTTAAAATGGATAACCAACAAGGACCTACTGTATAGCACAGGGAACTCTGCTCAATATTCTGTAACAAGCTAACTGGGAAAAAAACTTGAAAAAGAATAGATACGTGTATATGTATTGAATATAACTGAATCCCTTCGTTGTACACTGGAAACTAATACAACATTGTTAATCAACTATGCTCAAATATAAAATAAAAATTTATAAAGCAAACAAACAAATGTAGTGCTGAATGGAAGAAGTAAAAAATTTTAAAGAGTAATTTAAATGTGGAGAATGTGACTTCATAAGGATAGAAAGGAAAGGAGAGAGAGGGGCTTTTCAGTCACTTTGCTGGTGATGTTTCAGATCCTCTCGGCCTCACCTACTGCGGCTTTGGCCACTTTGCTCTGCCCCTGCTGCTGCTACAGAGGCCGGTTATGTGGGACGGGCCAGCCTCCCACCGGTACAGCCTACCGGCACCTGCCGGCACGTCCGCTGTACACATCAGCTCCCAGCCAGGAGCTGCCCCACTGACACAAAGCTGTACAAGATATTGCAACACCGAGCGAGAGCTGCTCACCCGTTGCTTTGACCAGTAGGAAGCGTGAGCCAGTGGATCAGTTCTTGCCTCTCTTCCCCACAGGGACTGTTCTGAGAAACAGTCATTTATTCAGCTTCTCGGAAGAAAGGTTCTACAAAACCAAATAACCAGATTTCCTTGTTGCCCCACATCTGTTCTTCCTCCTTGCCGCCTCGGTCTCCTTTATCCTCACTTCTGTCCCCGGGGATTGCATCTCTTGATAACCCGTTAGCACAGATGCCTTTTCCTCGGGCTCTGTTTTCCAGAGAGCCTGCCTCAGACGGGCAGACAAGCAAAGGAAACTTGTATGCACGATGCTCATGCACACGCTGACCGCAGAAACATGGTTAACTTAACCTTTCCATCTGAGGTTCAAGAAGGAAGGAGGGGGTGGGGAGAAGAGGCGGGCAGGGAAAGCAGTGAGGAATGAAATAGGAAACAGTTACAAACTTTGGCAAAACAAAGGCTTGATCTTTAAAAAGACCAATAAGATAAATCTTTAGCAAGACAGATAAACAACAAAGGAAAGATTTAATTTATAATGGAATAAATAATATATCAAACAAATTTTTAATTATAAAGAGTTATTGTGTATAACTATACATAAATAAATTTGAAAGTCCAAATAAAGTGAATGTATAATTTATAGAAACAGAGAATGCAGAGGAAAAGAGAGTTTCCTATCTCAATATATAAAGCTAGTATACCTTTGGTAACCAACCGTGTTACAGACAGTACACACAAACAAAAAATATATAACATAATTTATCTTACAGGTATGAGATGAAAATCCTAAATAGATTCTTAATTATGCAATTCCAATAATATTTCTAAGTGAAATCTATCCATCTTTTAAAAATGTATTAATTTTTAAAATTTGAAGCCTAGTTGATTCACAGTGTGTTGTGTTAGTTTCAGGTGTACAGCAGAGTGATTGATAAAATTATGATGTGTTTTACATACATATATATATTTTTTCAGATTCTTTTCCCTTATAGGTTATTACAAAATATTAAGTATAGTTCCTTGTGCTGTAACAGTAGGTTTTTGGTTATATATTTTATATATAGTAGTGTGTATATGTTAATCCCAAACTCTTAATTTATCCCTCTACCTCCTTTTCCCTTTGGTAACCATAAGTTTGCTTTTTATATCGTGGGTCTGTTTCTGCTTTGGATATAAATTCATTTGTATCTTTTTTTTAGATTCCACATATAAGCGATATCATATGAAATTTGTCTTTGTCTGGCTTACTTCACTTAGTGTGATAATCTCTAGGTCCATCGAAATATACCCATCTCAAGTTTATTGCTGGAAAACAAATAGGATTTAGTAGCAGAAATTTTATCATCGTGATTCACCACATTGTCTTAGTGAGAACAAGTATGTTACCAACTAAATAGTTGAAGTAAAAAAAAAACATGAATTTTAATTCAACACCCACTTATGATAAAAAATTCTATGAAAATAGAAATAGACGAGAACTTTCTTTACTTGATGTAAACTACCTGCAAAATAAATTATAAGAGCTCACTGTATTTAATGGAAACATTTAAATTACTCATAGAATTTCTCAACAGATGAACTTTTAGGTTTAATAGTGTAAGAAAGAGTCTGACTCCATGGTTTCAATGTTTGACTGCTGACAGCTTTAAGCCGAACCCCTCCCTCTTCCATCCGTGCCCCATCTGTGCACGCTGGTAAGAAAGCCCTGGTGCTCTCTGCTTTGGTGCCGACAGGAGACTCAACCAAATAAGCCCCTGCCCCTGCACAGACCCGCACAAGCCAGTCTCCCTTCCTGGGTGAAGGTACCTCTGCATCTCAGAGTGGCCACAATAATAAATGGGGTTGACAAGTTCAAGATCATTATGCTAAAATCAAAAATGCAGTAGGTCCTTGTTGATTATTTTATGTATAGTCATGTGTATAGTAGTGTGCTACTGTATAGCACAGTGAACTCTACTCAGTACCCTGTAATAGCCTATATGGGAAAAGAATCTGAAAAAGAATAGATACCTGGACATGTATAACTAAATCACTTTGCTGTACACCTGAAACTAACACAATATTGTAAATCAGCTAGACTCTAATATAAAATAAAAATTTTAAAAAGCAAAACCAAAAATGTTCCTTTGCCTCAGCAACTGCAAATAATGAAACAGAGAATATGATATTCACAAGAACAAAACATGGATAAATTAGCTATGAATTAAGTTTAAAAGAATGTATACAATTTTTGAAGAAAATATTAACATTCTTTTTAAAAATATGAAAGATCATGGAAAATGGAGACTTGTGTTTGGTACCATCTTATTACCTTACTTCAGTGGGGTTCTCTCCTATAGAACACTCTCTGAATGATACACAATGAAGTTGTATAATATGTACATCCTGATTGTATTCATAAACGGGACTACACACGTCCATTCTCTAAATCTGAAAATATAGTACAATTCAAACAGAAACCCGTGAAGGATATTGCAGAGGAATATAATTAAATGATCTTAAGTTTAATGTGGGAAAAGAAGAAGACAAATTACTGTCTGTATAAAAAGAGTACATTGTCATTATCATTAAAACCACATGAGTTCTTCCACTTCCGGTCAAGATGGAGTAACAGTGACCAGATTTAAGTTCCTACCTAACACAACTGAAAAAAGGCAAAGTACCCGAAATAATGGTTTTCAAGACATTGGATATCAGGCAACAAACAAAAATGACTCCTGGGAATAGGGAACAAATTAAGTGAACACTGTGATTTCCCAGGTTTATCACCACGAGAGAGCCTCCCGGACATGGTGCAGTCACTTGCCAAGACCAAAATCTCACCTGGCCTAAGATTTAAAACCATCCACCTGCGCGGGGGTGATAATGAACCAACCCACGCCTGCACATGGAAGTGGCACTGCCCAAAATGCTCCAAAGTGAAAACCCGGGTCTTGCACAAGCGCCGGCCAAGGCCATTGGCTGCTTTGCTCCCTGGTTTCCTCCCATCTACGTCTCAACATTTCCTGCCCAAAATGCAGGAAACCCCATCAGCTTCCTGAATTGAACATACTCCCCCCAAAGCCTGCGAGCTCACCCAGTGTCTATCGCTGTGGACCTCACTGCTTAGAGAAGCGGAGCAGAGCCTGGAAAGAAAGGTTGCAGAGTTATTTTAATGACTTAAAGTGGGAAAGTATTTCATAAAAAAATACCCCAGGCTGTTGCCTGAGGGAAAGGAGGAGATTTAAGGAGAGAAACAAACACACACATGCTGAACAGACTGCATTTTGATGATATATATATTTTTTAAGACAACAGTAGAGCTGTTAAGGTACATTTTAAGAAATGCAGACTTACATTAAGCTTCCTTGGAGAAGGTGTTAATTAAAATATTTAAACACTTTTCACTTTATGGATCAAATGATCCAAAGCACAAAAGAATGGGCACATCTACCTTCTGTTGATTGAAAAAAGGGAATCTGAGTTAAATTAACCAGACTTCAGTTGGCTTTCTATGGGCTTCAATAGCTGGAAAGAGTGGGAAAATAATCTAGATGAAGAAGAATGATCTGGAATCCACCTTTTCTCTGAGATGACGAACAGCAAAGCTAGTTATCAGGTGTCCACCAACCAGAGCAGATGCAGCAGATAGTTTCACAAGTCACGGAGAGTGACAAATACCTGCAAAGGAAGAAGGGGTACTGGCATCTTTAGGGTTTGGGGGAAGAAAGATAACTGCACTGTAATATTTCATGATTGAGGGAATTCCTACGTTAAGAGCTCTAAAGATAGGTACTGTTTCTGTTACTTAACTAATTTCGAGCTATTTGTTTCTTAAAGGGCTCTGCTCTAGTCTTAAGTGTAGCTTTATATAAGCAGTCTTATGTCATCTGAAGCAATAGCTATAGACATGAACATTTTTCATTTTTCCATGAAGCCCTTGTAGAAGAGGCAATGGATTCAGTCACTGTAATCAATAAAAATACTTTACCTAAACATTTTTCATAGAACAGATGCTGACATATTATGAAGCTCTCAGCATAGAATAAACAGATAAAGGCTCCTTTCCACTTTTTCAGTGGGAAGGAGAATTAATTTTAGATTTTAGAACCTAAAATCAAATAGCTGGAACAAAATGTTTAACTGACGGAAACCTTAAACTCTTAACTGCTGTACCTCTATGATGTCTTGAGATTGTTCCACTAAAGTTTTGTTTTTTTTTTCATTTCTTATCGCAGTACTTTAGTCACCACTTGTACATGAGCTAAAACTAGTGAATGCCCTGAACTGGACAGCTTTGACGCCTCTAAGTTGAGTATCAAACAATACAAACATGTTTCAGGTTCTTATACTTCTTAGCTTGGAAGGTAGATTGAAAGGAGATAAATAAACATTCTAGAAAGGGAGGAACTGGCAGGATAGGAAATGAGATTAGACAAGAAATGGGACTGAAACAATTGACTATTAATAAGAAAAAAAAAATCAAATCCCTACATCACAACATACACAAAGTAAATTCCAGGGAGATTAAAGAAAATGGCCAAAGGATATAAACAGGGAAGTAGTAGAAAAGGAAACTCAAATGGCCAATAAGCATCCAAAAAGATGCTCAAGCTCACTAGTCTTTGGAGAAATTCAAAGTAAGACCCCATTAATACCTTATCTTTCACTCATCAAACTGGTAAAAATTTAAATGCAGCAAATAGCAAATCCCAGCAAAGCAAGGGAAAAAGTAATCACAGGCAGTTGGTGAAGGGTGAATTGGTACAACTATTCTGGGAGGTCAATTTGGTTATTCTTAATTGCAATTTTTAAATTTACATCCATTAAAGTTGAAGATACACACGCCCTAGAATGGAGAAATCATGCTTCTGGTATAAACTCTAAAGAAACTTAGCATATGTGCCCAAGGAAGCATGTATAAAGATGCCCAGTGAAGCATAATTTTCATGGGAAAAATTGGGAAAAAATGCTCCTCAATGGGAGAATGGATAAACACACATGTATTTATATAATGTTACTCTATATAGCTACAAAAATTAATAAACGGATCTTTACAAACCAACATGATTAAATCTCTCTAGAGTAAAGTACTGATTAAAAATAAAAGATGCAGAACGAAATATAAAGTGTAATACCTTTGATTTAAATTTTTTCAATCTACAAACAATAATTCCTGTTTATGGATATAGATCATTACTAAAATATAAATATGAAGCATATTAATTTTTGAATAGTTATCTCTGGTGAAGGGGAGCTGAAAACGTAATTGGAGAACGTACAAAGAAGGTTTCATCTAGTCAGTGAAGCAGTATTTTTGAAAAGATAGACTTAAACAAGATAAGGGATTAATAATGAAGTGTGGATGGTAAATATATGTATGTTTATTATATAATCTAATTTTCTGTGTATTTAAAAGGTTTTCATACTAAAAAATATCCCGATGAATTTCTAATAAGCCTATTGTACTTTAATCTTAACGGAACAAAGCAGGATGTTGAGTGTGGCCCATGATCTCAACAACCTAAGCCAGCAATGGTAAACTGACAGCCCTCAGTCTGACAAGGGCCTCGGCCCTGTTTTGCTTGGCTGTGCCTTAATATTGACCCACACAGTGTTTAAAAAAATCTGTGAAGGATATGTCAACATTTAGAAGTTAGGAGATACCACGTAAAAATCCTGACTTCTGCCTTTTTTTGCAGAATCAGGAGGTCAGGCAATGTGAACCATAGTCCAATGGGGCAAGATGGGTGGAGCTGGGGGGCTGCCAGCTCTTTTGGTCCAGAGCAGTCCAGTAACTGCCCGCAGCACTGCCCCCTCCAAAACTGGATCCGAGTCCCACTGGCCACCTACCACCACACTTGCCCTGTTCTCTTATTCCAGGAGAAAAGCCAAATATTTCACCTGGCCCTCTTTGTTTGTTTTCATTACCTGTCTCCTTCTCGTAGGCATCTAAATTTGTAACCCCTACTTTAAAAAAAAAAAAAAAACATTGAACAGGATTGGAGAGAAGTAAAACAAATATTTTTCACTGTTGTCTCTGAGTTACTGGAGAGCCAGTTTTTAAAGCTTAAAAAGGACTGTATAAAACTGTGAAAACAGCCAAACCCAAAGATCCTTCCATATTCCTACTTCAGGTCCCAGCATGACACAAAACTACCCTTCTGGGATTATTTTCTGCTCCAGATTTTCTCCACTTTCCTGTCACAGGAAAGCTCCTAGCATAGTTCCCAAGCACACTGAGCCTTTTAAGATCCAGAGTTATTTTTTCCCCGCAGGCCATTCCTTTAAAAACAAAAAAATCCTTTCTATTCCCATGTCATCTTTCAAAGCTCTTACCCATAAATTCAAATATAAGTCCTCTGTGATGCTTTTCCTGATTTCCTCTGATAACAGAATTTTTCACCCACCTTTGCTCACATGACCAGGAATTCTATCTCTGGTAGCAAAAAACATTGGGTACATACATCTATTTGTCACTATACAGTGGGAGGACAAATCTTATCCATCTACCCATTGCTTCCTTCCTAGTGTAGAAAGGGCTTGTCTAGAAAATAGGAGATGCTCAAAAATATCAAATAAAAAACAGTATATTAATTATCATTATACAATACGCTATAATTAGAAGATATAGGCCACTAAATTTAATCTATACTTTCCTTCCTGTTATATATCATGAAAGTTGCTGTCTTGATTCCACTATAACATGCATGTGCTTTTTTCTCATATAAATGCAAGAAATGTAAAATATAAAATCATAGTGAAGCAAACATATAAAAATTCCTATTTGGGGGGGTTTCCAGATAAGTGAAATCTACTTCATTATAATGCATTTTCAATACAGTAAGGATTATTTGTTCTCATTTCTCAAAATTCTTGAGTTTATAAATTTATAAATGTAAGTTGGATGTATTATTGAGTGAGAATTAGATGGCTTCTTTTTTTTTTAACATCTTTATTGGAGTATAATTGCTTTACAATGGTGTGTTAGTTTCTGCTATAAAACAAAGTGAATCAGTTATACATATACATATGTTCCCATATCTCTTCCCTCTTGTGTCTCCCTCCCTCCCACCCTCCCTATCCCACCCCTCCAGGCGGTCACAAAGCACTGAGCTGATCTCCCTGTGCTATGCGGCTGCTTCCCATTAGCTATCTACCTTACGTTTGGTAGTGTATATATGTCCATGCCTCTCTCTCGCTTTGTCACAGCTTACCCTTCCCCCTCCCCATATACTCAAGTCCATTCTCTAGTAGGTCTGTGTCTTTATTCCTGTCTTACCCCTAGGTTCTTCATGACATTTTTTTTTCTTAAATTCCATATATATGTGTTAGCATACGGTATTTGTCTTTCTCTTTTGGACTTCCTTCACTCTGTATGACAGACTCTAGGTCCATCCACCTCATTACAAATAGCTCAATTTCATTTTTTTTTATGGCTGAGTAATATTCCATTGTATATATGTGCCACATCTTCTTTATCCAGTCAGCCGATGATGGACACTTAGGTTGTTTCCATCTCCAGGCTATTGTAAATAGAGCTGCAATGAACATTTTGGTACATGACTCTTTTTGAATGATGGTTTTCTCAGGGTATATGCCCAGTAGTGGGATTGCTGGGTCATATGGTAGTTCTATTTGTAGTTTTTTAAGGAACCTCCATACTGTTCTCCATAGTGGCTGTACCAATTCACGTTCCCACCAGCAGTGCAAGAGTGTTCCCTTCTCTCCACACCCTCTCCAGCATTTATTGTTTCTAGATTTTTTGATGATGGCCATTCTGACTGGTGTGAGATGATATCTCATTGTAGTTTTGATTCGCATTTCTCTAATGATTAATGATGTTGAGCATTCTTTCATGTGTTTGTTGGCAGTCTGTATATCTTCTTTGGAGAAATGTCTATTTAGGTCTTCTGCCCATTTTGGGATTGGGTTGTTTGTTTTTTTGTTATTGAGCTGCATGAGCTGCTTATAAATTTTGGAGATTAATCCTTTGTCAGTTGCTTCATTTGCAAATATTTTCTCCCATTCTGAGGGTTGTCTTTTGGTCTTGTTTATGGTTTCCTTTGCTGTGCAAAAGCTTTGAAGTTTCATTAGGTCCTATTTGTTTATTTTTGTTTTTATTTCCATTACTCTAGGAGGTGGGTCAGAAAGGATCTTGCTGTGATTTATGTCATAGAGTGTTCTGCCTATGTTTTCCTCTAAGAGTTTGATAGTTTCTGGCCTTACATTTAGGTCTTTAATCCATTTTGAGCTTATTTTTGTGTATGGTGTTAGGGAGTGATCTAATCTCATACTTTTACATGTACCTGTCCAGTTTACCCAGCACCACTTATTGAAGAGGCTGTCCTTTCTCCACTGTATATTCTTGCCTCCTTTATGAAAGATAAGGTGACCATGTGTGCGTGGGTTTATCTCTGGGCTTTCTATCCTGTTCCATTGATCTATCTTTCTGTTTTTGTGCCAGTACCATACTATCTTGATTACTGTAGCTTTGTAGTATAGTCTGAAGTCAGGGAGCCTGATTCCTCCAGCTCCATTTTTCTTTCTCAAGATTGCTTTGGCTATTCAGGGTCTTTTGTGTTTCCATACAAATTGTGAAATTTTTTGTTCTAGTTCTCTGAAAAATGCCAGTGGTAGTTTGATAGGGATTGCATTGAATCTGTAGATTGCTTTGGGTAGTAGAGTCATTTTCACAATGTTGATTCTTCCAATCCAAGAACATGGTATATCTCTCTATCTATTTGTATCATCTTTAATTTCTTTCATCAGTGTCTTATAATTTTCTGCATACAGGTCTTTTGTCTCCTTAGGTAGGTTTATTCCTAGATATTTTATTCTTTTTGTTGCAGTGGTAAATGGGAGTGTTTTGTTAATTTCACTTTCAGATTTTTCATCATTAATGTATAGGAATGCCAGAGATTTCTGTGCATTAATTTTGTATCCTGCTACTTTACCAAATTCATTGATTAGCTCTAATAGTTTTCTGGTAGCATCTTTAGGATTCTGTATGTATAGTATCATGTCATCTGCAAATAGTGACAGCTTTATTTCTTCTTTTCTGATTTGGATTCCTTTTATTTCCTTTTCTTCTCTGATTGCTGTGGCTAAAGCTTCCAAAACCATGTTGAATAAGAGTGGTGAGAGTGGGCAACCTTGTCTTGTTCCTGATCTTAGTGGAAATGCTTTCAGTTTTTCACCATTGAGGACAATGTTGGCTGTGGGTTTGTCATATATGGCCTTTATTATGTTGAGGAAAGTTCCCTCTTTGCCTACTTTCTGCAGGGTTTTTATCATAAATGGGTGCTGAATTTTGTCGAAAGCTTTCTCTGCATATATTGGGATGATCATATGGTTTTTCTCCTTCAATTTGTTAATATGATGTATCACGTTGATTGATTTGCATATATTGAAGAATCCTTGCATTCCTGGAATAAACCCCACTTGATCATGGTGTATGATCCTTTTAATGTTGATGGATTATGTTTGCTAGTATTTTGTAGAGAATTTTTGCATCTATGTTCATCAGTGATATTGGCCTGTAGTTTAGATGACTTCTTACCCACCATATTCAGTGAGTTTTAAGAAAACTCCCCCAGCAAAACATACAGCAATACATATTCCAATAACTATAGTTTTTACCAAATCAATTTTGGATTCAACCTAAAGGATTGATTTCTGTGCATATTCCTGCCATGAGGCCGTTTCTCCTAACCAGCCTTCGTGAAAATTAAAGTGCTGTTTTAGTCACTCCCTAAGCTCAAGTAACCCTTCATGAGTTATCTCTCCATCCGATATCAGCGCCTGATTCTCTGCTGACTTCTAATAGCTGGGTTGTTTAAATTTTCTCAAGACACGTTTTACAGAAAATTTATCTGTTTAACAGAAAAATAAGGGATAGAAGAACGGAAAAAAGCTAGTAGGAACTACAATTTTATATTTGGTCTCACAGGAATAAGCATATTTTTCCTTCCTGTCTGTGTCACAGGCATATAATCTACCTTTACACTTAAATTGTTTAAAACATTTAGAACTTAGTACATTTAGTAAACCTTCACAACTGCCACTTTAAATTTGACAATAATATAAAAATAAGGAAAAGTAAATAGATAACAGCTGCATTTAATTCCCACCAATTGCCTACCTGCATGAAGACATTGTAGTCACATTTTGCAGCTCTTGGGAATTCATTGTAAGTTAGCCTTAGTAGAACATGACAGCTACCTTGTTAACGAACATTCTTTCCTGAAAGTGGATTCCATAAGTTATAAATATAACAGGCAAGAAGAATGCCATATGTAACCTCAAAAGTCAAAGATTACTGATGTGTGAGCCAGAAGTAATAAAAATAGCCTGTATGTTGCATGAACCAGGGTATGGTTGCTGGCAATCATCTCAGGGTAAATTTCTCTACCGTGATCAGAGTCACAGCATAAAGTAACTGAAAACCTGAAGCATTTGTTAATAAAGAAGAAAAACACACATTTCACCAAATATGGCAACAGCACTGACGAATGATTTACACTCAAGCATCATATTGTCTGAAATACTATGCTTTGTACCCTTGACAGTGAGGGGAATAAAGCAGTAATCAGGAGATCATACTTGCAAGGTATTGACTTTGAAAGAAAATGTCTGGTACACAGATTATGCTGATTAAGAATTTAAAAACTATACATTAAAAGCATAGTAATTCTTAAAATTCTTAAAAATGGTGTCATTAAGTAACACTTCTTTTTATCTTATCTATCTAAAAGTTACATATATGAAATACCTAGCTGGTATGCTCTGTATATTGGCAGAGTTCTCTGGTCTCTAGTTTAATATACTTGGGCAGAGTCACCTAGTTAACAAACATGTTCACAAGGGACCTGAAGCACAAAAATTATCTAAAAGCCAAGAGAATAATGTTCCTAGAGTATTCAGAAGAGGGTAATGACTTACAGTAAAGATCTGGGACCAGGTTCCCTGGTTTCACGTTCTGGCTCTGCTACTTCTTAGCTGTGCTGTCTTAAGAGAGTTGTGTGTTTTGGTTTTCTCATTTGAAAAATAGTACTAATCTCATAAGGCTATTGAGAAAGAATGCTACAACAACAAAATTAACAAATGTTTAATTGAATGTCTATAAAAATAATATACTAAAATTGTTTATTTTAAAATCTAAATGTTATTAGATTAAAAAAATTTGGAAAAGAAACAATTTGAGGCTTGGATTCTTCCCATTTATAAGTCCTAAGTATATGATAATTTCTATTAAGCAACCATAAATTTTCTCAAAAATATTAACTGGTTATATATTAAATACAGTCTTACCACCAAATAATTTTATAAACAAATTTAAAAACTATTCCCAAAGCAAAATATCATTTTTAATGTGAGATGTGGGAGTATTTTCACATAGCTGATATGATGAGGACTATAGATTCTAAAATTAAGCATGCCTAGAGTTTATAAATATCTTAAATGGCTCAGGAATTGATTTGTTAGAAAACAATAGGGGAATCTAGGTGAGAATGACGATCTTTTGGCTGAAGATGAAGATAGCATACATAATTCTCCATCCATTCACTTAACTGTTCATTTCCAGTATACATGCATAGCAGTGTCTGAATTGTTAAGCCCACCCACCAAGGGAACCAACTCTACCAGCTAAAGTGCTTGTGTGAGTTGCTTTTCTGCCTGTAGTCTTACAGACTCTATTCATTTCCAAAGTAACTTAGGTCAGCACCTTTTCCCCACCCCTTCAGTAGGGCTGTTCATGCTTATAGTCATATGGAGTATAGATTATTTTGTCACATTCTGCATTTCCTCCTGAGATTTCCCAGCTTCCAAAATGATTATGTAAAATTTGCATACATCAAGTTTCATTCTCTGTGGTAAAGTTCTCTAAATTTTGCCAAATGTGTAGTGTCATGTATTCACAATTAAAGTATTATACAGTATATATTGACATATATACACTAATATGTATAAAATGGATAACTAATAAGAACCTGCTGTATAAAAAAATCAAATAATATTGAAAAATTCAAAAAATAAAATATTACACAGAGCTGTTACCATCCTAAAAACAAAACCCTGTGCTTCACCTATTCAAGCTCACTCACTTCTCCATGAACCTCTGGCAACCACTGATCTTTTTATTTTCTCCATAATAAAAAATTTTTTCTTTTACAGAATGTCATGTAATTAGAATCATACAGTAGGTAAGGTAGACTGGCTTCTTTCAGATAGTAATATGCATTTAAGTTATTCAAGTTTTTTCATGACTTAATAGCTCATTTATTTTTATTGCTGAATAATATTCCATTGTATGGGTATACCACAATTTGTTTATCCTTTCTCAAAAAAAAAAAGAAATATCTCAGTTTCTAGATTTTTGCCAATTATGAATTAAGCTGCTACAAGCATTTGCATGCAGATTTCTGTGAGGATGTAGGTTTTCAAATCAGTTGGACCGATACCAGGAGCATGATTGTTGGACCTTGTAAGAGTATGTTTACCTTTGTATGAAACTACCAAACTGTCTTCCGGACTGTGTACCCCTTTGCCTTCCTACCAGCAATGAATAACTTGCTGCTGCTCTGCAATCTCATTGGCAATTGGTATTGCCAGTCTTTTTGGATTTTAGCCATACTAAACAGATGTGTAGTAGCATCTCATTGTTAGTTTAATTTGCAATTCTCTAATGTGAAATGATTTTTAGCATCTTTTCATGTGCTTAATTTTCTTTCATCTATTTTCTTTGGTAAGATGTCTTTTCAGATCATTTGCCCATTTTTTGATTGGGTTGTTTGTTTTTCTATTGTTCAGTTTTAAGAGTTCTTTGTAAATTTTGGATACAAGTTATCAGATATATGTATTGCAAATATTTTCCCCCAGTCTCTGGCTTGTCTTCTCATTCTCTTAACGGCTTCTTTCACAGAGAAAACTTTTTCTATTTTAGGGAAGCCCAGTATATTCATTTTTTCTTTTAAGGATCATGCTTCGGGTGTTGTATCTAGAAACCATCACCAGATGCTAGGTCATGTAGAATTTCTCCTCTGTCTTCTTGCATAAGTTTTATTGTCTTGTATTTTTTATTTAGGTCTATGATATACTTTCAGTTAACTTTTGTGAAACATGTGTGATCTCTATCTAGGTTCATTTTCTTTTTGAACAAGCAATTTTTTTGTTATAAGTTCTGTCCTTTGTTGAATTGCCTTTTCTCCTTTGCCAAAGATCAGTTGACTGTATTTCATTGATCAACTGTCTATTTTACCAACACTACACTGTCTTGATTGCTGTTGCTTTTACACTGTCTTTTTTTAAATTAATTTTTATTGGCGTATAGTTGATTTACAATGTTGTGTTAGTTTCTGCTGTACAGCAAAGTGAATCAGTTATACATGTATCCACTCTTTCTACGATTCTATTCCCATATAGGTCATTACAGAGTATTGAGTAGAGCTCCCTGTGCTATACTGTAGGTTCTTATTAGTTATCTATTTTACAGTAAGTCTTAAAATTGGGTAATGTGAGTCCTCCAACTTTGCTCTGTTTTCTTTAGTATTGTGTTGGCCAGTGTAGATCTTCTCACTTTCCGTATAAGCATTAGAATAAGTTTGACAACACTTGCAAAATAACTTGCTGAGGTTGTGATTGAAGCATTGTATTGCTTCATCCATTTCATAAGTATTAACATCTTAACAATTTGATTTTCCCAGTCCATAAACTTAGGATACCTTTCTATTTGTTTAGATGTTCTTTGATTTCTTTCATCAGAGTTTTGTAGTTTTCCCCTTGTCAATGTTCTACATATTCTGCTAGATTTATATATAAGTATTTCATTTTGGGGGGGTACTATTGTAAAGTGTATTATTTTTCATTTCACATTCCAGTTGTTCACTGCTGGTATATAGGAAAGGAACTGACTTCTCTATATCAACCTTATATCTTGTGGCTTTACTGTACTTATTTATTGGTTTGAGGAGATTTTTTATTTGTCAATTCTTTGGGATTTTCTACGTAGACAGTAACGCCATCTGCAAACAAAAACAATTTATTCCTTCTTTTCCAAACTGCATATATTTTATTTCCCTTACTTGTATTATTGCAGTAGCCAGGATCTTCAATATGATGTTGAATAGAAGTAGTGAGAAAGGACATAGTTGCCTTATTCCTAGTATTAGGGGAAAGAATCCAGTTTTTCACCATTAAGTAGCTGTAGATTTTTTTGTTGATGTTCTTTATCAAGTTGTTCAAGTTCCCCTATTTTCTTAGTTTGCTGAAAAAATTTATAATGAACGGGTGTTGGATTATTTTCAAATGCTTTTTCTGCTTCAAATATGATCATATGCATTTTCTTCTTTAGCCTGTTGATGTGGTAAATCACATGATTGGTTGTTGAATGTTGAGCCAGCCTTACATACCTGGAATAAATCTCACTTCTTTGTGGTGTATTATTATTTTTATGCCTTGTTGATTGATTTGCTAATATCTTGTTTACATTTTTGGGCATAAGAGATATTTGTCTTTAGTTTTACTTTCTTATAATGTCTTTATCTTACTTTGATATTTGGAAAATGCTAGCCTCACAGCTATTTAGGACAATTCTATTCTTACTGATGATTTCACCTGCTTGATCTATCAATTACAGAAAGAGGTATTGACGGCTCAAGCTATAGTAGTGAATTTACTCATTCTTCTTTCCATTGTTTCAGGTTGTGTCCAATCTACTGATGAGCCTATCAAAGATATTCTTCAATTCTCTTACAGTGTTTTTATTTCTAACATTTCCTTTTGATTCTTTCTTAGTTTCTAATCTTCTTACATTACCAAGCTGTTTTTGCATATTGCATGCCTTTTCCATTACAGCCGCTAACTTATGAACTGTAGTTATATAAAATTTCTTGCCTGGTAATTGGAATACCAGTGTTCTATCTGCATCTGGATCCAATGATTTATTATTTTGCTTCAGTCTATGTTTTATGTTGCCTTTTATTCTGTCTTATAAAGTTTTGTTGAAAACCAGACATTGTATATTGGTTAGTAGTAACTGAGGTAAATAGGCCTTTAGTGTGAGGATTTACATTAACCTGGCTAGGACTGGGCTTTAGCTGACGATCACTGTGCTTGTAGGTACCCAAGTGTACAGCTAATGTCCTTGTTTTGTTTCCTCTCTTACCTTTGAGCTCCCCTAAGTCGTCCTCCTGGGAGAAAGTCTGTGTCTTCTAACCCTTTCAGCTGTAATTCACTGTTATTTATTATACCGGACCCCAATTAGCATGTCAGTTGTCTGGGAGGAGCATTCTATAATCTTATGAAAATAACTCAGTCTTTTAGTCTGCCGGTATCTCTGCGCTGTGACCTTGGCAGATGTTTTTCCCACCTTCCATAAGACAAGGCAACTTGGGAACAGAGTAGGAGGAATGTCCTTTCTGGCTGTGGCATGGTTCAGGTAAAGTCTTTTCCCTGTAGAGTAGACAGTTGTTATGGAGAACATTCTGGGGGTATTTAACATAGGTTACTTTACCCCTCCCCCTGCCAAAACCAGGAAGGGAATGTTTTTGGTTCTTCACCATGAGAACCAGATGAAATTTCTGAAATACACCTAGGAAAGTTCGGAGACCCCGTAAGACTGGAGTTTGTCAGACTCAAGCTAGTGTACTCTTAGCCTCCAGCCGTTCCTCAGAAACACCACTTCCGTGTTCTTTCATTTTTGTGGCTCTAACTGTTTCTGCTCCAGGAAAGTAGATGTTAGCTTGACTCTAGATTCACTTATCTCTCTGGTTTTCAGCATGGTAATCAGTGCCACAACCTCAGTTCTCTAATAGGTCCCAGAAAAGTCACTGATTTTCAGTTTGTTCCATGCTTTCTTGTTGTAAGTGTGGAAGCTACAACTTCCAGGCTCTCCTAATGTTGCGACTGAAACTGGAGGTCTGAACTGAATGTTCAAGAGGAAATTTTAAATACTAATTTGACCAACGTCTGCTTAATCTGTGCTCTATGAATCACCTAAAAATGCATGCAAATTTGTATAGCATACATACTGTGTACTTTTCCAGGGGTCTAAAGCTTTTATTAAATTCTTAAAGAGTTGAATGATTTGAAAAACTAAGAACAACACGATAGAGAATAATTCCTTTCATTTCGGTATGTAAAAATACAACTCAGGTCCCCAAGCTAAGGAGTAACTAGAAAAGATAAAATACATTACTTTTTGCTTTCATTTTAATATCTTTTAACAATGAACTTAAATTCCAAATTAAAAGGCAGTATGTGCCATATACATTCAGTTTGTGAGAAGTTACCCGGCTTCAATAGTCCACCAAATAATTTTGACAAAAGATTTGTAATTTCGCTTTACATAAATTCATTCTAAAGCCAGGCAAAATAATATGGTTTTCTAAGACGTAATTGAAGAGCAGACTTACCGAGATGCAGGACTAATATAAGGTTCTAACAAGGCAAAGAAGACACTCAGTGGTTTTTGGGGGGTTTTTTGTTTGTTTTTTTACTTTTCTAAAAAACAAAGACTTAGCCTCATCTATTCATAGAAGAGAGTAAGCTAACAATTACAAATCTGATGTTGGAGACATCTCTCATGCTGTATGTTACACGAATACTATTAGTAATAAAACAGCAAGATAAAAGGTTACTTTTTAATTTTGTACCACTGTGTAAATCATTGTACTTATTTTCAGGTCTGATTAGATGGCATTGCTGAGAGAATGTAAAAAAAAGAGCTTACATGCGAGCATTAGATTAATATAACTTTTATTAAAAGAACGTTACGGTGGCAATATCAAATCCCCAACTGTTCTCTGTCATCTCTGGGAGATAAAAAGGAAAAGAAGCCCCACCGTTTGCGGGGAGAAGACCCTGTGGCTAGTCCATCACTATTTTGCTTTTGTTCCGTATTTCACATTACCACTCCACTTCCTAACAGTAGCCTTTGAAAGATGAAAGTGGACTCTCACTGAGAATTTCACACAAATGGATTAATTTGTGTCGCCATTTTTGGCATGTCACCATGGATACGGCCATCTGACGGCCTCAGTGCAGCTGTGAGCTGATTGACGGTCCATTCACAGTTCAAGGCTTTACAAAACCAGTAACAAGAAAGAACGCTCATTAGTGGACAAGGACCCTACTTATGCATGTGGGCGACTAAATGTTATGTCTCAGTAAATCTGACATTCATATCAATATCACCATGGAAGAGTGTATTAAAAACATGCAGACTTAGTATATATATATGTATATATATATATATATATATACACTAAATATATACTATATAATACTAAATACGTATATATATATATTTGATACCTCGCTTTCTTTTCTCTTCATTTAAATCTAGCTAAATGACAATGGAATGGAAGCACAAACAGAAGAGTGTTTGTGCTGTAAATCCTATATTTTCTAAAAAAAAAAAAATCGAAGGACAAAAAGCCATTTCTTGTTATAAACTTACAGACTGGTATTAGATTAATAAAAGGGAGTAATTTCTGTCACTTACTATGAAATGGGAAATCTGCCTTCTGTACGTGCCATTGTGAAGTAGAATATTGACATTTTACATTGTCACACACCCAGATGTACAAAAATGTAGCTTTATTCCTCTGTAATTAAACTTAGCTCCTGAGACTCCAGGGCTGCTTGGTAGTGAGATACCTTCCTCGTGCACTCAAGGTATACCTCATATAGTCTGGGGTATCTGCCTGTCAGTTCAGAAAGTGCCCTCCTCACATCTCTGATTCTCCTCTTCCGGGTGAGATCTGCGTTGCTGACTTGGCTTTTCCATTGCCCTGTTACCAAGGAGGGGAGACTGTCCTGTCTCGCCATGCCCTCGCTGGCCCCTGCAAGACCTGCCTCTCTGGCCTTGAGCACTGACCCCCGTCCTGCTGCCTCTTCTGCTGGTGTCAGCATCCATCCACAGCCTTCAGCCGTCGGGTCCCTGTTCCAATGTGCTCTTCAGCCTCGATGCCAGGCCCTCTGTCTGTCTGCTCAGCCCCTTCTGTGTACTTCCTGGGGTGTTCGGGAATGCTTACCTGCTTTTCGCATGCTACAGGGAGGTGCCTGAGAAGATGAGACTGACCTCAGACCTCACTGCACGGACATCCCAATACCTGAGACACCGAGAAGGAAGCCTTTCAGCTAACGGGACACAGAGAAACTTTGTCTAACTCTGTTGAATCATGACCCACCCTAACTCTTCATATTATGTCTCATCAGAGAAGGGAACTACATGTGAAGCTGATTTTGACACTTTGATGTTCTTTAGCCATGAGTCTCCCTTTATTTCTACCAAAGGGCCAGAAATAACAACTCCTTCAGGACTTTCAGCGCTCAAGATCCCTGCTGTTTTCCTTAGAATCAGAATCAAAAGGCATCGTTTGGTGCGTAACCCATGTATAATATAAGCTAATCCATCAACATGACAGCACAAATGAACCTGAGGTCCTACTGTCCTCTCCATCACTGATGGTTCAGTAGGATTTACTGTTCCACATCCTCTCTTTTTCTGTTAAATTGGGCAGAAACACCAGATCAGAATGAACGTTTTGGCACTGCTTACTTAGAAATATTTCATGTGAATTAAAATTTTAGCACCGAAATGAATCAGCACACTGATCGACTGTGGAACGTGGGAATATTTGCACACATCGTGCAGGTGCATCTTAAATTGAAATGCTCTTTGTTAAAACAGTCTGATGACTCTATCCTAAAGCAGTGGAATCGGGTAAAAATAATGTGCATCCTATATGGGAATAAATCATGTAGATAAAATGTGGAGCTAGATGGGATATACAAGATTTACATAGTATGTCTTTTTTTCTGTCATTGTTTATAAATTATCCAAGTTCATTACAGAACTTGGTCGTTCAGAAAGACACCAGGGAGGAAGGGGGAAGCAGCTGGGAGATCTAATCCATGTGATGAAAGGCAATTAATGAGGAGAAAAGAACTCGGGAGAGAAAAACTCATACGGCAAGATAAAAAGTATAAGAGAGCAATAGTAGGCAGTATAGAGAAAATATAGTACTTAATTTTCAATTGTCTGGTTTGTATCTGTTGTAAGGGCTGTTTTCTACTTCCTCTTAGATAATAATGATAGTATCAGATCTATTTGCTTTTCTTACACTTGTGTTTGAAATCCAATGGTAAACTTTGAGATGATACTTTGATCAGGAAATAATAGAAGAGTCTCTTTATTCAGTTTTCTGTGAAGCCTCAATCCCAAATCTTTGAAAATGAAATGTGGCCAGGAAAAGGTCAGAAGTTCCAGGCTTTAAAAATATTAAATAACACTAACTAAAGGAAAGAATGAACAACGACCCATTTGGAAAAAGTTATTTCACTTATAACAATTATTGTTATAGATGGAGAGGTAGCTGACACAGGGTGTTTTGGGGGACTGATTTTTCAAATATATGCAATTAGAGAACAGGAATGAATGGGTAAATTGCTCTTAAAAGAGAATTAAGCAGAGTCTTTCATCTTAGAAAATCCAGTTGGAAATCTCAGTGTGTATCTTTTAAAGAGTCTCAGTTCATTTTTTATATATGAAACCTCTTGGGTGTCAAAAGGATTTCAAGCAAAATAAAAATTGAAAAACAAGAAGCTCTGAAGAGGAAGTTACAAATTAAATATAGAGATACATTGATCTGGATTATTATAAGCATGTGGGTAAATAGCTATTAATTTTGCTTCTGGAAATTTCTGAGTGTTTTCACCTTTAGTAAAGGAGCATTTTAGTCATTTTAAAAATTTATATCTGTTTCATCTGGATGATGAAAGTCATGACATTTTTGTTTGCTAAGATCTTGAACATGATTTATCAAAATAATACATATTGGTATCTGGCTGTGATATCAGTACTGACTCCCCAATGTCATTAATTCACTAAGAATGAATATAACCATATTATTGGCTGAAATTATAAGTTTAAAGATGATTATAAGGAAAATCTTAGCATTGGTGATGGCAACACATTCAGCAGTTAATAGTAAAGCCTAAATATTTGTGTCAACTAGACAATAAAATATAAATCAAATTGTACAACTTGATTGTGACCTATACTTATAAAAATCTTTTAAGTTAAAATTTAAAATAGAGATTTAAAAATGCTTTGCAATATTGAAGCATTATGGGGAAAGAAGCCTGTTTACAAGCCCAGAAATAGCAATAGTGAAGAAGAGTAATTTCAAATGCATGGTTCTGTCATTACTGCCACAGCTGAGGGCCGGCATGGGCAGTGACTGTTTGAATTGTCAGCAGTAACTGTTCCTTAGTGGGCCCCCCTGCCTTTCACTTTAAAAAATTTCTCAGAAATGCCAAATTTATATTTCAGAATACAATAATACACACATCGTACACTTGGGAGGAGAATTTGACATTGATTTTAAACATAATTATCCATGAATAATTTGAATCCATATAATTAGAATTTATGTTCTATATATAATTTTATTCTCTGCCCATGGTTTACTCTTAATTAGGTACTTGGCCTGATAACTTTGAATTTCGTGGTTTATTTTTTTTTCTCTGCCAACTCCATTTTACTTCCTACTGATATATTTTTTAAAAAAACAAAGAAACCCCAGCAACTATATTTAGTCCAGGCAGAGTAACATGAACTAAATTTTCTTGAGTAGATACCAGTGCCAAACACTCTGCTACATGCTTTATGTTCTTTATCTCCTTTAAACCTCGTAGCACATCTATACCAGGCACTGTTAGTGTCATTTTACAAATAAGCAACTTGAGGTGCAAAGAGGTTAAGCAATTTGCCGAAAGTCTCAAAGCTAATAAATGGCAGAGCAAAGACATGAATCTAATTTTAATGATACTTAGCACTTGCAGATAAAATTCTTCAAAGTTCTTGAATCCGTGTTGTACACTTTATTTTATTAACATACCAATCACTTTATTGATAAGGAAGTTTCCATAAGTTTGATTTAAGCTAACCTAAATGTGATTAATTTAGGATAAACTAAATATGAAGGTTATGTTTTAATCAGTTAAGACCAAAAGGCAGCAAGGGAAAATTTTTTAGAGAGGCTGTCAAGTATCTGGGAGCTGAAATTTAAAGAAATGTAAGTACACAACACTTGGGCTGAGAGTGAATTAAATGTCAGCAAAAGAAACAGCATCTTAAGAGCGCACAGTTCTTTAGTGCTTGTCCTTCATATAAGGCGGCATGGAGTGTGGAATGATTCCATGATCCTATAGTCACCTCTTGTCCCAATTTCTCATCCTGGTGAAATCTGTATCCTGCTCACATCATGCCTTCTATGCTATCTTTTCCACTGCATTGACCCAAAGAAAGAACACAAGTTTTTCTCTTTACTTCCCCAAGCAATCACTATCAAAGCCCATTGTATGTGATAGAATTCAGCTGAGTATTTGAGAGGATCAGAGAGGTTTAGCAGAATACACAAATAAATAAAATTATAGAATGTGATGCATAATCCGGTTACTATGATAAGAGGTCAGACCTAATTACACAATAAAGGGCTCTCTGAGAAGTAACCTTTAAGCTATTACACAGAACATCTAAAGACAGATGTACACATCTAAAAAGATTGAAAATCTATATACCATAATGTTGAGAGTGGTGAAAGATGTTAGTAATGTTTTCTTCTTCACATGTGTTGTTAAAAATTTCTATGATAAACATTAAAATGTCTAAGGAAAAAGGCAGTTTTTAAAGTAACTTGAAATCAAGAATCATAAATTAAATAATTGTGACTTTTTCTGGAGGGCCCTTTGTACAACCCATTGGCTTAAACATCAGTGTATTCCTCAGTGCCTTTCATATAAAAAATTAATCAGTGAATGAATATAGATACAGATGAAACACACTTTCCCATAGCCCATGTTCACAAAGCATACTCAGAGGACTCTGAGTACTGAAATATCTAAAAACTTTATTCAATTTATGTAATATTGTATTTATATATAAATTTGATGAAAAATACAGAATATTACTACTTATCTGATTTTTTAAAAAATATTACATAGAATTTCATAATTATTTTAAAAATCCTTGGTTTAACTAGGCACTAGAAGAATTAGATTGGTCTCCTTTAACTTATTACTTCACTTTATTTTTATTGATATTTTAAATTTTTTACAAATGTTTTGAATTCATTTCTTTGAAATTTCAGGAAGATATGGACATTGGAACAAACCTTTCACAAATTAGAATAGATTATTTATTTCTAATATCTTTGACCAATGTAAGCCCATTTATGTATTTTTTTCCTTCAAAATATGGAGAGTCAAACATATTACCATGTAAGTAAAAAGATACTTTTTATTAAGTGTTTTATACCTACATAAACTGCTCTGTTTTAAGGCTTTTCACTGAGTAACCTTAAAATCAGTTTAACTAACAACAGATATTTTTTATAATTCACTTAAGACAATTAAACATTCTACATCTGAAAAATATACCTCTTATAAACATTGTCTTTTAATGCCTTTCAGATGGTGTAGTTAAATGATCATTTTAAAAGATGGTGAATTATTTAGAATTTCACATGTTATACTAATATCTCTTCAAATATAATCTCCTGTTAAATAGCCCATGAAGCTTCCAAATAAATTCAATGGGTAAAATCCTAGACACAATAAAGTTCAAATAAATTTCAGCATTAGAGACACATGGACCCATGTAAGTTCTACTTCAAGGGATTGTTCTTTAGAGCAGTAATTGGCAAGTGGTTTGAAGCAATCAATCAGAAGTTTCCATGAGTAAGTAGGAGGCAGAATATTGTGGTCTTGGCTCGAGGATACCCTGGTGGAATGTCCATTCAAATCCATCATGAGCAGAGCCCACTTTGTTTTACATGACACTTGTATACTTCATCAAGGGAAGTGCTGATCAACATACAAGAGCTTTTATTTCAACATTTAAAGCGTATAAAGAACAAGTCATGGTAGCTCTTCCAAATAACCTCCAGGGCAGGAAAGTGGAGCCAGAATAAGCCACGCAAGCCTGTTGCCCCACCAGTGACATTTATCTTGAGCCTGAGCTACTTCCTGATGTAGATGTTGGAGACACTTCATTTTGTATGTGACTGCAAACCAGCTCCCTAAAATGAGGTGAAAATGAAATGTTCAATCCTTTGGACCCGAAGAAGGGGTAAGCTATGATGAGTGCTACTGCTAAATGGAGCTCACTAGTGGATTTTCATTTTCTCCTCTTGTATAAAATGGGCTCATCTTGCCAGGATTTTCATTTTCTCCTCTTGTATAAAATGGGCTCATCTTCTGAGAGTCAAATAGAGGAAAAGACTATGTTGCATTTATATCCAAATTCAAATAGCTTCAATTCACATTTGCTGAACAAGGATCATCTATTTCAAGACACAAGAGAACTCTATAATGAGAGACTGCCCGCAGTTTTCCTTTAAGGTCTGGAACAACGTGTGTCTAGTAATCCTTGTGCCAAATAGGACAAAGGAAAGGGCTGGTGAAATGAGGTCATGAGAACAGAAGAACTTGCTTGTAATTTTATTAAACTTTTGAAGGCCTTAGTTTGACTCTATGATGTAGAATCCAGCTAGCTTGTCTTAGCTGGTTTCCAAGTCAATAGATCCTTGAATGGTCCTGACTTATGGCTTGTACCTCATCTACCTCAAGCGTCCCAGGAAACCAGGAAATCCAACACAGAGCCCTCTTCAACCACAAAGCTTCGTATAGGGTGTGCCCATGACAGTCATAGCATACTGATAGCATCTGATCATAGCATACTGACCATCTGATCAGTAAATCTGAGCCCAAGATGACCTCATTCTATTTTTTATTTCCTCAAAGATTTGATGGAAGAAAGAATGGAAATATGAAAAATACCTCGAGAGGTTTTATTCATTTTAATCATCAAAATAGATAATGGAGAAAAAAAGGAAAAATCATAAATATATCTGAATCTCATTTTTTTTTTTCCAAAAAGGAAAGGCTTATCAGAGTTGATTTACGGATTGTCAAGATTTAAAGAAGTTACATTCTGGGAGAATTCACAATTTCTCTTCCCATAATACATCATAGAAAACTACCTGTAAAGGATACTGAAGGAAGAAAAAGATTTTACAATATTGTAAACCTGAGAGAAGGTTTACATACAGAAAGTAGGTGCTTTCAAAAGGGAGTCAATGGGGCTTACCTGGCGGCGCAGTGGTTGAGAGTCCGCCTGCCGATGCAGGGGACACGGGTTTGTGCCCTGGTCCGGGAAGATCCCACATACCGCGGAGCGGCTGCGCCCGTGAGCCATGACCGCTGAGCCTGCACGTCCGGAGCCTGTGCTCCGCAACGGGAGAGGCCACAACAGTGAGAGGCCCGCGTACCGCAAAAAAAAAAAAAAAAAAAAAAAAAAGGAGTCAATGCACATATTTTAGTCGAGGTGTGGGATAGACAAGATAAGGACAGGAGTGGTAATACAGTACAGAGAGTTTAAGGAAAACGTAGAATGAGAGGATCCTCATTAAGTAACGTAATAGGAAGCAATAGTAGTGTTTTGAGGAATTTGAACAATCAATATATTCTCTTAAGAACACCTGAGGCAAGGAACTAGGCCCATGTTTATTGATCACTTTATACCAGTTGTTCTGCTAGCCACATCCATCCCCATGAGGTATGGATTAATTATAAATCCACCCTGGAAGGTGTGGACTTAATTCTCTCAAACTCACCATGACATACGAATTTGCATTTTAAATGACTGATATTCAGAGTCAATATCTTGCCAAAGCCCACATTGTTTTTAAAAACATGTTGACAAAAAGGGCAGTAGTGGCCAGTTATGGAAGCATGGATCAAGAGAAGTAGAAGCAACAGAATTTGAATGAAATTTAGGAGCTTGTTTTCATCTCAGATCACACTGTACTGCTTTCTTTCTCTGGAATATACGGTGTTCGGCACCGGTGTCCCTGGGGAAGGGGTTCTTCCGTGAGCTCTCACACACTCTCCCTGAGCTTATCCCAATCACTACACTCACCAGTCCATGTCTCGATGTCTCTTAATACGTCCGTTGACCCCTCTTGGCAATGAACTTCTTAAGAGCAAGAATGGTGTCTTCTTCACAGAGTTAACCATGGAGGCTCATTCAGTGCCTGGGACACAGGACAAGTGTTACACATATTATGGTTGAGAAGGATGTGGTAATAAAGATAAAAGGAAAGAAACTTACTCAAATGGTATTACCAAGGTGTAAAGGCAGACCCTGTTTAGAAGAAGAGTAAAGATATATCCCTGCATGGTTTCTAGGTAACAGGATGGCTGTACCCTTTGAAGGGGGCTGGGAGGGCCTGAAGGACCCATCAACAGCTCAGGAGAGCCATGCTTAGCAGAGTGCTTGGTGGCAGAATGAGATAAAGGAAGCTCTTTGAAAGACTGACTGATTGTGCCTTATAGTGAAGAGAGTTTCCATTACACTTGAAATGATTCAAGCTTCTTACCTTCCCTACCTGGCCCTGCATTAGCTGGTGCCTGTCTCTTTCTCCAGCCTCATCCCCTATTTCTATTCTTCTCATTACTTTTATTCCAAATCCAGGTCTTCTGTCTATTTCTGGAACATGCCAGGTGTATTCCTACCTGGGGTCTTTACAGGGCTGGTTCCATCTAAACATTCAAGTTACCACTTCTTCCAGGAGGGTTTCAATAATAACAGTGTATGAAATCCCTTCCTCCACCCCCAAGCATTGTCATGCTCTTTCAATGCTTATCGATCTCCGAATTTATATTATTTATTCATTTCATGATTTACTTGCTTTTCTTTCATCTCAGCACTGGAATTTTGAGCTACATGAAAGCAGGTGCTTGGGCATTTCACTTTTAAATCCCCAATGCCTGGTGCCTATAAGTGCTTAATAAATGTTTGTAAATAAGTGAATGAATTGATCACCCACCCTGCCATCTTGCTGGGTAGCATTATCAGTGAGAATGGATAGAAATGAAAATAATAGCTAATAATAATTAACTTATTATTACTATATTCTGGGCACTAAGTGCTTTATGTGGATTAAAATATTTAATCTTCAGAGAAACCTAACATGATCCCAGTTTTGCACATGAAAAACTAAGACCCTGAGGGTTTATAATGTTTAGTATAGAACATAGCACAACATAGGTACAGGAGAATGTTAAGTTACACGAAATGACAGCATCTGGTTTTCTAACTTATCACCTGGCATATGAAATTGTTTCCAAAATTCATGGCGTACACATCTTTGACCCTCCCACCATGGGGAAAAGTTATACTTTACTTTCAGGATTTTGCAGCCACTGTGTAGTTTATCTAAGGTGCCACCTGCAGCAGTATATGTGCCAATCCCTTTGTTCCCACATAGCCCTCTACCTAATTGTGTTAAAGCTCATGGCACATTTACATTGCACATGTGTGTTTACTTGCCTGTCTTTCTGATGAGATGGAATTCTTCGAGGGCAAGGATACTGTCTTCTTATGCCGCTATCATCCGTGCCTGTCATAGCACCGAATAGATTCTCAGAAACCATTTACTGAATACCATTGTTCATAAACTGAAAAAAACTTTCAATTGCTTATTCTTCCAAACATAAGAATCCAAATTTTCACTAGTGAGATGTATTTTTTTAACATCTTTATTAGCGTATAATTGCTTTACAGTGGTGTGTTAGTTTCTGCTTTATAACAAAGTGAATCAGTTATACATATACATATATCCCCATATCTCTTCCCTCTTGCATCTCCCTCCCTCCCACCCTCCCTATCCCACCCCTCTAGGTGGTAACAAAGCACCGAGCTGATCTCCCGCTGCTATGCGGCTGCTTCCCACTAGCTATCTATTTTACATTTGGTAGTGTATATATGTCCACGCCACTCTCTCACTTTGTCCCAGCTTACCCTTCCCTCTCCCTGTATCCTCAACTCCATTCTCTAGAAGGTCTGCATCTTTATTCCCGTCTTGCCCCTAGGTTTTTCTGACCATTTTTTTTCTTTTTTACATTCCATATGTATGTGTTAGCATATGGTATTTGTTTTTCTCTTTCTGACTTACTTCACTCTGTATGACAGTCTCTAGGTCCATCCACCTCACTACAAATAACTCAGTTTCATTCCTTTTTGTGGCTGAGTAATACTCCATTGTATATATGTGCCATATCTTCTTTATCCATTCATCTGTTGATGGACACTTAGGTTGCTTCCGTGTCCTGGCTATTGTAAATAGAGATGCAATGAACATTTTGGTACATGACTCTTTTTGAATGATGGTTTTCTCAGGGTATATGCCCAGTAGTGGGATTGCTGGGTCATATGGTAGTTCTATTTGTAGTTTTTTAAGGAACCTCCATACTGTTCTCCATAGTGGCTGTATCAATTTACATTCCCAACAACAATGCAAGAGGGTTCCCTTTTCTCCACACCTTCCCAGCATTTATTGTTTGTAGATTTCTTGATGATGGCCATTCTGACCGGTGTGAGATGATATCTCATTGTAGTTTTGATTTCAATTTCTCTAATGATTAATGATGTTGAGCATACTTTCATGTGTTTGATGGCAATCTGTATATCTTCTTTGGAGAAATGTCTATTTAGGTCTTCTGCCCATTTTTGGATTGGGTTGTTTGTTTTTTGGATATTGAGCTGCATGAGTTGCTTGTATGTTTTGGAGATTAATCCTTTGTCAGTTGCTTCATTTGCAAATATCTTCTCCCATTCTGAGGGTTGTCTTTTGGTCTTGTTTATGGTTTCCTTTGCTGTGCAAAAGCTTTGAAGTTTCATTAGGTCCCATTTGTTTATTTTTGTTTTTATTTCCATTTCTCTAGGAGGTGGGTCAAAAAGGATCTTGCTGTGATTTATGTCATAGAGTGTTCTACCTATGTTTTCCTCTAAGAGTTTGATGGTGTCTGGCCTTACATTTAGGTCTTTAATCCATTTTGAGTTTATTTTTGTGCATGCTGTTAGGGAGTGTTCTAATTTCATTCTTTTACCTGTAGCTGTCTAGTTTTCCCAGCAGCACTTATTGAAGAGGCTGTCTTTTCTCCACTGTATATTCTTGCCTCCTTTATCAAAGATAAGGTGACCATATGTGCATGGGTTTATCTCTGGGCTTTCTATCCTGTTCCATTGATCTATATTTCTGTTTTTGTGCCAGTACCATACTGTCTTGATTACTGTAGCTTTGTAGTATAGTCTGAAGTCAGGGAGCCTGATTCCTCCAGCTCCATTTTTCTTTCTCAAGATTGCTTTGGCTATTCAGGGTCTTTTGTGTTTCCACACAAATTGTGAAATTTTTTGTTCTAGTTCTGTGAAAAATGCCAGTGGTAGTTTGATAGGGATTGCACTGAAATTGTAGATTGCTTTGGGTAGTAGAGTCATTTTCACAATGTTGATTCTTCCAATCTAAGAACATGGTATATCTCTCCATCTGTTTGTATCATCTTTAATTTCTTTCATCAATGTCTTATAATTTTCTGCATACAGGTCTTTTGTCTCCTTAGGTAGGTTTATTCCTAGATATTTTATTCTTTTTGTTGCAATGGTTAATGAGAGTGTTTTCTTAATTTCACTTTCAAATTTTTCATCATTACTGTATAGGAATGCAAGAGATTTCTTTGCATTAATTTTGTATCCTGCTACTTTACCAAATTCATTGATTAGCTCTAGTAGTTTTCTGGTAGCATCTTCAGGATTCTCTATGTAGAGTATCATGTCATCTGCAAATAGTGACAGCTTTACTTTTTCTTTTCTGATTTGGATTCCTTTTATTTCTTTTTCTTCTCTAATTGCTGTGGCTAAAACTTCCAAAACCATGTTGAATAATAGTGGTGAGAGTGGGCAACCTTGTCTTGTTCCCGATCTTAGTGGAAATGGTTTCAGTTTTTCACCATTGAGGAGATGTTGGCTGTGGGTTTGTCATATATGGCCTTTATTATGTTGAGGAAAGTTCCCTCTATGCCTACTTTCTGCAGGGTTTTTATCATAAATGGGTGTTGAATTTTGTCAAAAGCTTTCTCTGCATCTATTGAGATGATCATACAGTTTTTCTCCTTCAGTTTGTTAATATTGTGTATCAGGTTGATTGATTGGCATATACTGAAGAATCCTTGCATTCCTGGAATAAACCCCACTTGATCATGGTGTATGATCCTTTTAATGTGCGGTTGGATTCTGTTTGCTAGTATTTTGTTGAGGATTTTTGCATCTATGTTCATCAGTGATATTGGCCTGTAGTTTTCTTTCTTTGTGACATCTTTGTCTGGTTTTGGTTTCACAGTGATGGTGGCCTCGTAGAATGAGTTTGGGAGTGTTCCTCCCTCTGCTATCTTTTGGAAGAGTTTGAGAAGGATAGGTGTTAGCTCTTCTCTAAATGTTTGATAGAATTCGCCTGTGAAGCCATCTGGTCCTGGACTTTTGTTTGTTGGAAGATTTTTAATCACAGTTTCAATTACAGTGTTTGTGATTGGTCTGTTCATACTTTCTATTTCTTCCTGGTTCAGTCTTGGAAGGTTGTGCATTTCTAATAATTTGTCCATTTCTTCCAGGTTGTCCATTTTATTGGCATATAGTTGCTTGTAGTAATCTCTCATGATCCTTTGTATTTCTGCAGTGTCAGTTGTTACTTCTTCTGTTTCATTTCTAATTCTATTGATTTGAGACTTCTCCCTTTTTTTCTTGGTGAGTCTGGCTAGTGGTTTATTAATTTTGTTTATCTTCTCAAAGAACCAGCTTTCAGTTTTATTGATCTTTGTTATCATTTCCTTCATTTCTATTTCATTTATTTCTGATCTGATCTTTATGATTTCTTTCCTTCTGCTAACTTTGGGGGTTTTTTGTTCTTCTTTATCTAATTGCTTTAGGTTTAAGGTTAGGTTGTTTACTTGAGATGTTTTTTGTTTCTTAAGGTAGGGTTGTATTGCTATAAATTTCCCTCTTAGGACTGCTTTTGCTGCATCCCATAGGTTTTGGGTTGTTGTGTTTTCATTGTCATTTGTTTCTAGGTATTTTTTTATTTCCTCTTTTATTTCTTCAGTGATCTCTTGGTTATTAAGTAGTGTGTTGTTTAGCCTCCATGTGTTTGTATTTCTTACAGATTTTTTCCTGTAATTGATATCTAGTCTCATAGCATTGTGGTCGGAAAATATACTTGATATGATTTCAATTTTCTTAAATTTACCAAGGCTTGATTTGTGACCCAAGGTACGGTCTATCCTGGAGAATGTTCCATGAGCACTTGAGAAGAAAGTCTATTCTGTTGTTTTTTGATGGAATGTCCTATAAATATCAATTAATTCCATCTTGTTTAATGTATCATTTAAAGCTTGTGTTTCCTTATTTATTTTCATTTTGGATCATCTGTCCATTGGTGAAAGTGGGGTGTTAAAGTCCCCTACTATGATTGTATTACTGTTGATTTCCCCTTTTATGGCTGTTAGTATTTGCCTTATGTATTGAGGTCCTCCTATGTTGGGTGCATAAATATTTACAATTGTTATATCTTCTTCTTGGATTGATCCCTTGGTCATTACATAGTGTCCTTCTTTGTCTCTTGTAATAGCTTTGTTTTAAAGTCTATTTTGTCTGATATGAGAATTGCTACTCCAGCTTTCTTTTGATTTCCATTTGCATGAATATCTTTTTCCATCCCCTCTCTTTCAGTCTGTATGTGTCCCTAGGTCTGAAGTGGGTCTCTTGTAGACAGCATATATACGGGTCTTGTTTTTGTATCCATTCAGCCTGTCTATGTCTTTTGTTTGGAGCATTTAATCCATTTACATTTAAGGTAATTATCGATATGTATGTTCCTATTACCATTTTCTTTATTGTTTGGGTTTGTTATTGTAAGTCTTTTCCTTCTCTTGTGTTTCCTGCCTAGAGAAGTTCCTTTAGCATTTGTTGTAAAGCTGGTTTGGTGGTGCTGAACTCTCTTAGCTTTTGCTTGTCTGTAAAGCTTTTAATTTCTCTGTCAAATCTGAATGAGATCCTTGCTGGGTAGAGTAATCTTGGTTGTAGGTTTTTCTCCTTCATCACTTTAAATATGTCCTGCCACTCCCTTCTGGCTTGCAGAGTTTCTGCTGAAAGATCAGCTGTTAACCTTATGGGGATTCCCTTATGTGTTATTTCTTGTTTTTCCTTTGCTGTTTTTAATATTTGTTCTTTGTATTTAATTTTCGATAGTTTGATTAATATGTGTCTTGGCATATTTCTCCTTGGATTTATCCTGTATGGGACTCTCTGTGCTTCCTGGACTTGATTAACTATTTCCTTTCCCATATTAGGGAAGTTTTCAACTATAATCTCTTCAAATATTTTCTCAGTCCCTTTCTTTTTCTCTTCTTCTTCTGGGACCCCTATGATTCGAATGTTGGTGCGTTTACTGTTGTCCCAAAAATCTCTGAGACTGTCCTCAGTTCTTTTCATTGTTTTTTCTTTATTCTGCTCTGCAGTAGTTATTTCCACTATTTTATCTTCCAGGTCACTTATCTGTTCTTCTGCCTCAGTTATTCTGCTATTGATCCTGTCTAGAGAATTTTTAATTTCATTTATTGTGTTGTTCATCACTGTTTTTTTGCTGTTTAGTTCTTCTAGGTCCTTGTTAAACCTTTCTTGTATTTTCTCCATTCTATTTCCAAGATTTTGAATCATCTTTACTATGATTATTCTGAATTCTTTTTCAGGTAGACTGCCTATTTCCTCTTCATTTGTTAGGTCTGATGGGTTTTTGCCTTGCTCCTTCATCTACTGTGTGTTTCTCTGTCTTCTCATTTTGCTTTACCTACTGTGTTTGGGGTCTTCTTTTCGCAGGCTGCTGGTTCATAGTTTCCGTTGTTTTTGGTGTCTGTCCCCAGTGGCTAATTTTGGTTCAGTGGGTTGTGTAGGCTTCCTGGTGGAGGGGACTAGTGCCTGTGCGGGAATGTCTCCGCTTTTTCCTCTGCACCCCTGTTGCTGCGCTCTCCTCCACGGCTCCGAAGCTCCCCCCTTCCATCACCTGCAGTCTCCACCTGCGAAGGGGCTTCTAGTGTGTGGAAACCTTTCCTCCTTCACAGCTTCCTCCCACTGGTGCAGGTCTCCTCCCTATTCTTTTGTCTCTGTTTTTCCTTTTTTCTTTTGCCCGACCCAGGTACATGGGGGAGTTTCTTGCCTTTTGGGAGGTCTGAGGTCTTCTGCCAGCGTCCAGTAGGTGTTCTGTAAGAGTTGTTCCACATGTAGATGTATTTCTGATCTATTTGTGGGGAGGAAGGTGATCTCCGCGTCTTACCCTTCTGCCATCTTGAAGCTCCTCTCTCGTAAAATATATTTTTAAGTAATCTCAAAATGACTAGTTTGATAAAAAATAGTATTTTTTAAATTATGGAATAATTAGGTTAATTCAGTCACATAGTACATATTTTAATCATGTCAGAGACGGGCATCTTGCAAAATATATATTGGTCTTAGAAACATGTATGGATGTGACTTTTTTGGCCACATTATTAAAAGTATAACTGTGAGGTTTCAGATTCCCTTCATATATAAGTAGTAGTTCATCAGGTCACTCCCCTAACACACAGTTCATTTGAGATAAGAAAACGTCTAGCAGTTCAGCATTGGGATTTGGTGAAGCAGATCGTCTAAAACAGTGGATGTTTTTCTAAGGCTTACCTGATTAATCCAGACCTCTGGAGTCTACTCTACTGAGCTAGAAATCTTAGAAGGAGAGGTGTTCTCATAACACTTTTCAACACAATTTGTTTTTGGCTTTAGCCAAAAATAATGTAAAAGAGACCTGTCAACACATTAAGGTCCAAACTTAAAATTTTTTTTTTTAAAAAAGACTTGGAGGTTAGAAAAGAAAAAAGTCTTTGAAATTAAAAAAAAGTTCCATTCTGGGTTGCAGTTCAAACAACAATAATAAAGCCACAACACAAGGGTAAATGCATTGGACAGTCATCCTTTATTTTAACAGATTATGATGTGGTCCCCTTTCAGGTAGGAACAGAGTCCATTCAGTCCTTCTCTGCCTCTGGTAAGTTCATCTCAATGAAAAGGATGAGGAGATGTTGAAAAGATAAGAGTTCTAAGGAGGGCAGAGCCTATAATAAGAAACACAATAACAGGAAAAAGGTGGGGGACACACAGCATTAAAAGGGGCCTTAAGTGTGAACTTGGGGGGAAGAAAAGTGAAAACAAAGGAACGGCTGAAGCCAGGAAAGAGAGCAATTGATTCTTCTGCCCTGTGGATGAAAGCTTTGCCTGCGTATTTGGAGAATGTTGATTTTCCCGTCAGGCAACTTTAATTGAACCCATGTTCTAAGAGTGACCACAACAAGGTAAGGTACCAACTGGACTTGAACGAAGACTTAATGTGCACACCTACAGATAATTTAACATTTCCAAAAGCATTTAAAATGGTTTTAGCAATACAGGAGCGATTTTGCTTTTAGTGTTCTGCAAAGCAAAAGCACAATTTAATTATCTTAATTTGATCTATTAAGTACTTGTTTGAAGTGGACTAGAATTCCAGGAATCTTATAAGACCAAGCTGCAGCAGCATTATTTGGGGACATAATTCCATACAAACTGGAGCATAAATAAAACCACAATACATAGAACTTGAGTGAAAAGAGGAAAAAAACCTACCAATCTAGGGTCAGCCTCTTAAAAGAGGCATTTGGTAAGGTTACAGTATGAGCCCGCAGATGCTATAGTGTCAAAAACCTTGTGGAGAAAATCTTTTCCATTTCCCTTTATTTATTTATTTTTGTTTATTAAATTTTTTTTGGCGGTACGCGAGCCTTTCACTGTTGTGGCCTCTCCCGTTGCGGAGCACAGGCTCCGGACGCGCAGGCTCAGCGGCCATGGCTCACGGGCCCAGCCGCTCCATGGCGTGTGGGATCCTCCTGGACCGGGGCACGAACCCGCGCCCCCTGCATCGGCAGGCGGACTCTCAACCACTGCACCACCAGGGAAGCCCTCCCTTTATTTTTAAAACTAAATTGGTATCACCTGCCATGATCATCCACCTTATTCTCTGGGCTAGTTCTATCTTTTGGTTCCCTAAATTAAAGTCAATCCTCAAAGAACAAATTTCTATCACCACAGAAAATATTCAGAAGACTCTTAAAGTGACTTTTTAAATGGAGCCCCAAATCACACGAGCGGAACGAAATGCATAGTATTTCAAGGCATGAAGGAAGAGTGGAGTAACTTGAATGTTGCTAGTGGTGGTGTTTTTCATCTTTCTTAATGCCCCATATTCACGTGGTAATTGTAAGGTTGTGTTTACCCCTGATTTCTAAATCAACCACTCCTTTTCCATAGTTCCTAAAAGTATTTCAAGCGAAACGAAATACAGTTATAAAATGTGCATCTGTACGACCCCCTGGCCCATTTGTGAAATGTGGTGCTCATTACTGATAGTGGAATTAGTGGGGAATGGGGAACCTATTTAGAAATGTTAGGAATTATCTCAGGAGGAGTGAGAACCTTAGTTGGACTGAAGCTGGCTGGAGAAATATGAAAAGAAAGACTCATAGGCTAGACTGCTATTTGTGCATCTTAATGCATGGTGGCCACAGCACAGCTGGGTGGAGATGGCATTCTCTTCCTGCAGAGCGAGAGAGGGCAGGTCGTAGGGAAAAACGCCAAGATGCTCTACCAGCAGCCCGTGTCTCTTCTCTGGGAGCAGCAGAGGAGGTTAAAAAGCCTGTTTACGGTTCAACGATTTCTTCCTATGCAGCCTACGCCATACACAAAGTTATGAATCCCACAGAAAGGCTGATTATAGTTCTCTTTTTCATGCTCTCCTGAATCCTAGGAGAGTTGGAAACAAGAACGGAAGACAGAGGACTATTACACTCAAGAGAGTAAGGACTTTTCAGTGGAATGGTGCTGCCCGGGGCTCCGTTCAAAATGTAAACAATCATAACCACCGGGATTTGGGGGCTGCCTGGGAGCCCAGGCTGCCATCACCCATGCCAAACCCGTGGACACTCGATACGTCTCTGGAGTGAGCTGAATCTGGGCCACACATGGGAACAAGCCAGATGATACTGGCAGTCTGCCCAAGCCACACCGGGATGGAAGGCATCCACCATTTCCTGATTCCAACAACAGGTTGGGGATTCCCAGATAAAGAAGTATGTCGTTACAAGCTTGTGGTGTAGACAAAGGTTTAGGCCGACATGACTAATCCATGGCAATTTTTGGACTTTCCCTCTGCTGGATCTGAAGCACCTCTGAGAAGCCTTCCCTGATGGCCACGACTGGGAATCGGCCCAGATGACAGGGGTGCTTCCTTCTCTGAATTTCTGGATTCACGGTTCTCCACTTGGGATACCCTGGCAACCAAAAATCCAGCAAGGACCCTGAACCAAGGGGTTGGTACAGGGTGAAGACAAGATATTAAACAAACGATATCCAGATAAGTCCTTTCATGACAATTGCGATAAAGGCTATGAAGAAGTACAGGACACTGAGAAAGCATAGCTCATATATTCTATATCACCGATTCATCACTTAGCATTCAACACTTCCTTGCTTTCTATGGGTAATGAATTCCCCTGCTTCTGATAGGTGTCTAACCTTTCTGGGTAGACTGTAAACTCATGATCTCAGGGACTTGACCTGAGAGAGCATTATCTTGCAGAGATCCTTGTCATAGCCTCTCAAAAACACGTGATGGTTTACTTTTGCTGAACTGAATCATGTTAAAGAACACAATTCTGAAACAAAGACAAGGGGGGATGATTAGAGCCGAGCTCATTGTAGCTGCTGCCTGCATTGGGTGGGGCTGTTAAGGAAGGGAAATTGCTCTAGCAGTTGAAGTGTCTACACACCTCTCAGTTACTATCTGAAATGCGTGGGAAAGGAAAATAAAAAGAATTGACTTTAAAATCCTCCACTTCCTATACCTTTAAAGGAGGGGACCTATAGCCCTTTGTGCAGCAGATATCGATCATGAGACTTCAAAGGTGCTCAGGTAGCAGTAGAACCGAGGAGGGGGTGGAAAGTGATTGATTTCTTGGAAAATAAGTGAGGAGAATTAAGTTGGGGTGAAGGAATGCTGGGGATATAGAGCAAGGAGGCCGAGCACCCCCAGCTCTTTGTGCTAAACATCAGATGATCAGTGATACATGGAAAGAGAATGAAGGAAGACAGGATGTGCTTAAGTCTCTACGATAAGGTGATGGATTTGACCATGAAGCCTCCTGGCTCCTCTCACATCGCATCACATCACACGGGGACACACCTGCTTCAACTGGAAAGTGCTAGCTCCCTCTCCTTCCTTCCCCAAACTCTGCTCTGACTTTCCCAGGTTCACACCAAGCACACTGGCAAGGCCTGGAGCCACCTTCCAACTGCTGGAAAGAATGCTTCTCTCCTACAGCATAGAGGAGGCTCCACGCCGGCACCACTGTCCGTGGATATGCACACTTCATGCAGAGCAGCCACACCTACGCTGTGCTTTGCTCTTTCACCGAGAAACACGGCAACAGCCACAAGAATTTTCCATCATTTTGGCTACAGAGCTCTCCAGAAATAGAGTATCTATTAGGTTGGCTTTCAGAATGTAATATTAGAAAGATCAAGTCTTTTTAAAACCACAAAGAGCATATAAAGTTGCAGAGTTCGGGATTGTTAGGGCAGAACTCCAGACTCCCCACCGGGTCCAGCCCTGCAGTGACGGTTGTTCCTCTTTCCAGCTTGGATCATAACTACTAAGACCTTTGCTGCACACATAATGTTTATCGTTTTTCTCCCCAACTGTTACTCATGATTGAAACATCCCTTGAAGGCAGGTGTGGGAAATGAAATATTATTGAAATATAAGGTGATGATCACCATTACATTTCAAGCTAAATTTTCTAATTAGGATGTAAATCATTTAAATTTCGTATAATTTCAGAGACTACCTTTTTATCTTAATAGAAAAACACCTTATACATTATTGGATGGATTCAAATAGAAAGAACCAGAGGAAATTATCTTTGACCAGCAGCAAAGATAAGTGATTGTATATCTTAGCTGTCAAATGTAACTGTTCTTCATAAATCCTGAATGGCGACTGCTTTCTTTTCCCCCTCCTTTTCTGGCCTTCTATTTATTTTTATTTATTTATTTATTTTTATGCCCAGGTGAGAAATTAGAATATATTTCAGTTCTGGCTTAACTTGTTCAGGTATCAAACAGGATGTACAAGTCCTCTTCAAAGGGGCACCATTACTTGTTAAATAAAATGGCAACACATGGTTAAGAATTCCTTTAATAGCCCTGCAAAATAAAGTAGATCACTGACCATCAATGCCCTCTGCAGCAAGATAAAAATGAACCCGTGACAGTCGACATCTTCTCTTCACAGATTTATAGCTCATGTAACTATAATACTGTGTCACCCTTGTTCTGCTTACGAAGCTCCAGACTTGTCTCTGTCTAAATCTTCCAAACCTTGACTGACTCAAGCACTTTGTAATGGAGCTACAGTCAGTGATGCATTAAGTTAGTAGGCAAAGAAAGGATCTAAATACTGTTTTATATATAATGGCTGGTTGAGGACGACAGTCCATAAACCTTTCTCCTTAAATGCAGCAGGAGATTCTGAACGATCAGAACCATGGTTTGGCTGCCTTTCTCTTGTTTCAGCTTCTTTTGTCTCTTGGTTTCTCTTACTTGTGGAAGCGAAGGGCTAAATCCCTAAAGCGGAGCCTGTTAGGGATATTTCCAGTCTGACTCAAACAGGAAATACCACAAAGATCGTGAGGGAGCTGGTTCCCAAGAGATTTCTAGCCCAGGTTACATACTCCAGAAGTTGAAATGTGTTAGGTAGTATTCAGAAGGAAAATAGCACTAAATTATGGGGGGGGGGGGAGGTTACCCAAGTAAATCCCTTCTGATAATCTCTTACTGGTAGTTGGATTTCAGTTAAAAACTATTTGCTGTAAATCTGTATCATCCTTTCGTATGATCTTTCTTTAACTATACTCTTGTCTTGGTTAGGAGTCAGTTCTTTTTGGATGACCTGAAAGTGATTACCATCATACCAATGCAGTATTAGTCATTAACTTGCCTAAATTGCTAATAGTGTGATTGGTAATCTATACTGAAACATGCTTCTCTTTGGTCGCACTTCAAGCCAGCACAATGCCAATGCAATTATTAGCAAACAATTGACTTGAATGGCCCTTGAAGAATCTGGAAGTATGAAAAAGGAAAATTTGTCATCGCTTTCTTAAAACTAGAAATTAAGCATGTTTTTTAGACGCTAGAAGCTTTGAGTACACCCTAATTTCCTCACAATCAAATGTAATTTTTAAAATTCTATTCATGGCAAGAGATACTCATTTTAAATGGTGCCTCCTAGATTTCTAAATATCCTGAATAAAATAAGTTACCCAGTCTGCAGTTTAAAATACATGAAAATAATATGACATAAAATTAATAATAAATATAAATGGGAACCTAAAGGAAGTAAGCTTTTGGTATTTTAGAACATGGGAAAACAAGTATTTATCCAGGTATACACTTCACTAGTGTTCTCACCAAATTACTCTTGTTCACAGATTGTGTATCTTGGCTAAACAACTTTTGAGAAAAGGAAACTCCCCTTTACCTCTGCATCCAATTTTCCAGTTATAATGCGTAATTCAAAGTACACTAAGGCCGACCTCACCCAGTGCCAAAAAGTTAAAATTATGCTCTTAAGGTTACAGCGAAACATTTGAAGTTGCTTAGTAGATGTTCCCTTGTTTCCCTTTTTCTCTCAGCAGGAATGAGTACTGCCTTTTGCAAGCTGTTTTCTGAGTTTTTATTAAATATCCACAAAAGTGCAACAGTATGATCACTGCCGTCAGCTAGAATAACAACAGCCCAAGAGCTAGACCTTGGTTTCTATACTAGGTCTTCAAGTCATCCTGATGCAAAGCAGACTGCATGGAAATCAGGATACCCATCTCACTGGAAATTAACATGCTTTACCTCTCCGAGTCTACCCCCAATCACACGCACTCTGCTTGGTTTTCACAGGGTTATGTGTGTGGAAGGAATTCTAAATCCATCTGCAGTGAGAAGTTTCTCATACTGATTAACTTAGCAATTGTCAAACATCCTCGTTTTACAGGTTGTAACAGCGACCTAGGCAGTGTTCAACCCTCAGGCAGCCTTACCATGCGGGGACAAAGTGAGCCTCAGGGGAGAAGATGTAAATTTAAGAGTAACTGGGTAATTCCAATAAAAGAAACAAGTTCTCCAGTTCTGGGTCTAGGGACAGGGAGGGGTAAATGGGAGCAGTGAATGGAGCATTCCATGGAAAAGTAGCAGAATAAGAGAAGGTCTAGGTTAAGAGAGAGCATAGAACGGAAAGTGGTTTGACGGACGCTAGAGGGTCATGTGCTGTGTGTGGTGTGCATGTTGGGAGGTGGAGGGGAGGCAGGAGGAGAGGGGATGATGGAAACACTGGGGTGGAATCAGGGAGCCACAGCACTGAGAGCCTTGCGAGTTTCATGGGGAGGGTCCTAACTGTCTTCAGGGAAGTGAGGTCATTGAAAGTATTTGAGGAGGAAAGGATGGCCACATCTGCATTTAGAACGATAATTCTAGCGGCCATATAAGGAATGATTTGTCTTGGCTGGGACACCATTAGAAAACCCCTAGAAGAGAGAGAAGGGCTCAGCTAGAGAAAGGTAGTGATGGAGGAAGATATCAAGAATGAGCCAATTTAAGATAAAGATGCTCGGAATTGACAGCATTTCCGATTATCTGGACATCGGGGTAATAGAGAAGGAAGATTCAAGGATGGAGCTCCATAACGTTTCCTGGGCTACAATGCGGACAGTGGTGCCGTCCAGTGAGGTAGTAAATATCGGAGAAAGAGCAAATTTCTGCGGCAGGAAGTTGATCAAGGGATCAAAAAAGCACTACAAAGTGAGACTTATTAGAAGCACCTTTAGAAAATATAGATAGGATTTAGAGAAATTGCCAAGTCTTTACTATTGTTAGAGCAGAACACATTAATAGTTAATTATCATAGTAACTATAGCCAATTTCATAAGGACAAAGTTCCTCGCAATAAATATTGTTGCCCTCATCCTCACTTTTTGCTTGTTTCTCATAGTCTCAGTACTAATCATTGGTCATAATGATCTTTCCATCATTCCATCAGACCTTCAGATGCTCAAATCTCCAACACAATACCTGTTCAGATATGAAAAAAAAATCATACATTTTGGCATCTAAAGTACTTTTAAAGGATTAAAGTCATGTAATTATGGATGGTCTCATCAACAAATTCCTTGCCTTATGTCCTAATATCCTATAGAATGTCTTGTTTTGATAGTTAACACTGGGCTGCTGGTTATAGAGACAGAGAGTCTATTGAATGAGGTTTCAGAAAGAAACCAAGTCCTGTGAACTTCAGCCATTACTGGCATCATGTATAAGCACAGTGCTAGGTTCTGGGGGAAAATGAGGTGTGAGAAGTGCTCCCTAAATCGTCAGAGTCCACCATCTTTCTCTGGATCAGGAGATTAGATAGATAGATACATAGATAGATACATACATACATACATAATGCAAGTTGGAAGTTGTTTGATTGCCTAAAGTTACATAGTGATATAGAACACACATCATGGAATTAGAGGGGAATGAACTGTCTCTTCATTGGAGAATTTTTTCACTCTGCCACCCACACTAAGAAATTTAAAAATATATATAAAGAATGCATTCAACTTAAATGCTATACATATACAGAATGTTTGGTGTGTAACAAAGAGATGTTTCCAGAGAGTAAGATAAAAAAGAGAAGAGACAGGATTTCTATACCCATCACAAATTCAGTTCAGCTGATAATAACAGATACAAACAACAGCTTGTGATCTCGCGTAAACGTAGTCCAGATGTAGGAGGGCGTGTATACTTAGGCGTAAGTCCCAGCTAAAATTTCAAATCTTCAGTGAATCTTTCCTTCACTTACCCCAATATCGTGGCCCCTTGTCGGTGGCATACAGCCTTATTGCTAGTTGTGATTACTGTGCTTATTTTTCTGTTTTGTTAGTTTCCATCTGACTCTGTTGCTAGAACATAAGATCCATAAGAACAGGAACCAGGTCTGTCATGTTTCCCCTATATCCCTGAAGCCCAGCACAGAGTATAGCACTTGGTAACATACATATTTGTTGAAAAATATTAATCTCATAGGATTTTGACATTAAAATAAAGATTTGACATTCTTTCACATGGAATCATGATTATTCCATATTAATCACTATGCTTTCAACTTCTTATAGATTAATTAGACATGCTCACTAGTAAGGCAGTTCCATCGTCAACCAAACAATAAATCTATAGTTCCTAAGGTTTTTCTTCAACCTTCCTGAACTCTAGGATTTTCAATGGCATAAACTGCATTTTATTTGTCTTTATCCTTTCAAAGCTTGTTGCAGCATCTAACACGTAATAGGTATGCAAGAAATATTTATTTTAAAAAGGAGAAAAAAGAAATACAGCTAAGGAGGCTTTTAGTTGTTCTTCATTTAATAGAGGCATAGTATTAAAGCACTTTTTATTTCAGTGCCCTATTGATTATTTAAAAATTCATCATTAAAAATAATATTTAATAATGATTAGTCATTAGGAATTATGGGGAAACACAGCTATTTCCTTAACCTGAACCCTTAGAACACCAACATACAGGAACAATTATGAAACAATTATCCTAGATATATCTATGGCATAATAAATGACAATAAACCCACTTTTATGATGCTTTAATGAAAGATCTCAAAGAAATTTACAAAATCTACAATAAGAGCCAGTTTACGAAGGATAGCATGGAAAGGAAGATAAGGATAAAAGGATAAGGATAGAAGGATAAAATGGGAAGTTGCATAGATTTCATATTTTAATGAACTTATGTGGGTGAAGAGCTTTGTAAATTTGTAAATCAAAATATATTTTATATTTGTTTTTAGTATTCTTCCTTGAGTTTGAAAGATAAATTTAAGTATGTACATCTTTATATATCTGCAGGAGAAAGTTTATAGTATACTATAATCTCAAGTAGTTTTCCAGAAGCTAACTAACTAAAGACATGATGTATTCTAACTATAATGAATAGCAGTTCATTACAATTTTTCCTTTGGAAAATATATGTAAATCAACTAATATATTAATGATTGGTTATTTTTACCTAAGAATATGTTTCAGTGGCAACTGTGTTTGTATCAGTCTAGTGTATGGTAGCTTACACTGAAACAAATTAAATTAATTTAATTGGCATGGGTTAAACTAGGATAAGTATGTGCTGGTGAAGTGAATGTTTGTCCCCTGGGTAAAGGAGACTTTTTCTTCCTAAATAATGATCTGGGCTCAGTGTTAACAAATAAGAGTAAGTCATAGCATGCTAACCCGCAAGAGGTATGTCACAGAATACTAGATCATTTGACAAAGAGCAAACAGAAGCCTGGAAATCAAACTATTTCCCCAAAGCCAGACCTAGTGGAAGCAAACTGCTGGAGCTGCTTGTGTTTTTTTCTTAGTGGTACCCCAGAGAAGAGGGAGGTCCTTCTGAGGGCCGCTGGGGAGGGAAAGGCTGGTGGGTTTTATCTAGTGCTTTCTGCTAGGGTAGTGCATGTCAATTTTAGGGTCACATGGGGGATCTTGTCACTGTACAGATTCAAATTCAGTGGGTCTTAGGTGAGGCCCTAGATTCTGCATTTTGAGAAATCTTCCAAATGATGCAGATGCCCTTGGTCTGTGGAACACACTTTAACGGCTACCTTCCAGGTGAAAGGAAGAGGAAATTCTCTTTCCTTTTTACAAGTTTCCTTCAATTTCCCAGCTCGCTTACAGCAGCAGGTCAGTAAAGCCACAACTTCACAATAGCCCAAACACAGAAAAACCTTTGAAAGGAAGAATTAGATTGACTTCGGAGGGATCGCTAAAAGGAGAATGAATATTTATTTTTAAAAAAAAAACAAAGCATACTCATTCAGATTAAGATAAAAGGATAGCCAACCTTTTCAGTGAAATTGCCTGCCTAGAAATATAGCCATCACATCTTTGAGGACAAATAAGACCGTACCTCAGGTTTAGACTCAATCTTCTTCAGTTTCTACAGAGTCCATTTGGGAGAAATATTATGAAGAAACTTGGAGTCTGAACCCTCCTCCTCCACCCGCTTCCCTAAGTGTCTAATATTTGCATTATATACAAAAGGAATCTTTCTACTCTGTGATCTGTCAAGATTAAAAATTTTCGCGGGCCAGAAACATGCTAAGATGAAACAAAATTATAACTGAACAAATCCTACTCCAAAGCTGTTTCCCAGTAGGAATTAATATCAGAAACATTTACTTCACATATTTTCCATTGGATGGCCTTTTCAGATTCTTGCTACTTTAAATACAAAAGTAATATTCATTGGGCTACACTATTTCTAAAATGTGTTCTTATAATCAATTGTCAAATCTTCTTCAAGCTTGTATATAGGTGTTGGGCTCCTAGAATCTAAGTGGCTATATAGTAAAGCACTACGGTAGATAATTTAACTTTGGACTTTGATAATTTAACTTTGATATAGTTCCTCAAACAACTTAAAAATATGATGTTCTGTTAGCAGTTATATGGACATATTTTTATTTAGGTAACTATAGCAAAAATAATTTGTATTCAGTGTAAGAAGAAATTACAGATTTGAACTGTGCATGAATTTTATTTAAAAATTTCATTTTTGCTCCATTTTTTTTATCAGATCTATACTTTTAAGAAGGAGAAAGTCACAGAAATGTGTCTATACATTGAGCTTTTCAATTTACATAAACAGTCTTCAACATTCAGAAGAATAGCAGGCAATCCTAATAGATTTAGCATTTGGTGTCTAGGAAAACAGACACATTTGGTAATCACACCTATATACCCTAATGTCTGAGCAACCATTAGAAGGTGTTTACTTTTTCGGTTACATAATTAGAAATCTATTACATTAGGGAATTTTGGAAATGAGAAATTAAGAATCATTTTCTTTGCAAGTGGTTATAAAAGGCAGAGTTGATTGCTGTTGATTAAAGAATCTGTAATGAAAAGTAGTTTTTCCCTTCTTCCAAAAAGTTGCATTTTTCTCAAAGAGGTACTGCAGGCAACAGAAGCAAAAAATGCCACTTTGGTAGACATTAACTTGAGACACGAATCTAATATATTTACAGCCAACAGCTTTAAAAGTCATATGCAATCCCACAAGAGCAATACTGATTTCACTAACTTTGACATAAATGTCAAACTTGATAAGCACAAGTTCAAAATATCTATACAAAAGTATACAAAAGTTATATATCTATACAGTAGTCCTCCCCACTTATCTGCAATTTTGATTTCCAAGGTTTCAGTTACCCGCAGTCAACTCTGGTCCTAAAATATTAAATGGAAAATTCCAGAAGTAAACAGTGCATAGGTTTTAAATTGCATGTCTGTTCTGAGTCACATGATAAAATCTCTCTCCATCCAGCTCTGACCTGCCTGGGATCCCCAGCCATCGACCTCGTCGATCCAACCATCCACTTGGTCACAGCTGATGATCCAGCATCACTGGAAGCAGCTAGTTCTCCTGAGTATCATCAAAGGCCAGTACTAGCCTAATGCTGCATCACAATGCATGTGTCATTCACCTCACTTCCTCTCCCGTTGTCGCAAGAAGAAGAAGGGTGAGTACAGAACAATAAGATATTTTGTGAGAGAGAGAGGCAATACTCACAATCATAATTGTCATAATTTGCTATTAGTTATTGTTAGTCTTTCACTGTGCCTAATATATAAATTAAACTTTATTGTAGGTGCGTGTGTATAGAAAAACACATAGTATATACAGGGCTTGGTGCTCTGATTTCAGGCATCACTGGGAGTCTTGGAATATATCCCCTGTGGATAAGGAGGGACTACTGTACCAAAAAAGTATACAAAAGACATGTATCTGTACAAAAGATCAGAAAGCCTATACTTTCTGATATGAGATATGCTTAAGAATTTTGAAGTAGAGTAAAAATTCCTGTAACATTTGTTACAAGATGTCCTGTTCAGGCATAACTATTTACAGAGAAAATATAAAGAGAATATGATATATTGTTTCAGCTATCAATCACTACATAACAAACCACCACAAATTAAGTGGCTTAAAGCAGCATTTGTTTTCTTTGCTTAGAATTATGTGGGTCAGTAATTTGGCCTGGCTCAGCTGGCAGGGTCCCCCCCGCCCAGTTTTATTGAGATATAATTGACATACAGCATTTTTGCTTGCCAAACTCCTGAACTTCAGATAAAAACCATAGAACTCTGTAGCATCATCAACCATCACCACAGCAACAACAAACAGAACTTAAGGGCCTTCCATCATACAAAAATTATCTCTAAGATGAACCACAGACCTAAATGTAAGAGTTTCAACAAATAAAAAAGAAAAAGAAGAAAAAGGCAAAAAAACACATACTGGGAAAAATATTTGAAAAATACATATTTGATAAAGGACATATCAGAATATATAAAGAGCCCTAAAAGCTCAATAATAAGAAAACAAATTAAAAATGAGAAAAAGATTTGAACAGACCCTTAAAAAAAAAAAGAGAGAGAGAGAGAGAGAAAGCTATCGGATTTGTGGTTACCAGAGATGGAGGGTGGAGGGAGGGCAACTGGACGAAGCCCATCAAAAGGCACTGCAAACTCCAAGTTATACGATAAATAAATACTAGGGAGTAATGTGCAGCATCATCAGTATAATTAACACACTCTCTGTTATGTAGGAAAGTTGTTATAAGATAAACAAATACTAGGGAGTAACTTGCAGCATGATCTGTGTAATTAACACGCTGTCTGTTATGCTTGAAAGTTGTTAAGAGAGGAAATCCTAAGAGTTCTCATCACAAAGAAACTTTTCTACTTCTTTAATTAATACATGAGCTGATGGATGATCACTAAACTTATTGTGATAATCGTTTCAGGATATATGCAAGTCAAATCCTTACGCCAGACACCTGAAGCTTATACAGTGCTGTACGTCAGGCATATCTCAATACAACTGGAAGAGAAAAACTATAAAATTTCTAAAATAAAATGTAGGAGACAATCTCCATGTCCTTTGGTTGAGCAAAGAATTCTTAGACATCATGCCAAAAGCACAATCCATTTGTTTAAAAACTTGACAAATTGGAATTCATCAGCGATCTTAAAAGACACTTAAAATAGTGTCAAAAGACACTATCAAGAAAGGCAAGTCTCAGACTAGGAGAAAATATTTGCAAATTATACATCTGGTAAAGGACTAACATGTGAAATATAAAAAAATACAACTCAATAATAATGACAAAAGCGATTAAATACGGGCAAAAGATTTGAATAGATATTTCATCGAACAACATACACAAGTGGCCAAAAAGCACATGAAAAAATGCTCAGCATCATTAATCTTTAGGGAAATGCAAATTAAAGCAACAATGAGATACCATTGCATATCCTCCAGGACGGAAAAAAGGATGGACAGTAACAAGCCTTGGCAAGGATGTAGAGAACCTGGGACCTTCATTCATTGCCGGTAGGGATGTAAAAAGGTGCAGCCACTTTGGAAAAGAGTTTGGCAGTTGCTCCAAATGTTAAACCTATGCCACAGGCCTCGAAACTCCACCCCTATCTATTCAGGAAAATGCTAACATATGTCCACGTAGACACTCACATGTGAATGTCGATTGGAGCATTATTCATAATAGCCAAAAAAATAAACTGGAAATGCTCCAAAATTACAATCACCTGATGAATGGATGAACAAAACGTGATATATCTATACAATGGAAAACCAGCAACTGAAAGAAACAAACTACTGGTACACGGTACAAAATAGAAGAACCTCAAAAACGTTATACTAAGTGAATAAAATGAGACACAGAAGACTACATATTTTATGATACCGTTTAATGTAGAGTCTAAAAAAGACAAATTTACAGAGACAGGAAGCAGATCAGTACTTTCTGGGGCTGGGTGGGGGGGTGAGGATTTCAAGACCAGATCTGTAAGGAGTTGTATTTAATGGGCACCAGGAAACTTTCTGTGAGGAGGAAAATTTAAGTGTCTTGTGGTGACAGCTGCACAGCTCTATAATTCAGTTAATTTATAGTAAATAAAAGACACGTCAGTAAAGCTATCTAAGAACAGTTAGACATTGAATGTACCAAATTGCATCTTCAGTGCTTCCTGGACTTTAGGACATCTCTTTACACTTAAACACACACATGCACTCACACACACACACACACACACACACACACACACACACAGGAGCGTGCATATACATACACATTCAGCTATTGTTCTACCCAGCCTACCTCTCAGATCTTTTATATCTCATCTCATTCTTGTTATTCCATCTATTTATCTTACGTAGCAGATTCTTCCCTAACTTTTTTCATAATCTCATTGCCTTTGAAGCAAGAGCCTTCTCCTTCATTGTACCTAAAACTTCCTTTATGAGATTCTTTTCAAACAAACTATTTTCTGTTTAAGTAATACATTTGACATCAAACTTTAAGCAAATAAAAATGTTCTGCATGGTATTAATTTTATGGAATTAAATGGATTGTTTTATTTCACATAGCTTGTTCATGGATATACATGACATTTTTCAATTAAAATGAAAACTATTCCCCAAGTGCTCCTTGGCAGTATTAAATGGAAGTATAATTTAAAAGCAGAAAGTTCAAATAATGATTAAATACCGTCTCAAGAATTTGTTATACACTGGCCTGTTTGGACGTAATAATTTTTAAATTACTCATCTTCATATTCTCACGTTGATCTTAGCTAAATTTTTTGTTAAGAGATTGTCATTTGTGATTATAATATGGTACTCATTGTTCAGAAATAATTTTCCACCAGCTCACTATCTGTAGAAGTTGTTTTTATTCACACAGCATAATCTCATAAACATAGAGACCAACCTGGTTTTCGCAAATATGGGAAAACCAAAACAGAAAGTTCTAGTTTTTAGAGTAAAAATCAGCAATAGAGAAATTTTTAAAGTATCATTTAATTAATTGTTACTACGTTGAAAAAATGTTGAATAGGAGCAACATGTGTGGTTGTATATCTTCACAAGTTTGTCAGTCAAACAGAAGGAATCACTGTTCTCTGCATTTTATACTCTTTTATTTTTCATTTAACACTACTTAAAAAATATTGCTCAATTAAGCAATAACAAATTACACAGTTTCCCACTCTGTCCTGTCTTATTACCTAACATCCAAACCAAAAGCAATGGAAACCAGTCATTGATTCTGGGCACCTTGTTGTTTCCATTTTATCATGAAAACTGAAGAGACCTTAACTGATGCTTGGAAAACTAGCTCTCATCACAGAAACTCAGGCTGAGTCAAGGAAACCTTTGAAGACACAGCCCACTTTCCTGCACTTCCTGAGAGCTACTTGAACAGGTTTCCACACTTGCCAAAAAGTCAGATTTAGCTCAGGAAGTAAGCTTAAAATGTTCAATCATTAAGATTTATTAAAGTATAATGTTAATACATCAAACTGATAGGATCACTTCATGTTTCCCAATGTGTATAAAATGCACTGTTCCTTAATTACTATCATTTTCACACGTAGAAAAAGAACACACGGAACATGACTATGCTTTGAGGTAAAAGCAGTTTACTACTAAGAAGACCATATTTTCTCTGCAATGAATAAGAAGCTGAGTGCCCCTAGAACCTTTTCAAACAATCCCAATTTGGGACTTAACATGTGTGTACTCCTGGACTCTGGGCACATTGATTCTGTGTTTTCTTGGTTAGGAAGTCACTTCCCTCAAGCTGCTGTGTTTCATTTTGTTTTATGTCCTCCACATGCTGGAGGAGTGCTTTCAGACAGTTTTATAATGAGTGTAATAAAGGTGGTCTAGTTGATATCCAAATTTCCTTATCCCTTGCAAATAGGCTATCCAATTTTGAGACACTCAAGTCTAAAAGTCAAACTTACCAAAATTTCTATCTCCTTTTCTTTTTGTCTAAGAGTATATACCTATATAGTCTCATTATCTTTCTTTCACCTGCTTAAATATTTTCTTGATTTTCTATCTTTCCAATCACTGATATTTGCTATTTCAAATTAAAAGCAGGAAATTGTTTTTCACTGCTAAAAAATATTAACAGCAAATAAACCACTCCTTTGAAACATTTGTCAACCTCAGGGTTGAAATGTCATCTGGCTGAAAGAAAATGTGAAGTACCAGGATTTCTCTAGTCAGCCTCCCGTAACATTACCTTGAGTCTTAATTGTACCTGCGCAGACCCTTCTGCAGATGACAACTCAGTGCATAAGACTATCCAGCTGGGTATCTTTATATCCCTGTGAGGAAAAATACAGCCATGTTTTCATACCACTCTGTGATGCTTGTGCTCACACACAGGTACCCTTTCATTTGTGATGCTGGAGTTTGTATTCCTAAAAATCAAGCTGGTAGGCAGGTGCTGCACAGAGAAACACAGAGAGAACCACCTTCACTCGTGGGATCCATACAAGGATGGGGTGTGAAGAGAAACTGACAGACTGTAAGGAAAACGAGCCCCATAAGCAGATGAACAGAGAAGCAGAGGGCTTTGTGGATTTGCCAGTGCTTTTGACTAGCAGAGTCCAAATGGACATATTTCACTTTGGCTGAAAATAAGCGAACCACGGAAAAGAGTTCATGAGAAATGTGCTTCTTGGTCTATAGTCGTATTTTTTTAAATAGTGAATCAATAAAGCAGTGGCAGCAGCATAGCTTTGAGCATCACAAAGTTCCCTTACAGAGAGGGACAATGAAATAGACAAAAAACAGATCTCAGGGGACAATATTTTCAACAAAAGCAGGTGACAAGATACCACCCAAAACCCCAGAAGCTGATAAGGACAAGACGCAGTCCTGTGTGGAGATATAGGTATGGATATAGATAGATAGATAGATAGATAGATAGATAGATAGATAGATAGATAGATAGATATGTGATCATATATTGGGACCAGCAGCTGTGCAGAGGTAGAAATAAGAGGAGTTTTGATGATCCTACGAGCCAGACTTAGAAATTGCTTACAAATATTCATCTCTAAAAGAGGAGGACCACATCTTAGTAAAAAACATATCAGCAAGCAGATTCGGGGGACAAATGGTGAAAAGAGCAGAAGTTTGCAGACTTTGGAATTGTGGAGAGTGCCGAGAGACCACAGGCACAGGCTGAAGGGCTGCCGAGAGATCGGAGGATTCTGGGTCAGCCTAGGTTCCCAGTAATTAGGAACTCACAAGGAAAAAACCACCCTTTGAGTAGGACAGAGCCCACCCTGAGGAAATGCTGCTGGAAGCAGAATCCCAGTGGAGCAGGCAGGAACACAGTTGATACAGCAGAGAGGGAGCCCTCACATCAGTGAGCAGGGGCCCACGGAAGCTGATCTCGGAGAGTATTTTTTAGTGGCAACTTCAAAGATGAACACTATTTTTCACACTTCACAGGACCCACAGGTGGGGGGACACCCAAACACTGAAGGTAGAAAACCATCCTGCTCCATCCAGACCCATCACACATGAGCCACAGGAAAGGGCCCTGATTGATGGCTCGTCAAAGAAAGTGTAAGAAAAAACTGCTCGAAAAATGTACCAACAAAGGAGCACACCGAAAACAATATATAACAGTATTTCAAAATTAGCTCAGAGGAATTAAGAAAATGGCAGAAGCCGTGAATAAGCAGCAGAAATCACAAAAAGAAAACTGTGAAAATGGATGACTAGAGAACAGGAGGATGTACGGCAGAGAGAGATCAGGAAAGGAAAAAATTCAAACTATAAGAAACACACAAAGAAAGACTACAGAGAACATGGTGAGAAAAAAAGTTAAGAAGGGGGAAATTTTTTTAAAATCAAAATATATGGAAAGGTATAGAAATGGGTTTGTTGGAAAAGGTAAATATGGAAAAGAGGCCATGAAGATGCAGCATGTGTAACAATGGAAACTGGAGAATAAAACCGAAACAATGGGATAAGCCCGGAAAGAGACACTCTGTACCCAGGAGGGCCACTCAGGATAGTCAGCACCAAGACATATCCACGTAAATCAGCTGGCCTTTTAGAGAAAGAAAACAACTCTATGGATAACCAAACAAAAGAACCATAAAACTTGCAAAAGAAAGAAAATCAGAATAGCCTCAGACTGTTTCACATCCATACCTTGTGCCAAATGACGATAAAGAAACATTTTTAAATTCTCAAGGAAAGAAAAGTGAGCCTAGGATTTTACATATAACTAGTTGACCCTCGAACGTAAATGCCAGAGAGAAATAGTTACAAACATGCAAGAACTCGGGGGTATTATTCTATATGGTCTTCCTGAGAAATCGATAGAAAAGCCTCAAACTTGAAATAACTAACTATAAAAGATTCATCCTAAAGAACAGGGTCCTATTGCAGAGAGGTCCGTGGATTTGGTGGTAGGAAGGGTGAGGGAGTAGCTGCATGACGGTTTCTGTTTTCTAAGTGTTTTTCTTTCTAAAGCTTTCTGTTTTCTAACACCGTTCTGATTTCAAGGGAGTATAAAAGGAGGTCATTAGATGAAAATATGAGTTGGAGAGGGTTTCAAGAGATGGAAGAGGACATGACAAGTCATCACTGATAGTGGGAAAGGGAGTTTAAGAGAGAAACAAAGCGGCAAATAATGTTTTGCCGTAGTGTCGGGGGCTCTTCCAAAGTTCGTGTGTGTGAAGGTTTCCACAGAATCACACGCTGGGCACTGTCGATCAGGAGTGACTGTGGATACCACCAGTGACTCACAAACGCCACAGGAGCGGGAAGGGGGTTGGCACAGGAAAGCAAGTGGGGTGCTGTTGGGAGAGGTCCTGGACTCCTTTGGAGAGATATGAGGGAGGCATCTAGAAATGGCACAGGTGGGAATTGAGCTGGAGGGCTAGGTCGCTAGTTTACCATGGGAACCCTGTCATATTCCACAGGCTGAAGTGGACTCGAGTGGGATGACACGGGGCTAATCATCCTCTCTGGAAGGGGACGACGTGAAGGGTGCGAAGCTGATTTGTATTAGGCCCATTTTACAGTTAAGAAAATGAGTCAGGGACCTCCCTGGCGGTTCAGCGGTTAAGACTTCGCCTGCCAGTGCAGGGATTGCGGGTCCGATCCCTGGTCCGGGAGCTAAGATCCCATATGCCTTGCGGCCAAAAAACCAAAACACAAAACAGAAGCAATACTGTAACAAATTCAATAAAGACTTTAAAAAATACGTTAAAAAAAAAAGAACGAAAAGAAAATGAGTCAGCAGAAGGTGATGAGTCATGAGGCCAGGACTGGAATATGGAGGGTCTGCCTTCCAATGTTAGGCTTGGTTGGATGTGACTGTGACATATTGCCTCACTTTTAGTAGATAGTTATTTTTAATGGTTTGTTATTTTCATTTTGCTGTTACTTCTGAACATAAATACTGAATGTTTACCATCTTACCAACAAAGATCCCATCTATGGTCCTGATATCTGATTCTCCAACCTAAATTAAATCGAATTTGAGAAATTCTATGTCTCTTATGAGATTACAGAGTTACCTTATTCAGCTTCACTGACCTAAAAACAAAGGCCTTACAAAGAAAAGTATATTTTTTAATTACTAATTTTTCCAAATCTGAATTCTATTTATTTTTTACTTTTGCTGCATTGGGTCTTCGTTGCTGCGCGTGGGCTTTCTCTAGTTGCGGCGAGCAGGGACTGCTCTTTGTTGTGGTGCGCGGGCTTCTTATTGCGGTGGCTTCTCTTGTTGTGGAGCATGGGCTCTAGGCGTGCGGGCTTCAGTAGTTGTGGCACATGGGCTCAGTAGTTGTGGCACACAGGCTTAATTGCTCCGTGGCATTTGGGATCTTCCCAGACCAGGGCTCGAACCCATGTCCCCTGCATTGGCAGGCGGATTCTTAACCACTGTGCCCCCAGGGAAGTCCCCAAATCTGAATTCTAAAAGACTTTCTTAACTTAGACAATTCTACCTCCTGGTTCTAAATTTCAATTAAATCGTTCCAATTTCTGTACTATGACAACCTATTAAAGTGCCATCCTTGAAAACGTTGACATACTCCAGGAGAATGACAAGCTCATTTTCATCAGTACTTAAGTATTTAATATAATACCCAAAAGCCTGGAAGGATTGCTCCAGGAAGATATTATAACTTGAAACCCAGAATTTGCTTTGAATATTATTTATCTGCTGAGAAGGAATTTTCAATAAACCCTAAGGTTACTTAAATCAACAAATACTTATCAGTTGTGGTAACTGTAGTGACCCGGTCCTGCTTCTGTCACTGGTGTTAACAGAGCAGTGCTGCTACTCACTGTCTTTCCCCAAAATCTTACTCTACAGCAAAAAAAAAAGCACAGGATCCCTTGGAAAGACCTTTTAAAATCCCCTCACAAGTGGCTGTGAGCACAGGTGTTCGTTAAATTTGGTTGTCAGTTTGCTTGTCATTTATCCACGGAGCTTATTTTCACTTTCTTAGTTTTTCAGGCTCACAGAAAAATGGCTAATGACTATTCATGTGGTCCCAGGGGAAATTTCTTCTGGAGAAATAGACGGCAACTTCTAATGTCATAACTCAACAGCGTGACCTTCACCAGGAGGTGGAAAACACCAGTAGGGCTTCAAATCTTGAAGAATCAGTTCCTGAAGCCCAGAATCAGTTCTTGAAATCCAAAATGGGTGAACTTTTAAATTTTACATCTTTAGTTTTGAGTTGAAATTTCACTCTAAGCCGGTCACTTTAAAGTTTTTGGAAAATCACTTTGCCTACTGTAAAGAATTATTTCGAAGAAAAAAAAATTTAAGGTCTTGTAGGGTCAGTCCTTTATAGCATGTTTACAGGCCTCATACGAAAATACCTTTAGCTACATCCTCTTCAGGGTTGCCAATAATCACAGTACTTTTAAATTGCAAGGAAATCCTTATAAACATTTACGTATCCCAGAAAAGATCTAGTTTAATTTCTATCCAAATAGATTTTTATCCAAATATCCAATCAAGTAAATTATTTGCTGTCTAGTACATAAACGCTCCACATATTTGATTTAATGTTTTTTTAAATAAAAAACAAGTAAAACTGTATGTGTATACAAGCCAGTCTTTACCAAACTCTTTCAATTGCTAAGCCAATAGAGGTAATGTCAAAATGAGGCAAAGCTTAGTTAAACATGTTATATCTTTGTTTATTCTTAGATATTATGGTGTATTCCTCTGATAAACAGTACTAGGAAAAAGGGACTTCAGGTCTGAAAAATATTAATTAATCAAAACTAATTGGTTGCCTAAAGTTAGGTTCAAAACTAACTAACACTAAATAGCATATAAAATAATATAAGGGCTATTTCAGGACAAACAAGCAAACAACCTATAATATGGAATGCAGCTAAAGAAGCCTTAGGTAAATTTAATTTTTTTCTTTTTTGCCAACAGTATTATGGTCACAATGGTGACCCTCATGAACTGAGAAGAGCTGATATATTATACCATAAATGGGAAATTTACCCAGATAAATAGATTCTTTGGTAGCACTTAACACTCACAGACAGCAAACAAACATTTTTGAACTTCAAGAGCTGATTGGGAGTTTCAAGAGCTGAAGCCCTTTTGTGTTGCTTTATGAATGTTGTCTTTTTTTTATATATAAATTTATTGATTGATTTTTGGTTGCATTGGGTCTTTGTTGCTGCGCACCTGGGCTATCTCTAGTTGCAGCGAACGGGGGCTGCTCTTCATTGCGGTGCGTGGGCTTCTCATTGCGGTGGCTTCTCTTGTTGAGGAGCACGGGCTGTAGGCGCACGGGCTTCAGAAGTTGCGGCTCGCGGGCTCAGTAGTTGTGGCACGTGGGCTCAGTAGTTGTGGCTCGCGGGCTCTAGAGTGCAGGCTCAGCAGTTGTGGCGCACAGGCTTAGTTGCTCCGCGGCATGTGGGATCTTCCCAGACCAGGGCTCGAACCCGTATCCCCTGTATTGGCAGGCGGATTCTTAACCACTGCGCCCCCAGGGAAGCCCCATGAATGTTGTGTTCTGTGGCCTTTCAGGCACTAACATGACATGGTAGGCTCACAAGTATTAGAGCTGGCTCTTTGGGGGCAATGGTTTAATTTTTAATTTCTAAATCTTAATTTCTAAATCTTAATTTAGAAATCTAAATTTCTAAATCTAAATTTAGAAATCTAAATTTCTAAATCTAAATCTAAATCTAAATTTCTAAATCTTAATCTTAATTTCTAAATCTTAAAACGGTCAAAGGCTTCAAGGATTAATTGTATACCAGTTCTCTAAAAGTCACAATTTCATTCAATTCTAATAATAGGCCCTCAGAGAGCAAAGATAGTGTTTGTCAGTGTTGTGTGTTCCCTTATTTCATCCCGTTGTTTAGAAAGCTAAGAATGTATATCTTCATAGACAAAACTTTGTCTGGATCACCCTGATGTTATAACCCAGGCACCAATGTAAAGTTGGAAGTAACCGATTTATGGCAAACACTGTCTTCACAAAAACCAAATGACATAGTTACAAGTCCTATAATATTAGCAATTTCAATGAACTAAATCAGTTGCATTATTACTTGAAAGCTTCCTGCAAAAGTACCATTTGCATAGAAACTGTATAGAGGAAAAATATTTTTAAGCGATTTTAGAGTATCACAATTTGTGAAACATTAGACTGATTCATTTCTAAATATTATAGCAGAAACAAATATTTTCTGGCAATGTCAGCTCAAAATCTGATGTCTCCCTTTTTCTTCCTTTGAAGTTAAAAAACATTTTGTGTGTTTTTGTATATTTGTTTCTTTGTTTTGGTTTTTGCACAGATTGGGCTAGATATATTGTAGCCGAAAATGAGACTTTGGTTGCTTTACGTGTGTGTGTGTGTGTGTGTGTGTGTTATGTGTGTAAATATACACAGACAAAAAGCAAGGAATCAAATGGGCAATAAATAAATAAAAGAAATAATATAAAATAATATAAATAAACCTTTAGGTTAATGATATTTGGTTTTAGTTTTCACTCTGACAAAACAATTTAATCTACTGAGGCTTTGGTCTGAAATTATGACCATTTAATTATGGTCATAGATTTAATTATGACCATTTATTTCAAAAGATTGGTGCAAGATGTAAAAAGCATGTATCATCCTCTTACTTTCTAAAGTTGTTAGTTAACAGGATAATGATGGTAAGTGGTCAACAGGTGTCAATGTGAAGGTTGAATGGTGTCCTGCAGAGGTTAGCAAGCTTTTTCTGTATAAGGACACACCATAAATATTTTAATTTTGCAGACCATGTGGTCTCTGTCACAACTGCTCAACTTTGCATCTTCACCCAAAAGCAGCCAGAGGCAGCACGTCACCAGTGAGCACACATGTCGCTCATGGCCACTGAGATTTGAATTTAAACACTCTTCTCATATGATGACATATGAGAATCATTCTTTTGATTTTTTTCCTACAATTAGAAAATATAAAAACTATTCTTAGGTAACAAAAACGAGCTGCAGGCCTAGGGAGTGCAAAGAACATTAAGTAAACCAAACCGCGACTCCAAGCTGGAGCCCTCCTGAGCTCTCCACTCTGCCGCCCAGTGAGGTCACCTCCGTGGGCCTCAGCCCCCTCGTCTACAGAATGGGAGAGTTGAGAAGTCGCTTTCAGTTTAATATCTAGGGATTTTAGTGAGATCATCATCCCCTAGTTGATATTTAATAACTGTTATTGAGAAGATATGGAATGGTGTTTTGTAGTTTGCAAACTGCCTGTGTGTCTTATCTTATTTCCTCCTCAAAATTTTCTGTGAGATGGTATAATTTTACCAACTTTTTCAAAAAGGAAATTGAGTGTTTAAGAAATAATCCTAAGGCCACACACAGTGAGCAGTAACAAACTCTCATCTTTTTTTTTTTTTAAATGAAAGCTTCTTTATTTATTTATTTTTGGCTATGTTGGGTCTTTGTTTCCGTGCGAGGGCTTTCTCCAGTTGCGGCGAGCGGGGACCACTCTTCATCGCGGTGCGCGGGCCTCTCACTATCGCGGCCTCTCTTGTTGCGGAGCACAGGCTCCAGACGCGCAGGCTCAGTAGTTGTGGCTCACGGGCCCAGTTGCTCCGCTGCATGTGGGATCCTCCCAGACCAGGGCTCAAACCCATGTCCCCTGCATTGGCAGGCAGATTCTCAACCACTGCGCCACCAGGGAAGCCCCCAAACTCTCATCTTGAACCCAGATTATCAGACCATGTCAAGTTCTCAGGACATTTCTGGCACAGCAAATATATATATCCCACTAGATCACTGGTTTAACAAAGGTAAAATTCAGAGCAGCCAGGTGGTTGAGCTGCATAGCACAAGGTATAAGGAAAGGACACACTTCTCCAGGCACCCCATTCTCCCTGAATCCTCATGTTTTCAATATTTTGATCACCTTGAGAAACTAACTGCAGAGCATTCAATCGAAATTACTACTCTTGTCTTATCTTCCCCAAGATACACTCTATAGTTCTGGGAAGACAATGATGTCGAAAGAGAGAGAGAAGAAATTAACTGGAATATGTAATAGCACATCTGTGTCTCTTCTACATTTCTTGTAAAACTGAGACACTGGTAGCTGACACTTACATTTCAAGGTAATAAGCATTACATTTATTTTTATACCCTCGTAAATTCAATGCCTATTTTCAATTTGCCTATCAACATAATGGACTATGTTCTTTATGTAAAGATGGTATCATCACTAAACAGAAATATCAAATCTCTAAGAATGTTACACTGGGTTGACTAAAGAAAATCTTTATTTTAGGCCTTTTCTTCATCCTTGACCAATTCCTTGACCTTCAAAAAGTTACAAATACTCTGTGGGCCTTGGTTTAACCACCATCTCCTATGAATAAAAGAAGTTTATAAAGTGTTTATAATTATTTGAGGTGAGAATGTAGAATAAATTGAAGGAAAATAAGCCAATGACATCTTAATTCTCTGATCTGAAGTACAGATAATTTAATTTTTGTGAATTATGTACATTCATTCAGAAGTCATTTTGAATACCTATTGTATGCCAAGTATTGTACTAGGCCCTGAGGGTATAATAATGAGCAAAACACAACTTCTCTCCTTGGGAAGCTTACATTTTGTTCAGGGAGACAGATAAACAAAAGAATATATGATTTCCAGGTGCTAAAAAGTGCTATGGAGAAGAACAAAAGAGGGAGAGAACTGATGGAATGAGTGTTGCTCATAGAGGTCAGGCAGAGAGAACAGCACATAAAAAGGCCCTGAGGTATCCTCAGCTTAGCAGGAGTAAAGAGAGCAAAGAGGCAAGTGATGGGAAATGAGGTCAGACAGGGTTTCCTCTGCTTGAGATGGAGACCCTGGAAGTCTTTTTTGCAGAGTAGTGTCACGATCTGACTTAGGCTTTAAAAGGATCCTTCTGGCTCTGCGTGAAGTATATACCATAAAGGGGCCAGGTCAGATGCAAGGATAACAAGAAACAATTGCAGAAGTCCAAGTGAGAATTTATGATGAGTTGAGAAAAGATCGTAGTAGAGGAAGCTGTCAGTGTTGGTCAGATGGTTTGAGTCAGGTGAAAGGAAGAGCTGTCAGAAGTTACTGACAGTTTGCCTGCAGGAGTGAAGAGAGTCAACAATAACTGAGAATTTTGGCCTGAGAAGCTGGAAGATGAATGTACCGCTCAAAAAGATGGGACGGTGTGAGTACATCCAAGTGGCGGGGAGTGTGCAAATCAAGAGTTAGATTTCGGACAGGTTGAATCTGGGAAGCCTGGTTAGCATCCAGACGGAGATGCTAATTAGGCATTTGGATATATGAGATCCGAGTTTGGCAGAAGTCCTTGGGATATTAGTCCAACTGGGAAGTAGAGTTAGCTAGAGAAAAAATTTGAAGTCACTCCTGTGGAGTCCGCAAAAAGGAGGCTGAAAAGAAACAATGAAGCATACAGGAGGAGGAGTGAGAGAAAGCAGCATTCTGGAAGCCGGGTGAAGGAAATGTTTTAAGAGCTGTGTTGAATACAGCTTACGGGTTGAGTAAGAAGAGAACTATAAACATGACACCGAGTTGGCAAAAGTTTCTGACAACCTTCAAACGAGCTCTTTCAGTCCAGTAAAGGACAAGAACTTGATTGGAGTTGGTTCGAGAGAGAAGAAAAGTAAAAGATGTGGGAACCATAAGTATAGTTGTCACTTTTGAGAGTTGCTGCACAGAGAATTAAGGTCATAGGTGGAAGGAATTGTGGCATCAAGGGAAGGTTCTTTTAAGATGGAAGATATTAAATATGGTTGTACAGAAAAAATACTGAAGCAAGAGCAAGGTGGAGAGATTAGAAGAGAGTGATCCTGAAGCAGATTATAGTGGCTGCGTACAGTGCACAAGAAGGGTTGCCTTAGCCAAGGGGACAGATTGTACAGTAATGGTAATAAGAAGGAAGATTATATGGTACAGATAGAGGTAGTTTGGTAGATGTGGTGCTGAGAGCACGTGGAACATCTCTTCTGACCGCTTCGGTTTCCTCAGGGAAATACCTAGCAAGATCATTAATTGAGAACAATTGAGAAGGAGGTTTGGGAGTCTAGGGGAAAGTTGTAGAACAATGGCCTAACAAAATAAGAGAACAAAGGAATTAGAGAGATGTAATGTATTTCCTGGAAACGCTAAGAGTCCACTTGAGATTAGTGGTCATTATTATGTTTTTCTTTAAGTTGTCACAATTGTGTGCTTTTCTCCAACCTTGGTCTGCTTCCTAGATAAGAACATTCAGAGTAAGATTTAAGGAAAGATTGAGAGTTTTCTGGGAGAGCACTAGGGTCAATCAGAGTTCCCTGTGAGGTCAATGAGTTCTTGGTGTCTCAGACATTTGGGGAAAATGAATGGCAAACATAAGAGGTAGTTTTCAGAGAATGAGATCCTTGAAGTTAAGATTATGAAGAACGACAGAGATGTTGGTAATAACAAATTCTAGAGTATGACCATGAAATTGGGTATTGAGCAAGGATGGATAAATAGATTTTTGGAGATCAAGGACATGAGAGTCCATTTCTCTTCTGTGATACGTAGGGCAGGGCTGAGGCTGGCAGAGAGGAATCTGAGAGTAAGCGCAAGAAGAATCTGTGGGATCCTTTGGCTGCCCTGCTCATTGTATGAGGACCTACAGAGAATGTTGTTATGGGGCTGGCACAGCTCCGTGGGTTTCCTCTTCTGCCATGTCAGTGGCATATCCATACACATGGAATCCTGTGGACACCTCCTGGCAGCTATGACAGTAGAAGTAAGTCTCTATTTTAAAAAGAAAAGAAAAGAAAGATATATTATACCCCAGTTATTGACAATCCTGTACTCTGAAGATGGCCCAGAAAAATTATCCACTCGGACTCATTTAGTGGTCTTTCTCAGAGAAAGAACCATGGCATGCAGCTATGATCATTAAGGACACACAACAATGTCGGAAGGTCAACATCCTCTTTTACTTCCTGATAGGTTGCTTTCTTTGTCCTCTTTAGAAAATAAAGTGGTTTGGAGTATTGCTTCAGTTCTGTAGGCCCTCATTTCCACAACTCCAAACAGACCTAGGGTGAAGTGTGGAAGAAAAATGGGAAATGGACTGCTTAGAAATATTATACTCTATGCATTAAGGAAAAGGGGTAAAAAAAAGTTTCTCCTGTGCAACCTAGATCACAGGATAGGTAAGCTGGTTAAAAGTTAAAACTGAGATCATTTTGAATGTCTTCAATATCCTCTTGTTTTTATTAACATTATACCAGGAGTTATTTTGTCAAGGCAAAATAACTTGTAAGAATATAACGGTAATTATAGTATGCCATTATTTGGACATATTGCAATGGCATAACCAATTATCCTGTCATTGAATGTTTAAGTTATAATTTCATAATTATAAATGATACTAAAGAGAGAAATAATTTTACATATGTCTGTGTCTGCATCTCTCATAACATGCTTTGGATATATTCTGGAAGTGAAGTGTATTAACCATTTTAATAAATGTGATATATAGTATAGATAAGATTTAGATCTTGATACAGATATATAGAGAGATTGCCAATAAGATTGTAGCATTAACAAAATCTCATCGGCAATATATAGGAATAGCTCCTCACTATTTTGATATGCTTTTATTGGAACTAAATATTAAATTTAAAAGATTTCTCATGGTTTTAAGGGTAAAGAATTTTTTTAAAAAGATGTGTTGAGTGACAGAGGATGCCAATTAGAAAGTGATAAACCTATGGGAGAAAGAAAATTACTAAAGTACATTTGGGTAAAGCTCAAAGAAGGGAGACACAAACAAAAAGCTGCCATGGAATTAATATATAGCAGTGATGAGAAACTGCATCCATTCAGAGAGCTGACGATGACTCATTGTTCAAAGTAGAGCACCTGTCAAGGTCTGACCTTGCTTATATTTTCATTGATCTGAAGTCAGAAGAAGCATGGAGGGAGACTGTCACACCAGAATTAATCCCCACCAACAGGGAGAAATATATTGGCAATGGGAAAATTATCATGGGAAAAAAATAGGTGAGTGGTGTTAGAGGAATGGAGAAAGCTTCCTTTGTATAATTCTTTGAGACAGACCTCAGATACAAAGGAGAGAATTTGATTCTTTGTTCTGGATCTTTCTTAAGAAAGATGGATTAAGAGGGTTTGAAAGCTTTAAAAATGTAATTATCTAGGCAATAACTAATTATTCTGATGAGGTAGAAAAGTGACAGGTAAATGAAAAAATAGTTGAGTTTCACAGGCTGTTCTCAGTAAATTCAGGTCATAAGAGATGTGTACAATAGCAGGATGATTAAGCACATAGCTGAGGACAAATGTAAGTTTCTGGCTCAGCCAAGTCAAGAAGGTGAAATCCTCAAAACAGCTAAGGACTTACACTATTAAATGCTAAGGAAAAAACATAGGAGAACAGATAGACCCTACTTGAAATGATTGTTTGAATGTTAATAAATAATAGAAAGAAAGAAAAACACCTCCTAGATTTTTATTTTATTTGGTGTCCTCTCACTTGTATAATAACATTCACACTACAAAGAACAAAAAATTTAGTGAAAATAATCAAGTTATTATTGATCGATAATTGAGTCAAGCAATGCATATTAAAGCCATTAGGTTGAGAGATATTGGGGAATAGGATATTTGTAAAGTGCTAAGTATCAGCCCAAAATTATTTACTAGCTGGAAAGGGAAAAATAATCTTTATATCGGAGAGATCTAGTAGTGACATCTTAATAAAGGGGCCAATCTTTGCATTGTGGAACATTCTGATGTTGTGTCTAATTATATGATTCAATATATGTCAAAAATACTTAACCTGAATATTAATAAGCTTTTCATACTAATTTCCAATTAACAGAAAATGCTAGAGTTCAAAGAATCAATTATATATATTCCAAATTAATGATATTTTACCAAAAAAATCCTGATATCCTCCCCATTAATGTTATAAAGAAATTTAAAAGTGTGGGGGAAATGTTCTAGATCAAAAGAGATATAAACAAAAGTAATACATAAACTTTATTTGGATAATAGTTCAATTCAATCATAAGGAACTAGAAAAAGAAAAGGAAATTAAACACAAAATTCGCAGAAGGAAGAAAATATAAAGATTAGACCCAAAATAAAAACTAGAAAACAATAGAAAAAAAATCAATGAAACTGAAAGTTGCTTTTATAAAAAGATAAACAAAATTGACAAATCTTTAGCTAGGCTCACCAAGAAAAAAAGAGAGAAAGACATGGAAGTTTTAGCCACAGCAATCAGAGAAGGAAAAGAAACAAAAGGAATCCAAGTGAGAAAAGAAGAAGTAAAGCTGCCACTGTTTGCAGATGACATGATACTATACATAGAGAATCCTAAAGATGCTACCAGAAAACTACTAGAGCTAACCAATGAATTTGGTAAAGTAGCAGGATACAAAATTAATGCACAGAAATCTCTTGCATTCCTATACACTAATGATGAAAAATCTGAAAGTGAAATTAAGGAAACACTCCCATTTACCATTGCAACAAAAAGAATAAAATATCTAGGAATAAACCTACCTAAGGAGACAAAAGACCTGTATGCAGAAAATTATAAGACACTGATGAAAGAAATTAAAGATGATACAAATAGATGGAGAGATATACCATGTTCCTGGATTGGAAGAATCAACATTGTGAAAATGACTCTACTACCCAAAGCAATCTACAATTTCAGTGCAATCACTGTCAAACTACCACTGGCATTTTTCACAGAACTAGAACAAAAAATTTCACAATGTGTATGGAAACACAAAAGACCCCGAATAGCCAAAGCAATCTTGAGAAAGAAAAATGGAGCTGGAGGAATCAGGCTCCCTGACTTCAGACTATACTACAAAGCTACAGTAATCAAGACAGTATGGTACTGGCACAAAGACAGAAATATAGATCAATGGAACAGGATAGAAAGCCCAGAGATAAACCCATGCACACATGGTCACCTTATCTTTGATAAAGGAGGCAAGAATATACAGTGGAGAAAGGACAGCCTCTTCAATAAGTGGTGCTGGGAAAACTGGACAGCTACGAGTAAAAGAATGAAATTAGAACACTCCCTAACACCATACACAAAAATAAACTCAAAGTGGATTAAAGACCTAAATGTAAGGCCAGACACCATCAAACTCTTAGAGGAAAACATAGGCAGAACACTCTATGACATAAATCACAGCAAGATCCTTTTTGACCCACCTCCTAGAGACATGGAAATAAAAACAAAAATAAATAAATGGGCCCTAATGAAACTTAAAAGCTTTTGCACAGCAAAGGAAACCATAAACAAGACGAAAAGACAACCCTCAGAATGGGAGAAGATATTTGCAAATGAAGCAACTGACAAAGGATTAATCTCCAAAATTTACAAGCAACTCAATATCCAAAAAACAAACAACCCAATCCAGAAATGGGCAGAAGACCTAAATAGACATTTCTCCAAAGAACATATATACAGCTTGCCAACAGACACATGAAAGGATGCTCAACATCATTAATCATTACAGAAATGCAAATCAAAACTACAATGAGATATCATCTCACACCAGTCAGAATGGCCATCATCAAAAACTCTACAAACAATAAATGCTGGAGAGGGTGTGGAGAAAAGGGAACCCTCTTGCACTGTTGGTGGGAATGTAAATTGATACAGCCACTATGGAGAGCAGTGTGGAGGTTCCTTAAAAAACTGAAAGTAGAACTACCATACGACCCAGCAATCCCACTACTGGGCATATACTCTGAGAAAACCATAATTCAAAAAGAGTCATGTACCACAATGTTCATTGCAGCTCTATTTACAATAGCCAGGACATGGAAGCAACCTAAGTGTTCATCAACAGCTGAGTGGATAAAGAAGATGTGGCACATATATACAATGGAATATTACTCAGCCATGAAAAGGAACGAAATTGAGTTATTTTTAGTGAGGTGGATAGACCTAGAGACTGTCATACAGAGTGAAGTAAGTCAGAAAGAGAAAAACAAATACCGTATGCTAACACATATATATGGAATCTTAAAAAAACAAAAAACAAAAGGTCATAAAGAACCTAGGGGCAAGATGGGCATAAAGACTCAGACCTACTAGAGAATGGACTTGAGGACATGGGGAGGGGGAAGGGTAAGCTGGGATGAAGTGAGAGAGTGGCATGGGCATACATACACTACCAAATGTAAAATAGATAGCTAGTGGGAAGCAGCAGCATAGCACAGGGAGATCAGCTCAGTGCTTTGTGACCGCCTGGAGCGGTGTGATGGGGAGGGTGCGAGGGAGGCTCAAGAGGGAGGGTATATGGGGATGTATGTACAGGTGTAGCTGGTTCACTTTGTTGTGGAGCAGAAGCTGATACACCATTGTGGGGCAGTTGTAGTCCAATGGGGATGTACAAAAAATGGACCAACTCAGTGAAACCTTGTGAATACAAAGTTAAAAAGTATAACTATGAATAATTAAATTTAGTATGAAAAGATAAGAATGGCAAATTATATTGAAGCTATGTGGAATTATGTTTATAGACAAAGGAAGAGAAAATAAAAATGTAAATATTGCTTGAAAAGAAAAGAGAAGACAGAAATAAATAAAATTATAAATGAAAGAGAAGACATTTCAACTGATATCAATCACAGAAATATAGAGGATCATAAGACCATACTATGAACAATTATATGCCAACAAACTGTATAACCTAGAATAAATGGATAAATTCCAAGAAACGTACAACCTACCATACTGAATCATGAAGAAACAGAATGTCTGAACAGACCAAAATGAGAAAGGATATTGACTCAGTAATCAAAACACCTCCCAAGGGGCTTCCCTGGTGGCGCAGTGGTTGAGAGTCCGCCTGCCAATGCAGGGGACACGGGTTCGTGCCCCGGTCCGGGAAGATCCCACATGCCGTGGAGCGGCTGGGCCCGTGAGCCATGACTGCTGAGCCTGCGCGTCTGCAGCCTGTGCTCCGCAACGGGAGAGGCCACGGCGGTGAGAGACCCGCGTACAGCAAAGAAAAAAAAAAACACCTCCCAACAAAAAGCCTAGGACCAGTCGGTTTGATAGATGACTTCTACCAAGCATTTTAATGATGAATGTCCATCCTTAAACTCTTCCAAAAAATTCCACACTCATTTTACAAGGCAACCATTACCCTGATACCAAAGCCAGATGAAGACACTACAAGAATTGAAAACTAAAGGCCAATACCCCTAGTGAATATAGATGCAAAAATCTTCAACAAAATACTAGCAGACTGAATTCAACAGCACATTAAAAGGATCATCCATGATGATCAACTGGGATTTATCCCTGGGATGCAAGGATAGTTTAACATATGTAAATCAATAAATATGAAATACCACATTAACAAAATTTAGTATAAAAATCATATGATTATCCCAATAGATATAGAAAGAGTATTTGACAAATTCAACATACTTTCATGATTTTTGAAACAAAGCTCTCAACAAATTAGGTATAGAAAGAATGTACCTCAACATAATTAAGGCCATATATGACAAACCCACAGCTGACATCATACTCAACAGCAAAGCTGAAAGCGTTTCCTCTAAGGTCAGTAAGTAACAAGACAAAGATGCTCACTCTTTTCAGGTCTATTCAACATAGTACTGGAAGTGTTAGCCAGAGCAATTAGGCAAGAGAAAGAAATAAAATTCAGGTCAAATTGGAAAGGAAGAAGTAAAATTGTCTCTGTTTGTAGATGACATGATCTTGTACAATAGAAAACAAAAAATACTCTACCAAAAAAGCTGTTAGAACTAAGAAATGAATTCAGTAAAGTTGCAGGATACAAAATCAACATACAAAAATTGGTTGCATTTCTATACACTAACATCAAACTATCAGAAAGAAAAGCTAAAAAAAATTCTATTAAAATCGCATCAAAAAGAATAAAATACTTAGGAATATATTTAACCAAGAAGGTAAAAGATCTGTACACTCAAAACTATGAAACACTGAAAATAGAAATTAAAAACACAAATAAATGGAAAGTTATCCCATGCTCATGGAATGGAAGAATTAATATTGTTAAAATGCCTATAATACCCAAAGTGGTCTATAGATTAATGCAATCGTCATCAAAATTCCAATGGCATTTTCACAGAAATATTAAAAAATTCTAAACTTCATATGGAACCAAAAAAGATTCCAAATATTCAAAGCCATCTTGAATAAGAACAAAGCTATAGGCAAAACACTTCATGATTTCAAATTATATTACAAATCTATACTGATAAAAACAGTATGGTTCTGACATTAAAACAGACATGTAGACCAATGGGACAGATCAGAGAGCCTAGAAATAAATCCAGACATACATAGTCAACTGATCTTTGACAAGGGTGCTAAGAACACACAGTGGGGGAAAGATAGTCTCTTTAATAAACAGTGTTGAGAAACCGGATGTCCACATGCAGATAAATGAGATTAGACCCTTATCTCACACCATATACAAAAATGAACTCAAAATGGATTGAAGACTTAAATGTAAGACCTGCAACGATAAAACTACTAGAAGAAAACATAGGAGAAAATCTTGACATTGTTGTGCACGATTATTTTTTGGACATGACATCAAAAGTAAAAACAGACAAGTGGGATTACATCAAACTAAAAAGCTTCTACACAGAAAAGGAAACAATCAACAAATTCACTGGACGCAAGATTTACATGGTCAAGAATCTTGTCTCATAACAGCTATATCCCAAGAAAACCCTTTAATTTTAAAACTTTTATTTATTAATCGATATACCTTCCCTCCAGTTCATTTTTCTGAAACATAACTTTCACCTGTTGACTACTTTCCTTTTCCTCTCTCAGACAGAAGTTGCAAACTTACCCACATCCTCCAAAAGCTCAGTGTTTTCCCTTATGCTCTGCCATTATCAGCACACTGGATCAATAACACTTCGTTGAAGCACTCCTAGATTTCTTTTGGGCTCTGACTCCCTGTTTATCATTTTCCTTTCCTACAATCCTTCTTGGTGATTTTCACATCCATGTGAATGAACCACACAAACCTTGATGTCATACTTTCTTGTCCTCCTCTACATGAGTTGCCATCACTTCTATAACCCTCACATGTCACATGGTATATCATGTCATCTTCTTCAGTGTCTCCATCTACAATGGCATATTCTGAAATTAAACTCTTTTAAAATAACTTCCTTTCCTAATTCTTAGACCCCCCTTGCTCCCTCTAAAGATGTTCTTAAAGCTCCCACAACCATAAGTTCTTCAATGCTTTCCTGTTCTCTCAAGAGATCGGCCTCTAGTCATCACTCCGTTCTTTTTCAGCCTAGAAGCCATAACCCATTATTTCAAATACACACATAAATAATTCTTGAATGAGCCATAATCTTTCAATATGATCACATCAACATTTCAGCATATTGTTTATCTGAAATAACTTTTTTTCTTTATATGGCAAATACCACTTTCCTTTGAAGTTTAATCAACTCATGAAAAGTATTATTTGACTGTAGGTATACGATCTTTTAAAAGTTTAGTTCTAACTAAATTTTGACTAGTGAGTCTACGACGTCAGAAGAAAAGTCTAAAATAAACTGTTTGTTGCCTTGTATTTGTCTTTCTATTTAACTTTTGTGAATTTTTAGGAGTGATGTATCTGACTGTAAATATAATCTAGCATTCTCTGTTCTTTTATATGAAGAAAAAGTTGATCAGCATAATCACAGAACTGAAATCAGAAATTTTTTTTAAGGCATGATAAGAAACTTACCCCCAGGGTTGGGTGAATTAATCTGGGATATTAAAACAACCCTAAGCGGACTCCATCTTAAAGCAAAAGCATCAGCTTTTATCAATGTTTATTGGGCATGTCCTTGGGTGAAGTGGCAATCAGATCTTAATCTTGGCATATTTGTAGGTTATATCTTACGTTATTCATATAAATTTATGGCATCAATGGTTTTCATTTACTAGTGAGAGAAAATGTGTATGAATATAACATATTTCAGAGGAGATGGGTCACACTAGAAACTAAAATAAAGGATTGAAGTTTCCCCTTTCAGTTGGTGGTACTGTAAATTAGATTATTCACATGGAGTATTAGGTCACATGAGCAAACCTAATTTAAAGATTACAGAAAACTAATATGGCTCTATTTTTGGTAGGTGCACAAAAACACTGAAACAAATTCTGCTAAAAGGATTTGATAAATTAATTAAAGCTGATTTGAGGATTACAAAACCTCAAGACTGCTGAATTTCACAAACAGCTTTAAACAAAATATAACCTAACCTTTAAAGTCTTAGTAATAACAGTGTTCAGCACAGTTTTGGCCAAAATATTACTCTTTCTTATTCAGTTAAATAATCAAAATTAAGGAGTGACTCCCGGTAAGCCGTGCACTGCTGTTATGTATGCTTAATGTAATCTGCGTTTGCTCTTTGGATTTTATATGTTATAGCATCCAAAGGGGACGATATAGCTTATTTTTGCTCTAAGAAAATCATGTGAAATTAGATCTCTAGAATCATGACTAATCAATTCACCATCACAGGGGCATATAAACAGCAGAAGTAATATCGCATGTGGGCATCTTTCATGGTGACTAAGTGGACATAGCCAAGTTAATTAACCTGTCTGTGTCTCATATGTAAAACATACACACTCTTTTTTATATTCTTTCCCATTATGGTTTATCAACTGCTTTTAATATGACAGCCACTGGCTATTTCTAAATTCTAAACTGGTTAAGTCTTCCTTAAGTTTTATTCAAGTCACATACCCATAAGACTTTGTAAACTGTACCTGCAAACTGGTCTTGCTGGAAAAGTAAGGGGATATGATTACTAAGGGGATTACTAAGAAATTACCTCATATGATAACTAGATTTGGGTCATAGCTATAGCACTGACGAGAAGAAACATACTCAGAAGTCTGTCTAGCAGAAGGAAAATTGTAAAGGTGTAGCAGAGCCCTATTAGGATGGCTGTAATACAGTTTTCATTGTCTCTACTCTGAACAAGAAGTATAAAAATATATTACAAGAGTTTATTCACAGCATTACAGACGAGATCGGGCGCGTTCAGGGTGGTATGGCCATAGACTTCACAACACCACAATATTTAGTCTATAAAATTAATTCAGTTAAAGAATAATGGACTTCATAAAGAAACCCAAACCAACTACTTAGGACAATTCAGTCAAAATTGCTAAACCAGTTTTTCCACCTTGTCGGCCACAATCATGCATGTAAATGCGTAGTGTACGCATGTGTTGACGTTACACATGTTTACTATTTGAAGCACATAAATTTAGGCTTTTAATTAGATCGATTTCAGTGAGAAATTTCACATGTAGAAATTTTTTTAAACCATTCTATGATATACCAAGATTTCTGAAATACAGTGTTCTAAAAATCAAAACATGGTCTTTAAAAACAGTAGCACTACACTGACTGCCAAAATGTTCATGTTATGATACACACCCTTAGGGAAATAGTTGGACCAGCCTTACACTGTTGTACTAATCCATCGAATCCACTCATAATTGTTAAATAAACAACTTAGCTTTACATTAGACATGGGAAGTGGGGGAAGTAACAGATACTTGGAAAGACTGGGAAATTATTTTACAGAATTATTACAAGAAAGAGTCTGAGCTAAGGATGAAATAGAGTACACAGGACCCATGTGAATTAGAAAAATTGTGTAACTGCATGAAATGGTTAGTTTACTTACAACCTTTTATATTTATATCTTTTTCCCCTGCATACTACTTAGCTCACTAACTTGCACTTAAAATACTTAAAATACCCTCAGAAATATCTGAGGAAGATGTTATATCAAGAAGTGCATTCTTGTGTACTTAGAGCAAGTCCACTGTAAGAACTACATGGAATTTATTTTAATCTACTTCCCTACGGGAAAGCATAAAACTCCAAACAGCCATAAACATGGAAGTTCATCCTCAGGATACCATCCGAATTTGGGGATTACAATAGAAAGAAGCCATGCGTTAGGAGATGATACTCACGCAGCAAAATAAACATGGCACACTTTCATTATAGCCACAGGATCACAGGGGATGCAACCTACATATCAGCTGACGCCTTTGTTTTCCTGCTAGGGGAAGGTTGATTTCTGGAGTACAACCACTACCCTCAACATTTAGAATTAAATGGGTCCCCTCTACATGAGTTGCAGGTCATTCAAATTATCTTTCATTATCAATGACAAATTATCACATTAGCCAGGAAGTCACCTGATATCATTTCCATGTTTAAAGTACTCAGGGTACTCACACCCAGCAGTGTCAGGCACAGCACAGATGTTCAGTCATTGTCTTTTATGGCTCATTGGTTATTGAGGATGTAGAGGCAATATCCAAAAAAGTTCTGTTCTTTGTATGCCAGTCTCAAAAATAGCAATTGATTAGAAAGCTGAATCTGTCATAGAGATGGGATTCATATTTAGGACAGGATATCTTGTTTCTATATAATATCATGTGTGTAGCTACTTATTATATCTACTCCCCTTATCAAAGTAAATTTAAGCAGTATGCTTACCTTATGGTTGTTATTGTATGTTACCAACTCTTCTCAATACAGAATTTCATAAAATCTGTGCAAAAAAGATTCGCGTAACCAGTACTCTTTCCTGGACCCTGTGTCTCCCAGTCTATGACCTCCTAAGGACTGAAGAAAGACATTACCCTCTCTTCCAACTGAGCCCACTCTAACCCTTCACAATAATGCTCCAGATATACCAGCTCCAAAACCCCTGTCTTAAAGGCTCTAAACCCGCTTCAAGGATTCGTTTGGACCCCGCAAGGGTCAATATGCCATTGGTATCTACACTCCTAGGTCCTGGGGGTGGTCAAGGGCCATCTGTTTGTTGGATGTGTAATGTTTGGTTGGAGCTTGGAAATGCATCTGGGCTGAAGTATCCATACTGAGGCCTCTCAGGTGGAGGACAGAGCTGAAGATGAGAAAAGAAATGCCCAGTCACTAGCCAGAGGCCAGCTCGAACTCCTGCCAACGATCTCCATGCAAGAACTTGCAATGGTCCAAGACATTTAAATTCAAACTTGCAAGTCCCAGTTATAATAAAGGTAAATTTGTTGAGACAGGAGAATAGAACATATTTGATGTAACATGCTATTAGCTTAATTTACAATTTCTAGATATTTAGCCAAATATTATGTGGGCCTACCTCTGTACTTTTGCCCCAGACCCTGCCAATGTTAGAGTCAGGCCTGCAAGCAGTAATATGCCTACAGCTAAAACCAGAGTCGTTTCTCTCTTCTTAAAAGAATCAAGTTGCTTAGTAAGACTGTGAGAGAGTAGTGATGCATTAATAGGAAAATGGCGGGTAGATCTGTATCCTACTTGACGGTAGATTCAGCCAACGTAGAAGGGCAGCCTTGCTCATATGTCTTCGTAAGCACTAGGAAATGACTAACATGAGAAGATAATTTTTCAAAACTCTACTTTTTAGCATGACAGCTATCATATTTATTAGAAAATAACGTCTTCAATGCTATGCTTCTTCCTAACAAGATCCACATGCAGAAAGGTTAACCACAGAAAGAAGAAATCTACTTGTCAAGGTCCAGGTTCTCAGAAGGAAAGCCTGCTTTCATTTTGTAGCACAAGGAAATTTTCTCTTTATCATCCGTAGAAATGCTTGTTAGCGAGGTTGCACTTGCAGAGATTCCTGGTGGAAAACCCTGGTAAACAGAGACTGCGGCTGCGTTTCCACACCAATAAGGAAAAGCCACTTGCCAGTGTAAACTGGGGCTACATTGTTTTAAAGCAGGGGCAGCCTCTCTTATCAGAAACGGACAAGGGAAAAAGGAAAATGGGAAATCTCAAAAGCCCACCTCTGCTGAGCAAAGCAAATGCCGTATCAGTTCGGTTCGTGCTGTAAGGATGGACATTCTGACTTATAATAAATCTGAGGGGTACTTTTGCTCTTTAAAAAAAAAAGGAAAAGGAACTGTGGGACCTGGTAGGAAAGGAAACTGCCAGTGAGTCCAATCTACACAGAAATCAATTTCACACGGCCATAATTCAAGGAAATGGGGCGGTAGGTAATGACGTGGACATTCATTTTGCTTTATAAATTTGAACTTTCTTCTTGGCTACTGTAATATTTTTTGGAAACAGCTGGGATTTCTTTTCCCCTCTCATCTCCCTCGACAAGCACTTTTGCTAAACATGGGAACCTATGAAACCTAGATTCACACTGTGACTCATTACTATTGTTTCCTTTAACTTTCCTCACCATCTCGTCCTGCATCGTTTCCCTTTTCTCAAGAATAAAAAGCAGTAATGAGAAAAATCACTGCTTTAAAACGTACACTAAATACATAGCGAGAAATAGACTAAGGTAAATTGTCTAATTTTGCTTTGACTTTTCCATTAGCACATATTTTGAAATTCATACATAACTGATGTTCAAGTACAGAATTACATTATTCACACAATAAAATGATTAATACACTTTCATTTTTTTCCCCCTCTCCTAGGGCTTGGGAAAGGGACTATAGATTTTTCTCCTATTTCTACTCTTACTGAATGTATATGCTTGAGTCTTTTTGTATATCTGCTATGAAGAAAACTGTTGAATATTTTTAAAATCACAATAGCAGTGATAGCATTGGTACATTAAAAAATATGTCCAGAACTTGAAGAGACGGGTAGCCCCTATAACTTGTTTATTTGACTCCCAAATTGTGACAGCTTTGACTTAAAAATCAATAAACAAACAATGATGCTTGGGTTAACTTTTAAAATATAGACACCTATACCTTACTGGCACCTCGTAAGAGAGGAAAAAATGTGTCACTTTAAGTCATATGATGGAAAAGCGGGAACCAAAGTGTCATGCTAGTTGTCAGATCAAAGCCTCTCTGACAGAAGGATGAGGCCCACGAGGGCACGTAGATACACAAGGTCATGGTGAGGAGGTAGACCCGGGACCCCCCGCCAGCTCCTTCCCGGGGGCCACGCTCAGCACCTAGGCCTCTCAGCAGCAGGCCTCCGGAGCTTCGACCTGTGTCTGTGAGCATCTGTGCTTTATCTCCTTTTATTTTGTGCATAGTTAGCAAGGTGGATCCTGAAGTAATTGCTTCGTAACTTTATGCTTTGTTGGCTTAGGAAAAGCTTCACAGGAACACTCTGCTTTCAGAGAGCGGAGGAATCCTGTAATCCCAAAATGACATGATGGGTGGCCCGAAATGGGATGATAGTAAAGAGTCCACTTCTGACTAAAAATCTATCTATACTCTTTCAAGCGCTATTATAAGTGATTGACAGGTGGCGGAGGGAAGTAAAAAAACTGTTGAATTTAGAAGAGACCCCAGTTCTGATTGCCATTCTTGTTTTGAGCAAATGTCCTACCTTCTAAGTCACCAGAAATATACACTGTATTTGCAAAACACTTGTAAAAAGCATATGAATATATAAAATTTTGTTTTCAATTCTTTAAAAAATGATCATTGTAGTATTTCAAATGAAAAATAACTTTTGTATTTACATACAATACACAAAAACCCATATTTCATGGCATGGACTCATTTGAACAAAACTTTCATATCACTAGCATTTGTAATGTAAATTCAAAAGTCAAGAGATCTCTACATTATTGTATTTTAAAAATAGTCCTGAAAAATAATAAACTATAGGGACCTAAAGTCTCCCACAACTTGATTGAATACCTGACATCTCTTTAAAAGTAGTGATGTGGGAACCTGGGAAGGAGGGGGTTTACTTACCTCTATTGTACGTCTCTGGCATTGAATATTCAAGTTCATGCAGAAAGCAGTGTGCTTACTTCACTGGGCATTGATACCGTGATAGCAGTTGTGACTTTTCATGGGAATATTGCTGCAGAGCAACTGCCTGAAAAGCTCATCCATCAGTGTTTCTCAAACGCTAGCAGTGTCCTCCCAGGGAGCACGCATCTCCCCCTCCCCTGCTTCATCCTGCAAGTTGCATCTTGTCCTGGACCGACATTATCATTTCCACAATCTTTTCTTGCTTCTTCCTTTGTTATGATCTGTTCACTTTCCCACCTGGCCTACAGGTTAGAGAACTGAGTACTTGGTCACTTCTAAAGTGGACAAAGCGTGGGACTTCCCTGGTGGCGCAGTGGTTAAGAATCTGCCTGCCAATCCAGGGGACATGGGTTCAAGCCCTGGTCCTGAAAGATCCCACATGCCGTGGAGCAAATAAGCCCATGCACCACAACTACTGAGCCTGCGCTCTAGAGCCCACGAGCCACAACTACTGAGCCCATGTGCCACTACTACTGAAGCCCCTGCTCCTAGAGCCCGTGCTCTGCAACAAGAGAAGCCACCGCAGTGAGAAGCCTGCACACCACAACGAAGAGTAGCTCGCTGCAAGTAGAGGAAGCCCGCGTGCAGCAGCAAAGACCCAACGCAGCCAAAAATTAAATAAATAAATAAAGTGAACGAAGTGTGAGTCAAGGAGAGACAAGAGTGTTGTTCTCGTAACTACTGATGCATGCATCAGTAACGAAACATTTAGGGTATCATTGGGGTCCATGAGGAAACCGCCTGGTATAAAAAAGTCTTTAGAAATCTATTCTGCATACTACTGTTATGTTGTAAAACTTTGCATATCAGGTTTTCAAAGTTTAATGATCGCCTATTTTCCTACTCAGATTACTAAGCCGTATACTGTTTTTTCCATAAAGCCATTCAATTGTTGTTTGGTATCCAACTCAGTTCTTCTTTCCTGAACTTTATTAGTTTGGCATTTCTTTCTCACTGATTGTTTCTGTGTTCCTGATGAATAGCTGCTGTTTGATACACATACTTTAAAACTGGCTTTTTGTATTCAAAAGCTGCATAAATGATAACAGAAGCCAAAAATTTCTAAATAAGTAAAATGGAGAGAAATTGGGTGTTTTTTGTTTTTCTGATTGCAAATGGCCTGTAGACCAGGATCTATGTCAGGGGCAAAAGCAGGGTAAGCTGAGATCCCCTGGGAAGCATTCGACCTCAAGAGTCCATCAGGAAGAGCCACCAGCTAGGAACATAAATGCCTATATTGAAGTATAGCATCCAGTCCAACTGTTTCAACAAGCTAATTGAAAGTACAGGAGTCAAAAACAGCCTTGCAGAGAGATGACCCATTCTCCCATAATAGATTCAGCATCTGCTGACAAAGAAAGACTGGTAATGTTGCTCCCTTTAATGAATATACTCTGAGGGTCAACAACTAATCCCTATTAAAAAGAGAAAGTATCAATAGATTGAAAACACAAAGACAGTGTGAGAAACATCTAAGGATACATAGACTCTTGCTTGCAGTATATATTTTTTTAAAGAGGCACTTCCTCACTTTTAGAAACTAACGAAAACTTACCTTGTATAAGTTAAGCTTGTTTTTATAAAATCTGCCCCAGCTAACAAGTCCGAAGACGGCACCAATGGCTGGATATAATGATTATTTGTTATTGCAACAGGAATGATTAAAAAGCACATTATTTCACACATCTGCACAAATATACACCATAAACCGCATGACATCTTTTTATTCAAAACTATAGAGTGAAATCACAACCTTCCATCGGCATCAACGAGGGATTTGTCCTTTCTCCTGAAACCACAAATTACTTTACCACAAATGCAAATTTAAATTCCCTGCATGTCTTCTCTGTTTTCTCATTTATCTCCCAGTTACACATTTTGGAAACTGAGATGGAGATTCTTTTTTTAATTAAATGAGAAAATAAAAATTCATCATTGCCTGAGTACAGTGAATCCTCGAGTCCCCGATAGGCTAACGGGGAGAATGATTATCATTACAGTTCAACAAACATATCACTTTGACATAATAACTAAAGGTGATTTCTCTTCAGCTGGTCCGAGGCAGGTGAGAATAAACAGGGACTAACTAAAGAGAATGAGTGACATCTGCTGGATGATAAGAGAAATGAAAAGAAAAAAATTCAAGTATGTAAATGCTCACATTTCACCATCCTAGAACCCAATGATGTCTGAAATCTGTAACAACAGAACAAAGTTGGTATAAATCCTTGGGAACAAAAGGGTAACGGGGTGTGGTGGGAGGAGTACAACGTGTAGGTTGTAGTATTGTGGGTCCAATCAAGGGAGCTTCAGCCCCCGAGCAGCCATGCGACCTCTATAAATACCGTGTTTCTGCTGCCTGTGATTTTCTACATCTTATTGTTGATTTCTGTAATCTGTGGCTTTCCGTAGGCTTGACTCTGGCTGGGTCTGTGCAATCAATCACATGAGCTTTGCAAATCTAGGACCAAGAAATTCACCCAAACCAATCATTGGAAGGATCAAAACAAAACTCAGCCCCCAAATGGGCAGACACGGCATCAGACATTGCTCATTCATCCCTTAAGTTGCGCTTTCTTTTTTCAATTTTAAAAGCTATTTCTTAATGAGGTAACAGGATAACTCTTTATTGAGAGCCTATCCTGTTATTTCATTTAGGCTGTCCTGCACCTCCATGATGTAGGTATTCTTAACTCCTTTTATAGAGAAGCTGAGTGTCAGAGGTTACACAGGCTGGAAGGGAAGGATCTGCCACTCACTCTTCAGTTCTACCTGACCCCAGGTCTGCACTTTTCACTCTACAAGCTGATTCTGGGGACATGGTATTTTCGTATCTTCCAGTGCCAATGCCATTTCATGCCACTTTTTCACTGTACAGCCTTTATTAAAGACAACAGATAATTGTCCATACACACTGACTGAAGACCTTGATTCTTTACTCATAATTTGGTCCTGCTTTGGACATTGTCTGTAAGCAATTGCTTTGCAAAGACCCTCAGGCCAGTTAGGTTGCACTCAGCATCTTTCTTTCTCAAGAGCATTTTTAAATATGGTCTGGATCCTCAGTTTCTTTATTTTTACAGTGATGGACATGGATTAGGTAATTCCTAAGAGCTCTTCCAGCTGTGTATACACAGAAAATAAACCCAGACCGAGTTGCTGGTTTCCTTCTTGTTCTGTAATCACCCACTCTGAGTCAGTATATATACATTGTACTCCTCATTCCATCGTTGAAAGAAGTGCTTTTTACCTTTTAGAATTTTTATTTTTGTTTACAGTATCTCATGACAACTCAAGTGAAACTATGTACTCAAAGGTAGTCTATTTTTACTCACAAACAAGGCCGCTCAAGATATTTTCTTGCCCGACTAAAAAATTGAAAAAGTATAGCCCCTACTCTTTCAGTCATCTGAAAATGAAAACTTTATTTCGTCCAAAAAGGAAAATAGCTGTGATCAAAATTCACGACACATGTACAAATGACCCCAAAACTATATTTTTTAATAAAAAGATCCTTTCTATGAATTACAGGAAAAACATCAGATAATAGCATACCAGCTCCTTAAGTAGTTGACAGGGTTTTCAAATTTCCTGAGGTTACAATTGTTATTATTTTACTTCCAAAATGAATAAAAGTGATCTTAATATTGTTTTAAATACTAATGTAGAAGGGGAAAGTAACAATATAAATGTCTTCTACAATTAGTCAAATTCTTGCGTTAAGATACAGCAGGTCGAATCTTGAACTCAATAGCACCATCTAGTGAAGATAAACCAGAAATGCTTGTTTTCTTTGGCTGTTGGTCCCAGGGCCCAGCAACAGCTAATCCAGCCTCGCCTCCAGGGTGGTGGGAGACTCCCTGCAATAGGTACTTCTTAGCAACAAAAATGTCATTTGCTTGAGAATAACTTAAAGTCCCATTTATGAAATATACCAAACAATTTACCTTACTATTTGAAAAATGTAAGTATCTAATTATGAGCTTATTCTTAACAACCTATCTCACATCATAAAAGATGCGGATAAATGATCTTATAAGGAGTTGAGTGCTATGTGTGTGTGTGTGTGTGTGTGTGTGTGTGTGTTTAAATTACTCATTCACTCATTTATTAACAGACATACTTAATTTGTAGTTTCTTTTATTTTCTACTTCTGCAATCTTGCATAACTCCCGTGCTCTGTTTACACTTCTGTGACAGATGTTAAACTGAACCCCATGTTACACCAACTTCCTCTTTCTTGCTCTTGTTACTACTGTTGCTTCCTGAATTATCCAGGCTACCTGGTTGACGCTGCAGCCACTTTGCACTGTTATCTGTGTATTGATTACAAGTAATTCTCCTACTCAGAGATCGTCTGAAAGACTGCCATTGCATGATTCACTATGTTCCTTTTTCCCCCTCTTATTTTCCAGCTCAGATATCCTAGAAGCCTGTGCTGCCACTGAGACTCTAGCAGCCTAGGTCACAGAATCTGATTACAAAACCTAGAGCCCCTGCCACCTCCTTGGACCCTGTTGGATCACGAGCAAAAAATAAATATGCATTGTTATTAAGCCACTGAAATTCTGGGATTGCCTGTGCTTGCAGCATAACCCAGCCAATCTTGAGGGAAACAAATGATTAGCTCAATGTGAAACAGATAAGGCAGCTCATAAATCCACTCACCTGGATGAACAGAGACATCTTTACAGGCTGAAAGCAAGTACAGAAGGTCTTGCCCATCTCTCTGTGTTGTGTAATTCCCACTTTCCCTGGGACACTGTAGATGTCATACCCCTGGGACACTGTAGATGTCATATCCTGGGACACTGTAGACGTCATTCCCTGGGACACTGTAGATGTCATACCCTGGGACACTGTAGACGTCATACCCTGGGACACTGTAGACGTCATACCCTGGGACACTGTAGATGTCATATCCTGGGACACTGTAGATGTCATATCCTGGGACACTGTAGATGTCATATGTGACATGAGACTTGCTGGCACATCCACGGAACAAAGGCCTCCCGAGTCAATGCGTATTTCCCTCTCTGACCTCAGATTCCTCCCTCGCTTCATCACATTTCTGCTTGATAATTAAGACAAATAATCTGTGTCAAAAGAGGAAACTTCCTCTTAGCTTGTGTGTCTAATGGCAGAGACTCTCAAAAGAACCAGGCTGCTGTTTCAACTTTCAGGTCAGTGGAGCCATTTCTGTTTCTCCTGGAAAGCAAGGTCTTTAGAGTAGCATAGCCCAAGTCACGAGAACAGAGGTGACAAGGACAAAAAGTGCCGGTTGGTCATAAGGTGTTAAAAAATGCCACCTGTGATTTGGCCAGTGGGGGGATCTTCATGGTTGAGCCCACGGAGAACTGCCATCCCTGCTACCACGGTCACTCTGTCCTGAAGTCAGTGAACAAGAACCAGAGGAGGTAAAGACAGAAGCTAACATCTACAGGACAAGTCACCTTCTCCACTTGGTTATTAAGAGCTGCCTCTTCAGGGAGAGCCCTCTGGTGAGAACTTCCGCGAGTCACTAATGTTCTCACATCCTGGGCCCGTTCCTAGATATCCTGTCCTGTACTCTTCCCCAAGCTTACTTGTCTCCAAGGTTACTTCTTCCAAGTGCTGACCAATCACCCAAACTACAAGCAATTCCCAAGAACTGGTGTCGCTCCACACTTCTTGCAATCTCTCTTTCCAGGAAAAGTGAATCCTAAGACATACTACTTAGACACCCGGTCCCAGAGATTTCCTTCTCCAGTATCCTGAAGGTCACTATAGTTCTACAGTTCATCACCCCTGCCTAATGCAGAATGTCACGGGGAGCCATCTATAAGCCAAACTCAGTTTTTTCTTCTTCAGATAACTCCATGTCAGGTCGCAGATGTGGACTGAGAAAGGGACAGGTGGCAATGAGTTTACCAGTGCATTCAGGGCTTGTCTGATCCCATATAATCCCTTCAATTAAATGTTGGAGAGTTGTAATGACTTGAGGCTTAGAGGATCAGACAGAACTTATTTTTGACGTGCCTCTCAAGTTGCACGATTACTGGCATCTCAGAGCCCGAGAGTGAACCAAGAATTATTCTCAAAGCAATATTTACTTTCTGAAGAGATCATGGCTTTGTTCCAAAACCCTAAGGGTATTCGCTCTGATTCACCCATCAGAGCTCATCACAGACTCCACACAGCAGCCCAGTCAGGTGCAGACTCTGGAAGCACCACTGGATCCACCGGGACATTGTCAGAATTGCTTGCATAGCAAACGTGTTGAACAGAAGGATCTTCTTTTATTCTGGGCCCCATTCAGGCTCTCAGCCTTTGAGTTACCAGGTTATTCAGCATTGGGGTTGGAGCAGACACCACAATGGGTTCATGCTGCCTCCTAAGCCCAAGATGACAACATATGAAATGTTTAAAAATAAAAGATGGACCTTAATAAATGAACAAGGACCAAGAGACTTAAAAAGGGGTCGTGGAGTTTATGTTTGTGTATGGTGCTAGGAAGTGTTCTAATTTCATTCTTTTACATGTAGCTGTCCAGTTTTCCCAGCACCACTTACTGAAGAGGATGTCTTTTCTCCATTGTATATCCTTGCCTCCTTTGTCATAGATTAGTTGACCATAGGTGCATGGGTTTATCTCTGGGCTTTCTATCCTGTTGCATTGATCTATATTTCTGTTTTTGTGCCAGTACCACACTGTCTTGATTACTGTAGCTTTGTAGTATAGCCTGAAGTCAGGGAGCCTGATTCCTCCAACTCTGTTTTCCTTTCTTAAGATTGCTTTGCCTATTCGGGGTCTTTTGTGTTTCCATATGAATTGTAAGATTTTTTGTTCTAATTCTGTGAAGAATGTCATTGGTAGTTTGATAGGGATTGCACTGAATCTGCAGATTGCTTTCGGTGGTATAGTCATTTTCACAATATTGATTCTTCCAGTCCAAGAATATGGTACTTAAATGTAAGACCAGACACTATAAAACTTTTAGAGGAAAACATAGGAAAAACACTCTTTGACATAAACCACAGCAAGATCTTTTTTGACCCACCTCCTAGAGTAACAGAAATAAAAACAAAAATAAACAAATGGGACTTAGTTAAACTTAAAAGCTTTTGCACAGCAAAGGAAACCATAAACAAGACAAAAAGACAACCCTCAGAATGGGAGAAAATATGTGCAAATGAAACAACAGACAAAGGACTAATCTCCAAAATATACAAACAGCTCATGGAGCTCAATAGCAAAAAAACAAACAATCCAGTTAAAAAATGTGCGGAAGACCTAAATAGACATTTTACCAAGGAAGACATACAGATGGCCGAGAGGTACATGAAACGATGTTCAACATCACTAATAGAGAAATGCAAACCAAAACTACAATGAGGTATCACCTCATGCCGGTCAGAATGGCCATTATCAGAAAAGCTAGAAACAATAAATGCTGGAAAGGGTTTGGTGAAAAGGGAACCCTCCTACACTGTTGGTGGGAATGTAAACTGATACAACCACTATGGAAAACACTATGGAGGTTCCTTAAAAAAGTACAAATAGAACTACCATATGACCCAGCAATCCCACTACTGGGCATATACCCTGAGAAAACCATCATTCAGAAAGAGTCATGTGCCACAATGTTCACTGCAGCTCTATTTACAATAGCCAGGACATGGAAGCAACCTAAATGTCCATCAACAGATGAATGGATAAAGAAGATGTGGCACATATTTACAATGGAATATTATTCAGCCATAAAAAGAAATGAAATTGAGTTATTTGTAGTGAGGTGGATGGACCTAGAGACTGTCATACAGAGTGAAGTAAGTCAGAAAGAGAAAAACAGATACCATATGCTAACACATATATATGGAATCTAAAAAAAAAAAATGGTACTGATGAACCTAGTTGCAGGGCAGGAGTAAAGAGTTAGGCATAGAGAATGGACTTGAGGACATGGGGTGGGTGGGTGAAGCTGGGGCGAAGTGAGAGTAGCATCGACATACATACACTACCGAATGTAAAATAGATAGCTAGTGGGAAGCAGCAGCATAGCTCAGGGAGATCAGCTCCGTGCTCTGCGATGACCTAGAGGGGTGGGATAGGGAGGGTGGGAGGGAGGCTCAAGAGGGAGGGGATATGGGGACATGTGTGTGCATATGGCTGATTCGCTTTGTTGTGCAACAGAAACCAACACAGTACTGTGAAGCTATTCTACTCCAATAAAGATCTATTTAAAAAGGGGGGGGGGGGTCATGGAAATTATAAAAGAACAAAGTAGAACTTTAAGAAATAAAAAAATAATAATTCTATAAATGGGTTAAATATCAGATTAGACACATCTTAAAAAAGAATTAGTGGCCTGGAAAACAGATCTGAAGAAAATATACAGAGGGAACAAAGAGAACAAAATTTGGAAGAAAAGTTAAAGAGCCTTGAAAGACAGAGTGAAAAGAAATCAATCCACAGACACAGAAAATACAACTTATATCAAACAGGAAAGAAAAGAATTTATCAGCAGCCAACAGAGAAAATACAGAATAAGATAAAATGATCAGACTGATACATATTCTCAGAAGCTAAAAGATGAGGCAGAAGATAGAGGAATAATATGCCTTCGTCCATTCAGCCAGCTACAACAAACCATCACAGACTGGCTAGCTAATAAAGAACAAAAATTTTACTTCTCTGAGTTCTGGAGGCTGGAAATCTGAGATCCGGGTGCCGGCGTGGTCAGGTAGGGCCGTCTTCCAGGTAGCAGACCTCTTCTTGTGTCCATACCCCCGCACAGGTGTGAGGGAGCTTTCACTGGGGCCTCGTTTATACGGGCATGGATCTCGTTCGCAGGACTCTGCTCTCAGGACCTGATCTCAGGACCAAAGGCCCTACCTCGTAAGGTAACCCCATCACACTGGGCACTCAGGTTTCATCATATGAATTGGGGGCTGGGTGCAGCAGTGCTGAAACATTCAGCCTATAGCAAATATCTTCAAAGAGTTGAGAGAAAATAACGGTCCATCCGGAATTAATCACTCAGCAAAACGTTTCAACAACATGGACAAAGCAACATATTTTTTGATAAACAAAACCTAAGAGCATTACCACCATAATTTTTTCATCAAAGGAACATCTAAGGGATGGACTTCAGAAAGATGGGCAAAGCAGGAAGCAGTGGCAAGTCAGGAAAATGGTACATATATGAGTAAACCTAAACATAGACGTTTATAATGATGATGATGATGAGGGGTGATGTCAGATTTGTCCTATTTAATTTGAAAAAAGCTAAAATAATGGACCACAGTAGCATGTAGGTCACGAGCAGGTGAATATGGCCCAAGTGTGCCGCCTGGAACTCAAATACAGCCCAGCCGTAGACAAAGACAAAAAAATCCCAGCTCTCGTGAAACTTGCATTCTTAAGAATTAATTTAAGAATCATTAACTTAAAAATGTGTTACACATGTACGGCAATATTTCAAGGTTTACATAAATTTTTAAGAAAAAATATCAGTGAATTAAAAATGAAATAAAAACAAACAGGAAGGCTCAATCAATTCAAAATAAAACAAGAAATGAGCATAGAAACAGAAGATTGTATATAAAGTACAAAAAGGAGAGAATAATTCCAAATAAATTGATATTCATGATAACCACCAATTAAAACATAGAGATTATCAGATTGGCTTTTTTTTTAACATCTTTATTGGAGTATAGTTGCTTTACAATGGTGTGTTAGTTTCTGCTGTATAACAAAGTGAATCAGCTATACATATACATATATCCCCATATCCCCTCCCTCTTGTGTCTCCCTCCCACCCTCCCTATCCCACCCCTCTAGGTGGTCACAAAGCACCGAGCTGATCTCCCTGTGCTATGCAGCTGCTTCCCATTAGCTATCTGTTTTACATTTAGTAGTGTATATATGTCCATGCCACTCTCTCACTTCGTCCCAGCTTACCCTTCCCCCTCCCCGTATCCTCAAGTCCATTCTCTACGTCTGCATCTTTATTCCTGTCCTGCCCCTAGGTTCTTCAGAAACATTTTTTTTTTTTAGATTCCATATATGTGTGTTAGCATACGGTATTTGTTTTTCTTTCTGACTTACTTCACTCTATATGACAGACTCTAGGTCCATCCACCTCACTACAAATAACTCAATTTCGTTTCTTTTTTGTTTGTTTGTTTTTATTTTTATTTTTACATCTTTATTGGATTATAATTGCTTTACAGTGGTGTGTTAGTTTCTGCTTTATAACGAAGTGAATCAGTTATATATATACATATGTCCCCATATATCTTCCGTCTTGCGTCTCCCTCCCTCCCACCCTCCCTATCCCACCCCTCTAGGCGGTCACAAAGCACTGAGCTGATCTCCCTGTGCTATGCAGCTGCTTCCCATTAGCTATCTGTTTTACATTTAGTAGTGTATATATGTCCATGCCACTCTCTCGCTTTGTCACAGCTTACCCTTTCCCCTCCCCATAACCTCAAGTCCATTCTCTAGTAGGTCTGTGTCTTTATTCCTGTTTTACCCCTAGGTTCTTCATGACATTTTTTTTTCTTAAATTCCATATATATGTGTTAGCATATGGTATTTGTCTGTCTCTTTCTGACTTACTTCACTCTGTATGACAGACTCTAGGTCTATCCACCTCATTACAAATAACTCAATTTCGTTTCTTTTTATGGCTGAGTAATATTCCATTGTATATATGTGCCACATCTTCTTTATCCATTCATCTGTCGATGGACACTTAGGTTGCTTCCATGTCCTGGCTATTGTAAATAGAGCTGCAGTGAACATTGTGGCACATGACTCTTTCTGAATGATGGTTTTCTCAGGGTATATGCCCAGTAGTGGGATTGCTGGGTCCTATGGTAGTTCTGTTTTTAGCTTTTTAAGGAACCTCCATACTGTTCTCCCTAGTGGCTGTATCCATTTACATTCCCACCAACAGTGCAAGAGGGTTCCCTTTTCTCCACACCCTCTCCGGCATTTACTGTTTGTAGATTTTCTGATGGTGGCCATTCTGACTGGTGTGGTGATACCTCACTGCAGTTTTGATTTGCATTTCTCTAATGATTCGTGATGTGGAGCATCAGATTGGATTTTAAAATCCAGCTTTATGCTATTTAAAAGAGACATCCTTAAACACAAGGACATAATAAGGATGAAAGCAAAATGACTGGAAACTGTCTACTGTGGAGCCACACCATCTACTGTTGCCAAACAATTTGTAGTTCAGATTGCCCAGAAAATACCAATTTTTCATCCTGTTCGTGGGTTTGTTTTTCATCTGGTTTTCAATAACTTTTAAAAATTTACTTGTCTTGTTTCAGCAGGAGTGGATTTATCGGCAGTGTGCACACATTTGCGATAAGACTGATTTATTTCCCTTAGTCCCACTCTTAAGAGTTATTTTTTTCCACGCCACTGGTTTCGAGCCTCGTCTGTTCATGAGATTAGATATTGCTTTCTCTTACCTTAACCCTCTCACAGCTTTTGGCCAGTTCTGTGTGACGCAAGACTAAAGGAACCCACAAGTGCACTTTCCTGTGGGTCATTTTTCTTTCTGCGTTTCCGTGTTGTAAATCGTACCCATCAGGCCGCAACACGAGGCAGCATGGAATGCGGGAGACCTAGTACTTGTTTTTCTCGGCTCTATCACCAGGGGGCGCCAAAGCCCCAGTAATCAGCAAAAGAGGCTCATTTGGGAAAAACCAGGCACCAAGGTGTTGACCTTGCACAGAGCACAGTGCCCAGCTGAAAGCTGTCTGTGAAATCACTGGACATGAAAACTTCTTACTGTAAAAAATTAACTTTAAAACCAAGAAATTGGGAAAATTGTGCTGATGAAAATTACTTCCCTCTCTAGTGATTTCATAGGTTACACTGAACTTAAACTATTTCACATAGAAGATGAATAAATATATAGGAAATTATATGAATGAGTTATATTAAGTTCTTATATGAAAATATATGAATATATATAGAAAATTATTCTCTTATGCCATCTCACTAAATAATTAAAACAGTGATGCACTGGATATGTATTTGCTTCTTTCCCCTATTAATCTTCGTAAAGCTTGTTGGGCCTGAGTGTCTTCTATTAACAAGCTCTTTATTGTGTGATTTCTAGCCAGGGGTACCTGACTCCTGTAGTTCACCAGAAAATGAGAGGCAACCATCACATAGATAAAGCTGAGTAAGAGGATGGATGACACGTAGTAGATGTGCAGTAACTAGTGTTCTGTATGTCCTGGTGATGGACATTGTAATGGACTTTGGAGCCAGCTAGACCTGTGTTCAGAACCCCTCCTAGTCTGACCTTGAGCTAAGTTTCCTGAACCTGTTTTTCCCATCTGTATCCCACATCAGTCCTGTTCCTTGGATGAGCCAAGAATCCTTGTCTCGGAGTCTGGCCCTTGCTTACTCCCAGGGTCAGGATTTCTCCTTTATCTGACACCCTGAAGTCCATTCTCTCATCTCCTTCAGGTATCAGCTTGCACCCAAACACGCCTTATCCCCCTTCCCCGATTCTTCTTCTCCATAGTACTTATTATGACACAAAATACATCTTACTTCATGTGTTTGCTAGAGACTCTCCCCGCTAGACGGTGAGCTCCGTGAGAGCGGACATTGTTCGTTCTGCTTCGATCGCTGCTCCGTCCCTAGCGACTAGAACAGTGCCTGTGGCCAACAGGGGCACAGTAAACGTCTGCTGAGTGATGAATGACTCCCAGGAATGTTACGGCTGCTGCTGATGTTTATAAATCACCTAGCATATAATAGGTAAATTGTAGCTGTTATTATGAAATTGTTATATTGTAGACTCAATTTCTTGATTCCTATTACAATTTGAACTTCTTTTAAACAAGGAGTCTTGAAATTGATTAACTAGGTCATGACCATCTTTTTGTTTTCTTTTAATGACATGGAAGGGTAAGTGAGCATATGCCTATAGCCCAAAGTATTATTTTGTGAAACTTCACTTGCAATTTTATGTGTGTGGCAGGAGTGTGTCATAAAAGCACAGGTACCGATATAGACCCACTGCCTTTCATAGGTTGCCCTGGAGACCTTTTCTCACGGAATGTGCCTTCCTGGAAGGGGACTGACCAACAGGAGGCCTTGGATTTGGAAGATCTGTCCTTCTGGCCTCCTGGAGTCATCCCAGCCAGACAATACAGCTCACATTTTATCCTGGAAGCCCTTCAGCATCACCAGATTTAGCACTTAATGCAGCTCCAAGACTATGTCACAGAAACAGACATGTAAGATCACCTGTTGGATAAAACCATCTCTTTTTCCAGAAATTATGTGGATGACTTTACGTTTTCCCTTGGAGTCCGAGCATCTCTCTGGTTGACGGGTCCTACCAGGGTCGGCCGCTGCACTGCAGCCAGCTGCGCTGAGCCTGGACACGGTTCCGCAGATGCAGTGGGGTTCCCGGCCCACTGCACCGTCAGGAGACTCTTGGCTGCGTGATCCAATGTGCCGTGTGCCCCCACACCCCTCCCCCGCCTCCCACCCACTTCAGTGTGTTTATTCTGTCATGAGTAATCACTGCGATTACAATATTTTACCTCCTGACTCTATAACCGGAAAAATTTTAAAGGCAGGGCTGAGGACTCCCGGCTTTACTCTAAAAACAAAACAAAAACAAACTTCCCAAGAACACTTAAAAGTGTTTGAGATGCTGTCTGTATGACCACATCACTCCACCCCCGGGTGTACACAAGCGCGGTGTCTGGCCGGTACAGATGCTGCATAATGCACACAGATCAGTGAAGTGAAACTGGTGAAATCTGAATAAGGTCTATGGACTGTGCCAGTTCCCAGGCTGATACTGACCTATAGTTATGTAAGATGTCACCACAAGGGGGCGCTGAGATTAAGGGTACAGAGGACTTGCCTGTGCTATTTTTGAAACTTCCAGTGAACCGTAATAATTTTTTGAAGGATTAATAAAGGCCTTTAAACAATATATTTAGCCTCCTTCCTAACCAACACCCTTTGCAAAACTGGAATGACTGTTAGGTTACTTACCAGAAATGTATTTCTAATTAGCAGGGATGGGCAGGCAAAGGACAACTTTTAGAACCTGTGAGCAGTCTACATAATGAGAGGAGTAGCTCATTACCAGAAGGGTGATCAGGGATTGTTAAGTAGACAAATGACCAATGGAGAGAAATAAGAATATACAATGCACTGATTTTAAATACAAATAAATACTTAGAACTTGGTAGAAAAGATGCTGAGTAAATACATGTTTGATTTCTTGATTGCTACGGTATAATCAAGTGTAAAGAGCTGGCGGTCAGTGAACTGTCAGTCTTTAAGTTGAAAGTGACAAATAATGGGAGATAGACCTGATTCAGGTTCCGCGTCTCTTTGGGGGTGCTTCCTCTCCTGATGAGGCCTCTGACATGTTACCCTGACCTCTGTAACCTCCTGGATACCGACGCACGGTGATGCTGTTCCACTAGAGGACTCTGCAGTTTTCTTAGCTCTCCCCAAACCAATGACAATGCTGAATCCTTCCTGCGCCCTGTGCGCCCAGAAGGAAGCAGTGGTCAAGAAGCCCCGGACCTTGGACTTTCTGAGAGCAGAACCTTGCCCACCAAGCCCGCATGTTCTGAGAAGTAACGGCATCCACCCCACCTCCGCAGGACTCTCTCATTTCTGTCTCTAAGAAACCCAAGCCTCCTTCCTCTTCTGAGAAACCCTTCTGCAGAAATGGACGTTCTCCCCATTGCAAGGGCCAGAATAAATCCACCTCCCCTTTGTCATCGGTGCGTTTTGTCTCACACACCAACTTCCAGTCAGCTTTTATTCCTTGTTTTTTCCCTGGCCTTTCTTATTCCAGATGGTTAAAATGAGGGTACAGTTTTCTATACTTTTCACAATCATTAATCAACTAATCTTCATGATCAAGCTAAGTGATTTTTTCCATTCTTAGGTGAAAAACATTGGCTCAAGACTCAGTGTTTTGCATCAAATGAAATAACTACCTAAGTTGTCCTACCATTATAGGTAAAAGAAAAAAACCCTGCATCTTTGCTAAGAGACTTTAAAGTCTGTGAACCGTTCGGCCCTGTTCCCTCAACTCCCCTACATGCCCTACATTTCGCAGAAGTAATAAAAACCTGCCATGTGCCAGGAATCCCAGGAGGTCCTGTTCCCACACGTATTTACTTCTCCCAGCACTTCTGGAAGAAAGTTATGATCACCCCATGTTTCTGGCGAAACAGCACAGCCTGTACGGAGGGGCATTCAGCTCTGGTGCAGACGCCAGGGTCTGAATATGGGTTTTACCACTAACTACCTTTCAACACCCAGATCCCTAATCCCAAGCACACTCACCAGATGTACCAGTGGGATATGCATCAACCACACATATTCCAACAAGGAAATACCTCTCTGCCCCTCTCCAGTGGGAAGGAAAGGCCTGGCTGAAAGCTACTTGAGGTCAGCTAGACTGAGGCTCACCTACTGTCAGGGCCACTTTCCTTCTACAGGGATAACGCACTCATCAGGCAACAGGCTACAGGAGCCAGAATCCTCGCTTTAACAAATCAAGCCGAGAGAAAATGTCCAAGGACTGAAGTTCTGACACAGCATTGCCCAGGTTCAGAGAGAACAAAACCAAAACCCAGCTCACCTCTTGGGTCGTCCCAGATAAAATACACAGAGGTTAAATATAACTAAGTTGCCCTCTAATTTCAACTTGCTGTTCTTTTGAGGGAGTATTTCTATCGTTTCCGTTGTCTGAGTTCACTGGGAAACATTCTTTTGAGAAACAGAAAGAAAAAGCAGGGTTCCACAACTCAGTGGGCTCACAGGGTCGTCCCAGGGGTCAGGAGTGCAAGGGCAGCGACCCAAAGCCGCCGACACGCCCGGGAGGCTGGGAGGCTGGGAGGCCGGGCCGCCGGGCCCGCCACACTTTCAAATGGAGCCAGCTGTCTATTCTGACCGGTTCTTCATGAGCTGCACAGGCATCTTGAGAGTTTTTAAACTCAGGTCTGTGTGGTGACTTTCTAGTGTTACTTAATCCATCTTCTCAACCAGTCACTACCCCTTGGCTCTCACCAGAAGCCTGGCACTGGGAGAACCCAGGTCTTGGCAACCAGAGCGGCACTAGCCCGGCCCAGGTTGTCCCAAGGCGTGAAAAGAAGGAAGAAGAATCAGATCTAACGTCACCAGGAGCTCAAGAATGACAAAGGCGGCCCTTACAGAGAGCATTCACTGCAAGGCAGTCCCCACGGTCTGGCCACATTACAGAGACAATGACTTCGTTCACCATCAGCATTTATTGGGCGCCTGTTATGTGCAAAGCACTCTGCTAGGCGCTGGGCAAGATACAAAGATAAACCCACAAGACTGCCCTCGGAGAGCTTACAGTCTAGTATAGGAGTGCAGTCTCTGGAGAAGATCTTTTAGGTGTGATTGACCTCCCCTGACCCACCCCACCAAAAAAAAAAAGAGGGGGTGGGGGGGGAAAGAAAACCACCTCAAGGTTACTAGACTTGGTTTCAGCCATTTTCTCTTCGTGCAGCAGCTTCACATAAAAGAAAGCATCAATCGGAAAGCCTTGTAAAATGCATACTTTTACTCATAAACAAAATTCACTTTCATTAGAAAAGTGCTGAATATTTATTGCAATTAAGAAAATCCTCAAACATTATCTTCAGTATTTTCATGGATTTTCTTATGAATCTGTATTTGTAAAGTAGTTTCCCAAATTGCATCAAAACATGCAACCACTTTTTGAAACAGATCTCTTTAAACCACTGGCAGTCACATAAAAGGTACACAGACTGCCTGCTAAAAGCAAGGGAAGCATCTGAAATGGACACATGTTTACTACCAAAATTCACAGCTTATGGTTTTCCCCCCCCATAAACTCATTTCAGGTCAAGTCAAAGCATTATAAAATAACACCTCCGTTAACCTATACCCCCAAAGACCCAAAGCTTTAGCTCATTAAGCTTTAGATAGAACAGTGAACAAACGTTCCTTGCGGCCTTCAAGCCTATCTCTTAGTTGCCAGACCCACCAAAGAGCTGTAAAATACTTCCAAAATCAGAAGCTCAAAATAACCCCCTTTTCCTATTACACCATAAGGAATTTCTGAAGTTTTCTGTTATCTTCCTTTAAGCATAAAGGAACCAAATGTAATCAACTGGGGGAATAGAATCACTGATACAGCTGCTTGTCTAGGTTAAACTGCTAGAGAAAAGGAGCATGTAAGCACAACATCTTAAAATTAACTCATTTCTAAACATAATTACTTTAGATGAGTGTCTTGCAATTATTCTCTTCCTAGGATCATCCCTGGGCTCCGATGTTTCTAATTAAAAGTGTAAAGCCGGGGGCTTCCCTGGTGGCGCAGTGGTTGAGAGTCCACCTGCCGATGCAGGGGACACGGGTTCGTGCCCCGGTCCGGGAAGATCCCACGTGCCGCGGAGCGGCTGGGCCCGTGAGCCATGGCCGCTGAGCCTGCGCGTCCGGAGCCTGTGCTCCGCAACGGGAGAGGCCACAGCAGTGAGAGGCCCGCGTACCGCAAAAACAAAAACAAAAACAAAAAAAGTGTGAAGCCTTGGGTCTTTATGGAGACTTTCTAAGACTTCTTGAAAACACTGACGCTGAGGTTGATGATATGGTTATCAACTGAATACAGGTCCATCTTCTTCGTGCAGAATTACAGTGAACTTACAAATCTGTGCATACCCAGAAGCGAGTCCCTGAGAGGGAGGTTTCTTACTCCCGTGTTGGCGCATTCCTGTCCTGAGCAGCCTCCCTTAGCTAGTGAGTAAAAGCAAACACATCCATTGTGCTAGGGGGCCTTTCTACTCCCCTTTCTCACTGAACCCCAAAAAGTGGGTGGGCCTGGACTGAACAGGAACTGGAGTAAATTTCCACATTCATCTCCAGCAAACACAGATCCACGCATGCAGAGGCCCATGAACACCTCAACCAGCCCCGGGTCTGGCTAAGGCTGCAGGCTTCTTACGTGTACCCGCCTCAAGGAGAACACACCCAACTTTTAAGCTTTGATGCCGACAGATTTTAAGTTTGTACAAACTATGTAAGAAGTTAAATCTTCTAGGTGTAAAATCTAACAGAAATAAAGTCAGATCAATATGAATTATGTGTTGACTTGCCTTTCAATCATCCGGCTGCTGGCACATTACTGAGGTGCTTTTCTGTTCAATCTCTCTGCCAAACGGATCCAACAAATTTTACAGACGTGTGTGGTATAAAAGAACTGCTATTTAAGCTAACTAGTCCAACTCTGTCATTTTACAGATAAAGAAACGGAGACCCTGAAAAGTTTAATGAAAAAGCTGGGAGCCAAACCCAGTCTAGCATTCATGATACTGTACTTCCGACCTTCAACTGACCTTCACAGAACACACACCCTTACAGGTAAGAGCTGTTCCAACCAATGCAATTAAACGGAGATGTATTTCATATGAAATAAGTATAACAAATGTTAAGCCACTAATGTAAGCTATTCGTAGAAGATATTAGCCCTTTTTGGTTACTGCTGATGACGCACCTACGTGTGTGGTCTTGCTCTTAGGGGGACTGATTTGCAGTTGCTTCCCCTGAGGATGCTTATTTGCCCACTGTAGAAAAGAATCATGTTAAATATGATCATATAATCAATCTCTAAATAATTTTTACATACATTGGGATTCTTATACTTTTAACATGAGTATAATTAACTTCTGCAGAGAATGAGTGAGATATTAACCTCTATATAAATTGTTGGCAACTTGAAAATTAGTCATTTCCACACAGGATAGGAAATCTCTTCTAGGTAATAGAAAGGGCATCCAGGGTAATAAAAAATATAATAAAAATTATATAAGTGAATTTTGACTAGTCTGTAATCGGAGGTATAAAAAAAGGATATGCTTAAAGAATGAGATCTGAGTTCAAGGGTTAACACCCTTCCTTGCTAGCTATGTAATAACCTTGAAGCAATTCCACAAACTTCTGGGTCTGTTTCTTTATCTGCAAAGAGCTAACATTTGCACTACTTACCTCATTAGATTACTGAGGATCACATACAGTAAAATATATGAGCGCCTGTGAATGGAAATGCACACCAACACATATCGATTATTATTACCCCCCAATAATTATTCAAATGTGGACCTAGAAAAATAATTAAATAATTACCACTCCGTGGCACTAGGCATGCTCACTAGATAAACCATGCAAACATTTTCAACGTTCAATGGCAATGTTAAAAAAAAAAAAAAAAAAGAATCACACAAAGATATAATACCAAGGAACTTTTTTAGAGAAAGCACTGAAAGACACACATTTGGTTAAGAGACTTTAAAATGATTTTAGAATGATTTACAGCATATAAAGAGGTATTTAGTCTTTAGTGGAGAAAGTTGCTAGTCACCTGTCAGAAAAACAAGCATTGTGGGCATTCCTAAGACAAACGGAATAAAATTCATCACTTTTCACTATTTTGTAAACCAGGCTCCTCACCAACAATTGTATTAATTTTTCCAGTATTCAGACATACCCTAAAAGAGGTAATAGAGAATGTCTGCTTCTAAATCACATCCAATATGAACTTGCATAAATGCAAGGCATAAATAGAGTTCTTATAACTCCACAGGCACCTGAAAGTTTTAACTACCCTTCATGCTCACTTCATATTCCATAAAGAATAATGGAAATACAGGGAATACTTCAAATATAAATATTTCACAAATCCTTCTCATGTGGCTGTCTTATTCTTAGAATACTCCACTCTGATGGCCTTTGTTTGTTTTTGTTTGGAAAATTAAGTAGTACATTAACCTTTCCCTTCAAATATGCCTTTTGATGTTCATTCTTACACCAAAAAAAAAAAAAGTTAACAACCCAAAACAAATAAAGATGCAAGGGAAGAGATAAACAAGATACAATTCATTAGGTACAAAAATATGCTGTTTCAAATTCAGAATAATTTAATAACTCTTCGTTATTTCATATGTATCTGGAAATGGGACAGATACATGTCCTGATCCTGTCACAAGAGGTAGAATTCCAGCATTTGGTACAACGTTCCAAGATAGAGTTAAAGTGACATTCCTGTTTCCCCTATAAAAAGATATAATAAACAGATGTCAGCAGAAACATTTGTAGTTCAATAAAAACGTTTTAATTCAAGCACTGAGGTATCAAATACTTTATTTTTAACCAGCTATTCCTAATTGGAATTCTAATCTACACACAAGTTCTTCTCAAGTCGTTTGAGATCCGAGATGATGCTGGGAAACAGCAGCATTCTCACTGCAGGTCCCCCATAATGACCCTCCTCAAGTCACTTAAGTCACAGTTATTCGAGCCATCAACCAAAACGCTTAAATGAGTAAAACACAGAAAACAGAGCGATTTGAGAAATCTCTCAAATCAGGAAATCAGGAGACGATGATTTGAAACCTAATTCTATCAATCATTATCCAGATGGGCAAACCTGAATCAATCAAACTCTCTCAGGGCTGGAAACTTTTCATCTGCAAAACCAGGTTTGGTTAAAATAGCTCTCCCCTAAAATCCTTTCCAAAGTTGACCCGCAGAGCTTAAGAGCTAAAACTGACCCAAAAGATCAATCGTTCTAATTCCTTCATTTTGTATAAAAGGAAGCTGAGGTTCAGAGAGATTAAGTGAACCGAAACTAGAAACTTCAGTATCAACTCCTAGACCAACACGTGGCTTCCTCGTTCAGGTTCCCAGGCAGGCTCCTCTGACACCCCCGAAGGAGCCCTTTGACGACAGTCCCACTCCAGGGCCAGCACCCCAGGCTCCCCGTACCCTTAAGGGCAGAAGCCCCAGGCCCTCCTCGTCTCACCATTACAGTTCCCATAATGCGAGAGAACTGGGCACTTTTTTAGACCTGGGTTTGCACGGTACTATTTCTACCCCATCTTCCAGTTCACATCTGTATAAATACTTTTCTTTCTCAACTTTTCTTTTTAGCTGTTTTTCTTTAAAATAAAAACACATCACGTCTTTCTCTCCCCTTCATGTAACATCACACGTAAAAAATGACAAAGAATTGCTCACTTGAGACCATTTCCATCGTCAAAGAAAAAATACTTTGTTTTCATATCTTTCAGCAGCAGCTTTGGATTATCACCTCTCAGAACAATCTTGTCCCACAGAACAACCTGGTTCAGAGCCTACATTAAAATAAAAATTAATTAGATAATTCAACAGATATAGCATCTCTGTCACTTCAGAAGTATGTTAAGCGAAGAGTTTAATTTATATGAATGAATCCAACTTTGAGGGAACTGCTAAAATCTTAAAGCAGACAAAATGGTAACAAGTGGATAGACACAGGAGTGAAACTTCTGGACAAAAGAAAGATACTTCCCTAAAGGAAATCACCCCTTTTGCCAAGGCAACTGTATTATTTAGAGCCCTCAAAGTTTGATGCAAGGTTTTAGACTTATGTGCTCTCCAGAGTGAGGCCCTAGGAGAAACAGAAGGCACTAGAATCCCTAGAAGGGAAGCATTCTTTTAAATCACTTTTCCCTGTAAAATTTCTGAGACCCTTCAACCCTGTGGACACTACATGGTGCCAGGGAAACAGAGAGAACAAATCCCTGTAGATCACACTGCTAATACAGGTCACTGCTGCTAGATTATCTCATGAGAATTTATATATCTCCAAGGTTTTTAAATTATCAAGGCATCACTAAAGAAATGAAGACTTTTTAGGGTTTTTTTTTTTTCCTTTAAGGAAACATAGGCACATTATTGTTTTACTGGCAAAATCCTAGAAGTCAGACAATTCTTTTAAGCCACTGCTTTGACATATCATAAGCAAGTTTCGTTTGGAAAATTAGAGTTACGAAATGGAGAAAAAGCACATTTGTAACCACTGCTAAATGCCAAGAAATGTGTTCTTATGAAGCTACCATCCATTAGCTTGGGAGGCCAACTGCTCATTAACTAAAAAGAAACGTGGAGCAGTTAGTTTCTAAAAAGGCGTTCAAATCTTCACCTTAAACCCTCCAACAGTAAACAGAAACATCAAGACTGAAGAACACAGAATCAAAGATATGCCAAAGTAAAATGACTTTGTATGTATATTTATTCATTCACCAAAGCAGTGATCTGTCAAATTCCAAACTGTATTAACTTACTAGCCACGCTGGAGTAAATCAGGGTCATGAATCTGCTCAGGTGTATCCATCACCAAGAAGGTGACGTATTTATTTGGATCATTTGCTGAAACCTGTAGAATACTTGTGCTTACGGCTGTCACTCTCATCTAAAGAGCAGCTTTTTCTGTTTAACGCTTTGTTGATTCTCAAGGGCAGGGATCAAAACTTATTCAGCCCAATATTCTTACTGCCCAACAAAGTATCCTCCGTAAAAGACATGCTCAAAATAAATATACAGAGAATTGAAGTGCTAATGATTCCAGTTAACTAATCAAACCAATCAACAAATAAAGTTGATTCATTTGTCATCCCTTGAAAATGAATATACAGTTCAAATACAATACAGAAGTAGACTCATCTCTTAACTACGAATTACCTCAGGCTATGCTGATAACAAAACATAAGGGTAACTCAGGTAAAAACAACATAGAAGCACATTTTGATTCCACAGATTTCACCTTTCAGAGTTAATGCACATACCAGAATCATTCACCTTACACTTTTAGGACCTACGAAGATTTCTGTTTTATCAATATGCTATATAAATATTTTAACCCTTACTCTTATCTGCAACAAAAGCTCTAAATCAGACTGGACTAATAAATTTCAGTCACAAACTAATAGTTTTAATAATGTTATAATAGGTTTTAATCTAACAGTTTAATAGCTTTTAATTATAAAACTTCTAATCAACTCTAATTTAAGATTAAAAAGACTACTTTAAGTGCTCAAACTGATGAGTCCTGTACAACTCAAAACAAAGTAATGTATTTCTCAATATAAATTAATTGTAGATATATGGCTTAATAAAAGACTATCAGAACAGCTCACATCATGTATTAAAAGAGGAAAAATATAAATATTTAGATGGATTTTAAAATAATCTAAGAGACGATTCACAAATTAGTTATCTTTACAGTTTTTGATTACATTTCTGGGTAACAGAGTTGTAAGCACAAGTTACAAATTTCACTGATTCAAGTATCTTGCCGTCTATCTCTAATGGTAGCTGTGGAGAGAGTATCTTAGCTTAAAGAGGACTTAGCTGAGGAGTAATTCGACCTCCTCATTTCCTCATAACCCATAGTTCAGCAACATCCTTTTGGAGCTTATGACTGGAAATAGTCTCCAAAGATTTTTGCTAATGAGTTATTTTGAACCCAAACTACGCATCTTTATTTATAAATTACGTACATGATACACATTACTATTATCGTTAGATATATTATTATTGATAGTGAATGTAAATGTGCATTTCAAATAGGCTTCTTGACTAATGCTAAATTGTTCTCAGCCAACTATTTATTAGATCTCTTTGATTTTTTCTTTTAATCCTTTAACGTGGCTGTCAGCTCGGCCATTTTCCTGTCGCTCACACGTGTCTGGACCGTTAGCATTCTCTTCAATCTCTAATTTCTTTGAAAGAATTTTTTAACCATTTTTCCATTTGTGAGGATTAGTTTATTTAAAACTAAATGATATAATCTACTCAATTGGGTACACATTGCACAACTTTGCAAAATGCTGAAAGTGAACGGATACATGTATGCAGCAGGCTGACCGCTTGCCCTACAGAATTCCCCCTCTTCCTCCAGAGAAGGTGCGTGTTTTAGGAGGCGTGTGACTTAAGGACCGAGTAGAGTATCAGTGTCAGTCCACAGAGTATCAGTAAAATTTCACATCTTTTCCCTCTTACTTTAAATTGAGAAATACATAAATGGACTTTTGGCTTCCAGCGTGGCACACGAGGAGCTTGCAACTTGCCACTGCATCCTAACGCCAAGTAAAAAGGTGAACAAACTGAAAATCTGGCAACTCTTCTTAGATCCATAAGAAAAGAAATAGTAGCTCTTACTTGTTTTCCTTATATATCTAGGCATTACCTTGCTTGCACCCCACTCTCGGGAACCACAATGCAGGGGGGCTGTAGAAGCAGACAGAAAAACAAGACAGACAGAAGCTACCAAAGGAGACAAAGTTTTCTTAGTAGAGTCACCGTTCCATGGGCTTGTGATATTTACTAAATTACTCAGGTCAGATATTTCGAATACATAAAATTTATATTCTTTTCTAAAGAATGAGGTTTTAAATATCTATGAAAATACTTCTATACATATACTTACATTATTTTTTGTTGAATATTCGGCTGATAAATAAAGAAACAACTGCTTAACATTCCAATCAAATATATTTTCTAGATGTATATAAATTAAGGGATATATAAATCATAAAGCAGCATACAACTTTAAAACAGATTTTAGTTATTCTTAAATTAATTATTCATAGCAATACTGATACTAAAATTAAAAAAAAAAAAAGGAGAGGTGGCCCAGAAACATACTGGGCCTCTAATTTAATAAAAATATATAGAAGATGATATACTGTAAAATCCAGCTCATTCCAAAGTCAAAAAATATCAGTGAGATTATCAGTATCCTGCCCTGCTCCTCTAAGCATTACTACCTGAGATACTTCAATTAATACAAACTTAACCGAGAAATACAAAATTTCGTTTTCTGTAAAATCAACCCACTAAGCCTAAAAGAAAGAGGACTTAGTATTTCAAGCACATATGATTCCACTGGAGTTCTGAGTATAACCAATCACCACAGTATAACTTAATGTTAAGCAAAAGTGAACTAGGCTCAAGTAATTAAACCAAGTACGGTAAATTGTACATATTATTTTTGGACATATGCCAGTAGAGATCAAAATGTCTCAACCCATGAAGTGCTTTAGTAAGAGTACACAGCTGAATACCAATCTGGTTTCATTAGTTTGCACCCGAGTGAAAAAAACTCACCAGGATTAATTACAAGACTGGTGTGTCACTGAGAAATGAACTGAGTTAATGTTTGGATTTCATTAAGCATCATATGTAAATGGTTAAGTCATTTTATTATATCCGTTTATATACTAACAGCTACATGTTCATGACATTCCACTCTTAGATATGTGTATCCACTAAGAATCACTATTTTGGAATTCAGAAGCCTTAAATATCTCTCTATAAAAACAGGTACAATTTCAAGTTTTAGCAGCCATATTAAGAAAATCTAAACTACAAATGATGAAATTAAATTTCACTATAATTGCCCACATACACAAAGTTCCTACTTTCACACTAGCTCCAAACTCTCTCTCACTAGCTTAGATTTATTTTTTTTTTAAAGAGATGAAGACTTAAAAGCAAAAGTTTAACACAGGACTTTTCTGATGGTGTACTCTATTTCCTAAAAAAGTGCCTACAGAACTAATTCCTAGTCTACTTCTAAACCTAGTAATTTATTTCTAAAAAACTCAAGTTAAAAATAATTCCAGGCTAGTAAAGAGACATGTCAGGTAAACTCCCCAGGTAGATAATCTGCTTCCACTGTTCAGATAGTTGCTTTACACAAGTTCAAACAGTTCAATCTCCATAACCAACTTTAATCCTGGGGTCTTAAAAAGGCAGATGAGATCCCAGAAGTGGCAGGTAACAATGCTGCCAAGATAGTAATCTAAGACCCTAAGAGAAGATTAAACTGGCCCAGTGACCAGAGGTGTCAAAAGGTGGAAGTTCAAAATAAAGAAAAAATATTTAAATCACGTCCATTTTAAATAACTCTTTTAATTGTTACGATTTCTCTGACTCTTATTATAAAAGTACTTATAAAAAGAACGATAATGGCAAAATGCTAATATGGTTTACCAATAATCATTTGACAATGACCTTCTGAATCACAGCAGATGCAATTCACTTTTTCAACATATGTTTCTCTCTGCTATCACAAAACATGGACATATTCTTGGGGATTGTACATGAAACGTTACATCTAGGTAGGCTGAGTAGTGGTTACATTCTTCCGTCTTTAATTTAAATGATCTAATTTTATCTTCTTTCCTAAATACAGATTCAAACTCTCTTATAGCTTTAGATCTATTTAATGTTTCTGTGAAGAATTTAAAGTGTGTTCACACAATAATAACTCATCAATCTATAAATACAAGTTTTCTCAAGGTTGAACGAGGAGGTATTAACACGACTATACTGATGAAAACATAGGCATAGAAATTTCCAAGGTCTGACTGATTCAATGGATAAACATACTTACTGTCCCCCAAATCACTAAATATGTATATCATTGTAATACTAGAGAAAGAGCGATGAAATATTTGCTAAAAAGGATATCAGCAGTTATATCAAATGTAATGAATCCCAGATCACTTCTTTCTCTAGGTCCAGTGAAGTCTTCTACATTTTTTCTAGAAATAAAGATAATAGTTTCACCATCTTTCAAATGTAACAGCATACAAAACTCACAAAATTCCTTACATACGGGAAAGACAGGGTCTAGCTGTATCCCACAATGAAACAAGTAAAAATCAGAGAAACTGGTAAGTGTGACAATAGAAACATTCTAATCCATACAGAAGTAGGTCTTCAGCTATTTTCATTTACCTTCAAAGAACCCCTAACAAAACCCAGGGGGAGAAAAAAAGTGCTCATAGAATGTGGAAATACTCGATGTCAAGTGATTTGGTAGACTGGGTAGAAGAAAATTACATTTGACTGCAAGGTGGTATGGAAAACCAAGATTAAATGAACAACTACTATTCACTGAGCACGTACTACGTACTACGTATGCGTCCGGGTCAGGGCCACTATGTGTTTTTGACAATTATCTCAATCCTCACAACAGAGTTGCGTATTACTTCCACTTCAGACAAAAGTAAATGAAGACCCAGGAAGGTAGGAAGCTTGCTCAAGGTTCACAGTAGCTAACAGCTGTTCAGTGTGTACCATGAGCCACCCTCTTCTAAGCCCTCCCAGAGCAGACAGCGCTCGTGATGTCCAGCCTGAGTCTACCGGAATCTAAAAAAGAGTACCTAACAAACATCAATACAGGGAGGAAAGAAAAAAATAAGTGGGGAATAGCCATTAGATGACTGGCTTGTTGGCGTTTGTGACTTAGAAATAAAACTAAGGTTGAAGACGAGGGAGCTTTCGTTGGAAGATGGCACAGATAAGAAGGACACGAGAACCAGGGGGGAAAAAAAAGCTACGAATCGAAGAAAGTGCCAGAGAATAAAAATTAGCATAAAAAATGGGCATTAACGAAAGGACAATGTCATTTCAAAATTCTACTTCGGGCATTTTCGCAGATTTATTCAAGCGGCTGGCCCTTCACAAATAAAATTAAAAGCACGCCGCCTGGGAGCGCTGGGAGGCCGACTCCTCCCCGGGCATCCAAACCTCTCCTGCCAACTTCGCAGGCGCCGCGGGTACCTTCGGCGGCGGGACGAGGGGGACGGACCCCGCGGAGGGGCTGTCGGTGGGCGAGTCGGGCCGGGAGCGCCCGGGACGGGACCCCGAGCCCCGCGCCGGCGGGGGTGCGGCCGGGCGGGCCGCTGGGCTGGTGTGGTGCTCCCTTATTGGCCGGGCGCGGGCGAGGGAAGTGAGGCACAGGAAGGAAGCGGAGGCAGCGACCCGAGCAACGCTCGAAACGAACATTTAAGAGCAAGCCCGGGAAGGTGCGGCGGAGGGTGGGAGTCGAGGGAGAGCCCCCAATGGATCCGCCCGGGGGCGAAGGCCGCTCGGGGAGGCGGGGAGGGGAGGGGGTTCGCGCGGCAGCCCGGCCTCGGCGCCCCCCGCCCCGGCCCGGGCCCGCCGCCCGACCCCGGCCGTACTCACAGCATGATCCTCGAGACGTGCAGCCGCACCGGGACGCTCCGGTCTTTGAAGGCGGTGGTGATGAAGCAGCCGAAGGTGAGCGCCGCCATCACGCTCAGCGAGAAGGCGAACAGCGAGTTCGCCCGCGACAGCACCGTGTTCATCGCGGCCGACGCCCCGAAACCCGCTCCCCACGCACACCCGGCACCCCGTTCCGGCCGCGGTCCACCTATCTGCGAGCCGCGCCGCCTGCGCCGAGCGTTCCGGGGTGGGGGGAGTGGGGCGCGCTGCCGCGGCCCCGCCTCCTTTCCGGTCCCCGGACGAGAGCGAGCGCGCGCGCTCCCGCCGCCTGGACACACCCACCAGCGGGCGGGACGCGCCGAACCGGAGAGCCGGAGCCGCGCGGGGGCCCGCCCCTCCTCGCGCGGCCTGGCGCCGCCACCAATCAGCGACCAGCAAGGGAGGGGCGGGGCTTCGCCGCGGAAGGCCCGCCTCCTGGGCGCTGGCTTCCCGTCGTTCGACCCGCGGCTCGCCCACCATCCTTTCCCCGCCCTTACGGCAGGTGCTCTGGCGCTGCGGCTTTCTGGGTGCTTAGGTTCCGTCGATTTGCACTTTAAACCGGCAGCGGGGCCAGGTAGTTTGGTTTGTGTCCTGACGTGTCGCGTTTGGAAACAGAGCTTTAGAAAGCGCCGAGTCTTCCCCTTTGTCAAACCTGGTCAAAGTTAGAACTTCGGCTTTTTGGGACGGCGTGGGAGCCTTTACTTTACTTTCCACGCCCAACCTTAGACCAGTTCCTATTAATGCTTTGCCTTCCAGCGGCCGCTAACGCTGTGTTAGCCGATAAGGATGCTGCTACCCAGTTTAAATAGTCCATTTAACAAGGTGTATTGGGGAGCTGAAAGGATAACCTCACTAGGTCCTTAGGATCAAAGGCGGTGGTGGCTGTGGAATCGCTATGTCTCACGAAGTATAATTTAAGTTTTATTTACATAAAATATTTAATATGTATCATATATAAAGAAGATATGTACTATAAAATACATAAACTTACGATTTAACATTAGCAAGCCCTCAATACATAATGGCCCTTAGGGGCCGTAGGGTTCATACAGTGCCAATCCCTGAGCTTAAATATACTGTCTGCCAACACCTTTGTTCCTTTTGCAACGAGGCTTTTTCGTACTTATAAAAATGGGATTCAGAGGGCCCAGTAATCCGCTGAAATTATTTTTTTTTAAATTCTCTGTCCGTAATCCAGAAGAGTTTACGAACACCTGAGATACCTGCAAACCAGAAAGTGATGATATGATCCTGATGCTGGCTTACGTTGTCTATCGTTGAGCCCTTGCTTCTTTGCATTATTCATTAATCACTCAGTTTTCATACAGCCATGCAGTTAGAGTTATTACTAAGTGCCTACTGTTCCAGGTAGAGTTCTAGGCTTTGAGAGTACAGGACTAATAAGGCAAAGTCCCTGCTAAACTGGAGCAAAGCCAAGTAATGAAAAACGGATAAACTATGAACTAAGGAGAGATCCTTAGTTGAGTTAAAACCCTAAATTTTTATCTTCCAGGCAGCCAGAGGTTATTCGGTAAAGCAACGATTTATTGAATACTTAGCACAGTGTATAAACAAAACAATTAGGTATTCTTATTATAGGATGACTTAGAGAAGGGATGCTTGTTGTTACAGGTGTTGATGTCCAAAGAGAGTATTCTAAAAGATACGGGACTGCAAGTATGGGTTTATGTAAGAGATACCCAGCAGTCTGGTCCAGCTGAACAATGTATGTATAAAGCATTAGATGGAAAAGAGTCTGGAAAGGTATATTAAGGGCCTTTTATAGAAAACCTGGCCAAGGAGTTAGGATCTTATATCACAAGAAGTTCCATGTTAAACAAGAGTGGCATCACCGAACAGACAGCCATTTATAAGTTACATGTAGAGAGTAAGCGCCTGATGTTGACCACAAAGGGACAAAAAAAAGAAAGACCGATAGGGACATTTCAGAGTCAAAAATCTATGATTTAGCAATTGCTTAGCTAGGGGTGTGTGCAAAATATGGTGGAAAGGAGATTGTGAAAGCACAAGTGAAATTAATATTATTATTATGACATCATGGCTTGAACTTGAGTGACTGGGAGTTCCAAAAACACATGCAAGTCCACGATAGGAGCAGAATAGGGATGGGGTGGGGAATTCTCTAATTCTGTTGTAATTCTCCCATTGTTTCTTTGGATTGTCTAGATACTTAATCATACCATGTACATTAGAGAACACTTTACCTTTTCCTTTCCAGTTTTTAAATTTCTAATTGCATTCTCTTGTCCATCACAGTAGCTAATATTTCTAACAAAATCCTCAATAATGGAGATAATTGGCATCCTTTCATTTCTCCAGCAAGTAAGATAGTGGCTTTGTGATGTAAGTGGTGTGTGTGTGTGTGTGTGTGTGTATCATATTGATATCTAGGAAATATCCATTAATTCCTTTTTTATTGAGAAGTGTTCTTTAACATGAATGAGTGTTGAATTATTTTCACATGTGTTTTCTGTATCTTTGGATGTGATCACATAATTTTTCTCCCTAACTCTATGCCATAGACTGAATGTTTGTGACCCCACCCACCAAATTCATATGTTGAAATCCTAACTCCCAGTGTGATGGTATTAAGAGATGGGACTTCCAGTAGGTGATCAGGTCATGAGGGTGGAGCCCTTATGAATAGGATGAGTGCCCTTCTAAAAGAGACCCCAGAGAGGTCCCTTACCCCTTCCTTCATGTGGGGACTCAATGAGAAGGCTGCCAGTCTATGAACCAGGAAGCCAGCTCTCACCAGACACTGAATCCACCGGCACCACGATCTTGGACTTCTGACCCTCCAGAACTGTGAGAAATGAACTTCTGTTATTTATAAGCCACCCAGTCTATGGTAATTTGTTATAGCGGCCAGAACAAACTAAGACACTCTATTAATATGATGGATTAGATGAACAGATTTCCTAATATTGAACCATTGCACATTCCTGGAATAAACTCCACTTGGTCATGATGAATTAATTTTTTTTTTTTTTTGCGGTACGGGGGCCTCTCACTGTTGTGGCCTCTCCTGTTGTGGAGCACAGGCTCCGGACGTGCAGGCTCAGCGGCCATGGCTCACGGGCCCAGCCACTCTGGGGCATGTGGGATCTTCCCGGACCGTGGCACGAACCCGTGTCCCCTGCATCAGCAGGCAGACTCTCAACCACTGCGCCACCAGGGAAGCCCATGATGAATTAATTTTTAATATGATCTTGGGCTTTCTTTTCTAATTGTTCTTTTAAGTTTTTGCCATAAATATCCATAAGTGAAATTGATCTGTGTTTTTCTTTTTTTGGTCATAATATTATACTCAGAATATGAATTTGTAAGTTTTCCTTGTTTTTCTATGCACCAGGATATTTAAGTGGCACTTGGATTATCTGTTCTTTAAAAATTGGGTAGAAATTACCTTGAGATGCTACTCTTCTTTTTTGATGGTTATTGATTGTTCATTGTAATTACCTATATGTGTGCTTTCTCCCTTTTTAATTATTTTCATTAGTATTTTTCTTTGTTGAATTTTTTCAAAGAACTGTCTTTTACATTTCCTAATTAAATCTACAGTTCTTTGTTTTCTTATTCATTAACTTTTGTTTTTAACATTATCAACTATTTCCATTCCACTTTTCCTTGGTTTTCTAGCTTTAAGGATTAGATATTTAATTGACATATTTTCATTTTTATTGTTACGATAACCACTTTAGCTGTATCCTAAAATTTTTGATCAGTTGTGTTTAAATTTTGTATTTCTCTTCTGAGGGGTAGCTTAATTGTGTGTGTGTGCGCGCGTGTGTGTGCATGCGCACACGAGCTACATTTCCAGGGGGAGGGACCTTTTTCCTTTTGATGGTTTTAAATTGATGTCTGATTTTATTTCATGTAGACAGAGAATGTTGTTTCTACTCTTTGGATTACTGAGGTCTTCTTTGTGGCCTAAAATGTCACTTTTGTGAATATTCAGTGTGCACTGGAAAAGGGTATGTATTTTCTGCTAATGGTATACAGAGCTTGATATATATCTATGACATCTATCTTATTGATTATGTTATCTGTGTCTTTTATTTCCTTATTAACGTTTTGTTATCTTTGTTTTCTTGGATTGAGAGAGATGTGTTAAAGTCTCCAAATTATTGTGTTTTTGTCTGTTTCTCCTCTCATCTTTATACTTTCTGCTTTATACAATTTGTTAAGTAACAGTATGTCTTCATTATGAATGGTGTCTTTAGCATCATAAAGTATTCTTCTTTTCCTCTTAATGCTTTTCGATCGGAGTTCTAGCTTGTCAAATGCCAAGATTGCATGGGAGGAAATTGACGCTGTTATTTATCTAAAATAATACTGTAGACCTCAGTTAAGGTTTAGCACTTTCTGACTAAATGTCTTCTCCTCTTTCATAATTTCTACTGAGAACCTGATGGCAGTTATGAGAGGAACAGCTGGAGTGCTTTGTCAGCACTTGAATAAATAGGGAGTGGTCGACTGGGGAAGACATGCTTAGTTATATTTTCCAAGAGTAGGAAGAACCACAGGATAAAGGTAAAGTCTCCATCTTCTTATTTGCAAATAATTATTCTTCTGTAACACTGAGCCAAGAAGAAGGAAGAGGAGTGACTTAGGGAATACTTTAAATAAAGCTGTGGCACATGGACAGTTAGGCTGTGGAAAAAGCAGATAAGCCTAAAGAGACAGCACTGTAATCACATATGCTATTGTTCGGGATGTGCAAAGTGCCCCAGAAGCGCCAGGCTACCCAAGGAAGTTTCTGCAGTGGAGTGTGTTATAGGTCTGACCCACTGAGGACTCCCGTTAGAACTATTTTTCATAAAGGGACTATAAATTATACTGTCCATCATGGAGAGTCATACATTTTTCTATCCCTTTCAATGTCCAGGACAGAACCTTGTACCTAGTAGATGCTCAGAAAATTCTAGTTGAATTGAGGTGCCCTGAATCCATAAACTATATTTTTGAAGAATTTTCACAGAAAAGATATATACATGTCATATGCAAATAACAAGTATTTAAAGTATAAATTGGTAAAATGGTATCAAGTGAAAGCTAACTTGGATATGAAGGCTGAGGACAAATTGTAGAAGGCTTGAATGCCAGGGTGATAAGTTTGAACATCACCCAGGAGACAGTTGGAACCTTTGGGAATTTTAGTTCATTTGAATATAAAGGCCATGGGGTCTCTAGGTAGATAAGTAATTTCTTAGGGAAGAATGAGACTGCCAGCAGGTAGACCAGGTGAGAGATTATCACAGTAGTTCAGACGTGAGATGATGAGCGTGTAAATCAAGGCGATGGCAGTGCAAATGGAGGGAAGGAGCAGATGCATCTGTGAATTTCCCTCCAATTTCATCCATAGCCTCTAGGTTTTTACTACATTGAGAGTATTTCCAAGGACTCTGGGAAGTATCCATATCAAGTCATTCAGCCCAAATTCCAGTCCTGGCACCAATTCACTGGCATTTCATGGATGCAGTTTCATGGAGGACTGTTTCATGGGTGAAGTCAGGAGATGTGAGACTCGTGGGTCAGAGACTAAGGACTTTGTTACTGGTGGCACAGCAAGCAGACTGAGCATCACGTTTGAATTGGTTCTTCTTGGCCTCCGAGTCCCTCAAGGGCGACCCAGAGGGCCCGGATGTCAGCTGTGCCCACATCATCTGCATTTTTGCTGAGGAATGTTAAGCTTGAGGAACGTACCCTTTTATTGCAAGCAGTAAGCAGGGAGACATCACCTCCTCCCTCAAGGCTGCCCGCTGCAAATACAACTCGAGAGGTGGCCTGAGTAAAGAGAAGTCAGGGCTTTGCATGGTTGGCGTACCCAGCAAAACATGCGTGAACGCAGAGGTCCAAAGACTTCTCTCCCAGTGCGTGGATCCACAAGTTGTATGTGTTTCAAATTGCGATAAATGACAAACAGCCTTCAAAAGGTGGTGCCCATTTACCCTCCCAGGCACGGTTAACAACCATGGAGCTTTTGTTTTTTATGCTGAACTGATTGCCAGTTTGCATTTCTGAATGTAAGGTTACAGATGAAATATGTTTATCGCTCATTAGTATTCTCTGTGAATTGCCTCTCCAAAATTGTCAGCCCCCTTTCTGCTGTGAAATGCTGTCTCTGCCACTTCCTTGATTTTTCTTGCCTGATTTTCAAGACCTCAGAGCTCTAAGTCCAGCCCACGTTGCCAAATTTGTCTCTGCAACACTCACGTTCTCCCCTAGCCCCCAGTGCCTTGATCTGTCAGACTCCTTGTGCCTTAACTCTCGTTCCCTTCACTTAGAACACTCGCCCCTTCTATTCTCCCCCTCCACTTTCTTCCCATCTTTTAGGTTCCAACTCAGGCTTCCCTGCCTCTTCCAAATATTCCTTGACAAGTTCTACTTACCTGGATTTCACTGCTTTGAACTTTTTCAGAAACTTCTTTACATTAACCAGAATTTATAACTTAATTTTATGTTATAATGAATTTGTATGGTTATATCGTCTATGTCACCCTTACCTCCTAGGTTTGATTGCATGGATCTATGACTTCTTTCATATCCTATCTAGAGCCTCTTGGAGTACATATTATCATACGTGTATTTAACCAAACAGATAGCTTCAAAACTATTTTCTTCAAGATATTTGTTTGGTTAATGACTATTAAATAGACCATGCCAGTCTTATAATTCTAGCAGTTCTATTCCTATGCATTTCTTTAAAGAGAGAAAAACAAAACGCTTAAGCAGAAGGAAAACCACTTACTGGGCATTTGAGGGGACAAAGGACTATGTAATTTAAACAAAACAAAACAAAACTTGTTGCTTTCAGGTCATTTTGTGTCTGTTAAAGTTTTTCCAAGCATGACTCCTATGGCACTAAGGAAATTTAAGAATATGTTTCAATTTTTGTTAGAGTATGTATGTTTATTTTCCTTGATACTTACATGAAAATTACCCATTCAGCCCAGGGCCCTTGGAATGAAGCAAAGAAGCAAATGTTTCCACTCAGGAGGCTGTGGGGCTTTTATAAGGTTCATCATCAGCCTCTAGAACATTCCTCCAAGCAGCTGCTCTTCCATACTTTTGTCCTTCCATTGTTGTCACTCTTTGCATCTTGGCTTTGCACTCTGGGTCTTCGTTCCTGTCTCGGGCCCTCCTTTCTCAGGCTTGCCTTTTGAACCTAGCCTTTCGGTCCACTGTCTTTGGCCCACCTGTGCGCACTGACTGTTAGCCTGCATGAGAGGTTACTGCGTGGGTTCACAGCTGCCTGCCCCTCGTGCACAGGCCAGCATGGTTTATGAAGCCTCCTCGGTCGGGGCATGGTGGCTAATTGGAAATTATCCCAGAGACCCTTGGTTTCCGTGGAGCTAAATGTCACCCTCCCAAGGAAAATGAAAAGCAAGAAGTCCTTCCGTATTCTCTAGACAATCAAAGACATCCGGAAGTTATTGGGATTCTTTGGATAGAATAGGCAATTACTATCCACCTTCTCTGCTCATAGCATCTAGACAACTGTCCTTGCAGGAAAGTGAGAAGCTGCTGGTGAAGCTGAGGCGTTCTCTTAGTTGGAGAGCCTGGACAGCTCTTCTCTCTTCCCGCCCCTCAGACTCACCCAGAAACCCACCGTTCCAACTGTATCTCTAACATGCTAGACATCTGGCTACTGGAAAATCCAGCTTCTAATCTGTATCACTGCAATCACTGCACACACATCCCAAGGAAGCTCGTCCCAGCTGAGGTAAGGGGGCCTGAGAAAGGGCTGTCAGCCTCAGGCCAGCTTTGGGACATCAGGTCCTAGTATGGATTTGGCCCAGGACCCTGCTGTAATGAGTGCAGACCACCAAAGCTCTAAGTAAGATCCAGACATTCAGACCACGCCTGGTGAGGTTAATTACTTCTTGCTCCTTTGCGTTCTCTTTAGTATAGAAAAGTTTCTAGATACCCACTGGCAAACAAAGCCCGCTGCATCTGGGATGGATATAAACGGGAAAATAGTTATGGGAACTGTGTCGAAGGGTTAACCCAATAGGCCTGAGACTGCTGTGCTTAGAAGTGCCTGCTTGCAGGGTTGGCCGTTGGCTGGCATCTGGGGACTCGGCTGGTAAACGGTTCCCTGAACTGGTATAAAACTTCCCCTAAATGATAAAAGTGGCTTACTGTCCCTAGACTGTGGGTAGAACCAATGTGGTTCGTGCCACACCTGCTCTCCTTCTGAGAGTCTGGAGTATTGGTACGTGCTAGGCAGAGGGTGACTTCATGACGATTCCTGTGTAGAAACCCTGGGCACTGAGTCGAACGCCTCCCTGGTGGACAGCACTGCACATGTGGTCACGGTCCCCAGCTGGAGGAATTGAGCACATCCTGTGTGACTCCACGGGGCGGGGGGGGTCCTGGACGTCTGGGCCTGGTTCCCGCAGACGGCTTCCCGTGCACAGTTGCCCTCGGCTGATTGTGTTTTGTAATCCTTTCAGTGTCGTAAACCTTGGCTGTGAGCATGTATAGTGAGTCCTGTGTGTCCTTCTAGAGAACCACCAAAACTGAGGGGACCCCGACACAAGGACTATCTCCCATGTCATGAATCTTCACATTTAGAAAGTCCTAAAGGATTTCTACCAAGACATATGGAAACAGCCCCAGTCTGTTTTGTAAGGGGAGCTGCTGTCCTTGTCCGTGTTTTACCCTAAGTCCTGCACGTGCACTCGGTCTTGTGTTCCGGCCCGTGCTGCCCACACGCTCTGACCTACCGCACCGGGCACTTACCCCAGCGGGCCTTCAGGTTCCCTGCCTTTGCCACTCTGCTCCCAGTGCCTGCCTTGGGCCCTGCTTGTCGTGCCAACTCACGCGAGCACATCTGCCGGCGTGCTTGACCTTGAATTACCTGCTCAGTCCTGATTTTCACAGTCTTTTGCCTCCTCTCGTGTCCATGGCATTGGATGGAGACGCTTTCGCTGCTGCTTCTTAATCACTGAGCGATGCAGCGGCCTCATCAGCTCATCTGATCGCCCTGCAAGAGGAGTGAATTAGGCAAAATCCATAATTCCAGCCAAGTTCATCATTCTTTGTGTGAACGCAAAGCACCTTCATGCTCCTTATTTATGTGTGTAAAGCTGAAAAGAATTTAGAATCAATATATATATGTAACAGAGAAGGTTAGAAAACTCAGGGTAATACCTAAAACTGCTATTTTTTTCTGAGATTTTTTTTTTTTTAGCTACTGAGAATACCTTAAAAAGTTAAAAATCCATGTAGAACTCTATTATTCTGTCTTAGTAACTTACAGAAAAGGAATAAGGAAATATTTGAATTCTTTACATCCTTACTTTGCAAGGTCCATTCTGAGAAAAAATATTGTTTCAAGAGAACTTATTAGATTTCAGCTTCTGGGTGCTGGAGTATGTTCAGATTTTTTGCACTATTACATTTCTATGAATCCTTCTGTTGGAAGGAAGTAAAAAGTACCATTCAAGGGATGTGAACACACTACTAAAACTGGAATTCGTGAAGCACAAATTCCGCTTCTGTGGTTTAATCGTGAGTCATATTGCGTGAATCAGTTCATACGTGGATGGTATTGTAGGAGCAGGTGGGGAAGCAAAGAACTCGTGACCTGGAATAAGATCTGTTAACAGACGCTGAGAAAAGGTCGTGCCACGTGCACTGACACAACCATACCAGCAGGCAAGACCCAGCGCCCCAGAGACAGCTGTGGTTCGGGTGACGATGTGCATACGGGATTTGAGCTGTACGTGAACCCTTTGCGTGTCTTTCTGCCCTTAGGCTGCTGATTTGTATAAGACACGTTTCACTATAAGTTATCATGTTTAGCAGCTGGTAGTTTTTGTGACAACCTTCCTGGGAAAGATCCCAAGTGATTCCTGACACCAAGTGATTCTTGACACCAAGATTCCCTAGAAAAAAGTGGTGAAAGGTGTCTTCCTTCTTTTCTCAAACAAATATAAAGAAAAAGCAAAACGTCAGTCAATCTGCAAACTACATTTCTTCACTTTCTATCTTCGTTGAGGCTTTGAACGTAGATATGGGTACAGAGAGGGACCCACATGACACTTGTACTTCTCTTTGGTTCAAAGGCTTACAGTAAACTTATAATTCTTCTACCGAGCCTAGAATTAGTGTTTTTAAGGTAAGAATTATTTCTTATGTGTGTAACACCTTTGAAAATTTACTTAAAGGTTTAGGGAGAGAGTTGCTGGAATAAAACATGTAGATGATGGATATCTGAGAATATATCTTGATCATTTACATTAATTCTTAATGAAATACTTCCTGGTAAATCTTTTTTCTAAAGTTGGGTTTTCTAGCCACATAGCCTTGATGTATTACATGTACTCATTGGGCTTGATTTTCTGATTATAAGAGAAGCTTTGCAAAGCTGTACCCACATTTGCCCAGAACTGTTCTGGTTTAACCTTGTTGTACTTGAAAATTTGTGATAGTATTTCATTTTCAAAAATGTCTTGGTTCATAATAAGTTCTAAGATTATGCCACAAATACAGCCGATGGTAAAGAATTTGGACTTTATTCTAAGTACAGTGGGATGCAGTCTTTTTGCTCATTTTGTGTTAGTACAGCTATAAGGATCTTACAGTTGTCTCACACTTTATCTTCTACCTACTCCCTTGTTTGTTCTTCTGCGTCAAGCTAGAAAAATTTTCCTGAATCGCTCCCAAGGTCATCTAGCCGCAAAGAACAGATAAAAGCCCATTTCTGCCTTTCCTGGGCCACTTGACATTTCTACAAGATTACTTCTCTCTGCCCGGATTTCTAATCCTGCAGTTCAATTACTGTGTAAGCAATCTTGCTATGTTGTTATAAACCATATCTCTGTGTTTTAAATATTCTTGCTTATGGTACTTCTTTTCACATATTTTCTAACTTATTTTGACTGATCTTATAGCTGTCCAGTCTGCTGAAAATTATTCTGCTGTCCGCTTTCTGACCGTGGGCAGGTTATTGTACCTTTCCTTTGTAAAATGGAGCTATTAACACTACCACCTCATAGGGGTTATATTAGTCTAGGGCTGCCATAACAAAATACTACAGACTAGGTGGCTTCAACAACAGAAATTTATTTTCTCACAGTTTTGGAGGCTTTAAGTCCAAGATCAGCGTATGGTCAGTCAGGGTTTGTTTCTGGGGAGGCCTCTCTTCCTGGCTTGTAGACAGCCACCTTCTTGCTGTGTCCTCACATGGCCTTTTCCCTATGTGCCTGCAGAGAGAGAGCTCTCATGTCTCTTCCTCTTCTTAGAAGGACATCAGTCCTACTGGAGTAAGGCCCTTTATGACTCACATAACCTTTATTACTTCCTTATAAGCCATATCTCCAAATACAGTTAGTTGCATTAGGGGTTAGAGCTTCAACATATGATTTTGGGAGGAGACTCAATTCAGTTCATAACAGGAGTATTATGAGCAATAAATGAGATATTACATGAAAAGATACTTGGAGTAGAGTTTCATATTCTATATTTTGATAATTTTAGGATATACTGAAATACATAAGATATTTCTATATATTCTAAATTGATATAATAGTGCTCAATAAATGTTATCTGCTACTTTTATGTTTATTATTTGTTTTTGTTCTTGTCTGTCCCTAAGACTTAGCTCTTTTGTTTCATTCCTGCCCTCCTCTCTAAGTCAATCTATAGATCCAGGCTCTCAGCCATTGGGTTGATCATGTACCAAACAGACTTTAATGAGTCGTTCTTCACCAAAATCAGTGATTCTCATATGTAAAATCTGAAACTGCTGTTCACACTATCTACAGGAAAACAAAAACTTGGAATATGAGGTAGTTGCTTCAGTTGACCAGGGTGGACTGGGGCAGTATTATATACAAAATTAATTGGGAGGAAAACGGTATCTTTGACACGAGTCATACTAAGTATTATCTGAGAGAATAATTCAATACAAACAGTGATAACACTCATGATTCTTGTCATGATCTGTTGACTCAGAAAAGAAAAAGGGTTTAATTTTTAGTGACTTAAGTACAGCTGATGCAATTATGATACATGCAATCTTGCTATTTTATTATCAACTGTATTCATCTCATTCATCACCTCTGGGTTTTAAATGGTAACTGCACTCATAATGTAGTTAAGTGCTGTATTAATTCTCCATCACATATATTACAGATCCACTCCAAGTGCTAGACCAGATATTCTTATGCCTTACAATGTGAAGCATCAGAGCCAAGGTAGTCAGGAACAGTGGTTCCCAAATGTTGCCTCATCAATTGGCTGCAAAAGAATTATCCGAGATATTTGTTTAGATAAAGCTTTCTGGACCCACTGATTCAAAGCTCTGAGGATGTGTCCTGCAGACTTCTCTCCCAGTCAGACTCATTGCAAGGGCCCTAGCTTTCTAAGCACTGAAGCTCATGAACGCCACCAGCACGTGTGGTCAGGTGGCACCCCACCGTATTTACTCCTGAGATTCTTAAAACCTAAGAGTTTCGTGGAGAATGATTTGAATGCTGCCCATATTTGTGGTTATAGATGGTAAGAAGGAGGGAACAGAAGGGGTCTATGAAAGTCATAGTATAGCAACGGAGAACAAGGAAGCCAATCAGGGAGATCACTGAAGCTTTATTCCCACTGGGGGAATAAAGCTTCCCTGGTTTTCTCAGGCTAAATTGACATTTTTATATGAAGTATATATTCGACCCACACAATGCTTTTGTTCAATCAATGCATTATGAGAATTAATAAGGTAATCTGTTTCAAAGTTATTTGAAATGATAGCATTATATATATATAAAATCTCTAAATCCAATATTTATATATATATATATGTTACTAGTGTTTTTATTCTTAAATATAATAGTATATTAGACTGTTTAAAACAAAATATAATTCTTTGGTTAAGCCAACCACGGTAAAGAGGAGGAGTCTTTTATGCGTCATGAAACACTGGCTTAATGTTCCCATTGTGTTTTTTTTTAATATCTGATTGTTGTTATGCCAGGGAGATTTTGTCTCTTTAGAAGACTTGCTTTAATGAAAACGTGTTCATTATCTGTTTTATTGCTGCCTAAAACAACAATGTTTGGTAACAAAGAAGAGAATCTGTTAAAAAATAAAAAAAGTTGAACAATAGCAGGCAGATTCGCTGTTACTATTAAAAGGGTTCAAACAGAGCCTCCTACCAGAAACTGTAATAAATAGTTTCCGAAAATCTGCTTTGGAAGGTGCTAGCAAACAACCAATGCCAGTCCGCCTACTTCTGAAAATTCCTCTGCAGAGCGATGAACTCTAGAAGCAAAGAGAACAGAAAACCCCAGCACCAGCATCCTGAGCTTGCCTACTGAGGGTGGTGCCCACGCACGTCCTCACTGCCCCCGATTCATCTAGGAGTAAATTATTTGAAGACCCTGTGGAATTATAAAAGAAGCATTTCATTAGACCCTCAGTCCAATGTTTAGATCTGAGACACTATAACTAAATCTCTCAAGCGGCAGCCCTCTCCAGTGAACTCAAATAATCAATTATAGTTCCACCGAGAGAAAGGCTTTTTCTGACTTTGCCAAAAAGCAGGCTAACAGCTGATCCATTCCTGAAGATATTCGTGCAGATTCTCAAATAATCACTATTCATAAGGAACATTCTAAGTCAAGCATCCGCAATTCTTTGGTAATTTTTTGGATGACTCCTAGATGAATCGGAGGCAATGAGGACTGACATCCATGTTTGCAGACACGGGTGTCTGACTGTGGGGGTGAGCGAAGCAGCCTGTAGAATCACAGCAGAGGCGGTGTAGTTTGGGTGGTCACTGGTGGCAGCAGTTCCTTCTAGATCATGGTAGAAGGTCTGAGGTCAGATAAGGCACCTGCTCCCAGGACCCTTCTGTGCTGTTTAATTTCTACTTTCTTTTAGTCCAGTCATTACATAAAGGCTGACCTTGTGCAATGCTGTTTTGCAGTGATTTGATATGATTTCAAATCTACTTGTTAATGACAAAATGAAGTTGTTTTTACGAGTGAAGTGGTTTTCAAGAATGAAGTTAGTGTTTTGATGTAAAAGTGAGATCGCCTGTCAGGACGTCATCATCCACATCTGTGGTTGCCAGTGACCACTCAGTAGCTCAGCAGCTGAGGGACAGTGCTGTGGACTTGTGGGGGGGCCTCGAGATTGTTATATTGAGTGAAGTAAGTCAGAGGAAGACAAATAGCATATGATATCTTATATGTGGACTCTAAAAAAATGGTACAAAGGAACTTATTTACAAAACGGAAGTAGAGTCACAGATGTAGAAAACAAACGTATGGTTATGGGGGGAGGGGTAAATTGGGAGTGACATATACACGCTACTATATATAAAATAGATAACTAATAAGAACGTACTGTATAGCACAGGGAACTGCACTCAATACTCTGTAATGACCTATATGGAGAAAGAATCTCAGAAAGAGTGGATATATATGTATGTATAACTGATTCACTTTGCTGTACAGCAGGAAGTAACACAACATTGTAGACCAACTATATTCCAAAAAAATTTAATTAAAAATTAAGGATGGGTGAAGAAGCAGCTGTGACAAGGGGACATCTAGATTATAAATACCCAGGAGTGAGTGAGGGCTGCCCGACAGTGTTCAGCCTGGGCAAGGCTGCCGTTTGCTCATCTAAACAGCTCTCCAAAGACCTTGGGGCATTAGCTCCTGCCAAGGTGAAGGCAACTCTTCTACCAGGAGTGGCCCCAGGAGGGGAGGTCTTCTTGCCCGCTAACACCACTGCGGTCATTCGGAGCTACAAGCTCTAGCAACAGGGGACTTTTCACTTCTGTGCTGGCTGCTGGCCATCAGCTCTGGTTGGTCAACCTGTCTCCTCTGAGAGCCAATTCATAGACAGGTACAAGTCCCCTTGTCTGGAACAATAGCATAATTTATCTACCGTTGGTTGGGGGTATGTTATTTCTTTACTGGTTTGTGAAGAGACATTATCCTGTATGCTATTGGCTTGTGAAATTATTATAATCCCTGCAGTGAACCTGTGTTAAATAAATGCTTGGCAAAGACAACCTCCGTCTCCGAATGAGCATAATTTGCCACGAAACTAAACAAATACCTATTTCAAAATGACATTTAGTGGCATTTGACTTATCATTACAAGCCTGTCTTCTGGAATTTAAAGCCATTATGGACTTCCGAGTCTATGCTGTTACCTCATAATGAACCACGTTTTCTTACTGTTTTGTCATTCAGTTTACAGTATTTATGCTCAGCTTAGTTACAAAGTGCCAGGTAGCAACCAATTGCCAATAATTTATTAGGCAAACACCACGTAATATATAGTACTAGAATATGGAAATTATAGTCATCTGTGGCCATGTTTTCAAATTTATATTGATTACATATTTCTTTGGGGACAGTTTTCTAAAATGAAGCCCAAATATTACCTCACAAGATGTTTAGCACTGGAGTCTTTTCTCAGGACTTCCTTTTACGCAGTTGTATCCAAGCTTCACAAAGCACTATGGAATTCTGGTGCCCTGAATCTTCTGCCGCTGCACCTTCAAAATTGTGTTGTGCCGTCACTTTGATGTTATTCTTTGATGCCCGCCTTTCTTGCACTATCCAGTTAACCACCAGGTTCTGTCAAAATGTATCTTACGTTTATCCACTTTGCTCAGTTTTTACTTCATTACCCTAGTTCCAGCCACCGCCTCACCCGGGCTGCTGTAACAGCTTCCTCACCCACCCTCTGGTTCTATTGCTACTCTCTCGAATTCAGCATACACCAGCTAAAACCACCCTTCCTTGCTTTTAGTAAAGCCTTTCAATCACCTTCCATTTAATTTGGAATAAAATCCCATGGACTTGTTGCCACGTTGCAGTTTGCTCCTTCAAGAGGAAGTCTCCAAGACAGAGCCCAGCATGCAGGCGGGTTTGTAGAGAGCATCATGGGCAATTCCCCAGAGGACTGACAGCCAAGGGCAGTCAGCGGGCGGCACCGCCAGCAGCTGGGAGAAGAAATGCTTCCGTCCTGAAGGGGAATCTGGGTGACACATGACATCGGCCGCTATCCATGGCCCTATAACAGCGGTCACGCCCCCTGTGTCAGCACCATCTCATGCCCGGCTTCAGGCACAGCGGCCCTCCGTCAGGTCCTGGGAAACCAGAATCCTGGACTGCCACAGGCCACTGAGCCTCCTCTTCGGTGCCTGGCCCCATCTCACGTGGCTGGCACTCTCATTTTTCTGGGCTCTGCTTAATCTTCTCTGAATGGTGTCCCCTGGCTTCCCTGGCTGTAGGTCACCGCCGTTACTCTTCGTCACAGCACTGCCCCTTGTTTCCTACATTGCACCCATCGGCCTATGTATCTTTTAAGTCATTAGTATTCAGGTTCTCCACAAGAATATAAGCTCCATGACAAAAGGGAAAACTGTTTTGCTCACACTTGTTTCCCCGAAATCTAACACGGTGTTGGCACATAGTAGGCACGATAAGTTTTACTGAATGAATGGATATAAATCCTCAGCCCACGTTTTCTGCTGTGGAAGCTTCGCAATTGCCTAGCTGAGACGATCAGTCAGACGGGCTGCATCGTGCTGCAGTAACATGTTAATCTCGGTGACCCAAAGCCCAGAGGGCCTCCTGCGCCCTCTCTGTGTCCTGCTGGGGACACATGCTGTACTCACTCAGGTTCCCAGGCCAAGTGAGGCTTGGTCTCCTGGCTTCATATTTGCTGAGGCGAGAAGGAGGGCAAATGGCCGACTGTGCGCCTCGTCCTGGAAGTGATACGTATCCACTCCCACGTCGCCTGTCAGAGCGAGTCATGTGGTCCTGCCCCGGTCCAGAGGCCGCGTGGATTCCAAATCAGCCCTTGTCTTGCAGACATTGGCCAGAGGCCTCTGTCTGTGGAATCTCATCTGTTCATAGCAGTTAACACAGTTTTGACTTCAGTGATGAAACCGTATTTTTATTTCTGGTCAGGTCTTAATATGTATGGCAAGTCTGGGCACATCACATGACAGTATTCACGAGAAGCCATTGTGAGACACAAGCATTACCCAGCGCCGACACCAAAACCCCCAAGGAAATAAAGAACTTAAGAAAACCCATTAGTATTTGAGAATCACTCCGACCGAGGAAAAATAAAACCTGCTTTAGCAATCCATTTACAAAATTACTCCAAGAATTCCTAATTTTATCTCAAATCTGTAACAAATATTTTTATCGTTTGGATTGCCAGAAAATATAATTTGTGGCATTATTTCTTTAGATGCGTTGAGTTTAAGGAATTTGTGGCAAGTATCTTTTCCAAGTTATCAACCAACTGTGTGTGTGTGTGTGTGTGTGTGTGTGTGTGTGTGAACACGTGTGTACTGAGAGTTGTATGTATTTCAGGGACATTGTAGCGGTGATTAGCACTAATAATGTATCAAAGCAACTTTAAAGTGATTATTGAATATATGATAATTATTACAGTAACTTACTAGAAAAGCACAATATTGTTGCCATTAATTATAAGCACTAAGCAAATTAATGATTGAGCTTTCCCAACTAATGAGTTATTCAGGTACAAGATTGAGAAAGAAGAAGGAAATGGGTTAAAAGCAGAGCTTGAGATATAGGTGTGTGGTTACTGGAAAGCATACCTGGCTGAAGAAAATTTCAATGATAATTGCCTTACAAGGTCACCTCACACAATTATACAAGGCGTAAAACATAAATCTGATTAGGAAACTTCGCCAGGAGTTTATTGATGAAACAAAGCTACCCTCCACTAAGGCTTGAATGCATTTTGACCTAGCCGGACATAATTGATAAAGTGGATTATCGTGAGATAAAACTGTGGAAGCAAAAAGCCTCAAGACTCCATATATTAAAAAGTTTCTAAAAGGGGATATTGTAGGCTATTTATTCCAATTAAACTGCCGTTGAATAAAGCTGCCCCCTGTTGACTGTGACCTAATGATGGTAATTCTGTGCTGGTGATTTATGTTGATGTATTTTTATATCTACATGCAGAAGTGAAAGAGAAAAATGGATCAGCAATTGATAATTATATTTATGACTCATAACTGACCAACAAGTATCATTTTTACCAGTCACAGTCGTCCCAAGAATTCAAAGGCTACTTTTTATCTTCCCAACTTCCTTCAAATAATATTTATTGGGTTTTTTTGTCCTTGGGAAACCTATGGATCAGGGTGTAATTTCTCTTTAATGTTCAAGCCCAGGAACCTGTTTTGTTTTAAGAGAAGAATGCAGGCTCATACGGACAGAGGCTGTCTTGTTTACCACCATCTGCCCAGTTAACATGTAGAGGCCCTCAGTGAATATATTTTTATTGAGCAATGAATATCACAGAGATTTGATGGAGTTAGACCAGGATCTTTCTATAATCATAAAAGGGTAATTTTATCAAAGATTTTCTTCTCTCTGCCTTGTTTGTTTGTTTACTTTTAGTGCTACTCAACCTAGCAACAGAGACTCAAGTGCAAGGCATCACTTTCCTACTTTTTATGAATATTGCGATTGTTAAACTCCAAGATTCAACGCCTGTTCCTCTATTATGTGTATTAAAAAAAAATGAAAAAAAAAATGCTTCAGGTATTTTGAACGGCCTTTATTTCAAAGGACTTAGGCGTAACCATTTTACTAAATATTATTGATTTATTGAGTGAGTGACATAGAGCTTTACCTTCGTTCCCTCGTTCTTCTGCCTGCGGATTACGCTTAAAAAGTCAAAATAACTTTGAATGTAATTCCTCTCCTATTCTTCCAATCCTTTGAGAGATTCTAAACATGCTTAAAGTTTAACAGGGACTCTTTGGAGGGGAATACTTCTTCTGAACTCCTTATGCCTTTTCCTAGGTATAGACACTCAGGTGATCTCTCTCCCCCCTTTCCCTCCCCTGCACTGAGAGACTATTCCGATTGCTAAGTGTAGGGAGAAAAATCTGGGCATGCTCCCCAGCATTCCATGTTCTACCTCTTGGGAGCTAGCTTCTTACCAGGAGGAGGCATCTCTGCTGCCCCGTCAGGGGCACACTCTTCCCTGCCTTGCAGAGCGGTCTAATTCCATCCAGGATTGCCAGCAGTTGGGTGGATAAATGTTCCTAATTCCTAGAGCAAATGGATGGTATCTTTCATCCTAGCCTCCCTTGGTAATAAAGGTGATACATTGCCCCCATCTTCCTAACTATTTGTCTTGTTCCTTGGGGAGGGATAAAAGGTGTTATTTACTGGACGCCCTCAAGCCTTCGTCATTTTGTTACATTGGCCAGGATCCCTGAGAAATAAGTGATAAGGAACAAAACCCAACACGGAGTTGTCAGAGCCTGGGCTTGGGGCTTGGACTTCCTGTGGGGCAGGGCATGTTGGCCTGATGTCAGGGACAGCTCACCCTGTAGACACAGTAAGCATGGCGCCTAAAGCCACAATACTTTCAGGGGCCCCTGAAAGTGTTTTCATTTCTCTTAAAATCTGAAGAAAAGAAAGAGATATAATCCAGTTTGGATTTGTCTTTATACCAATGCAGTCATAAAGCATAATTTTTGATAAATTTGTAATAATTTTTTTTAATTTCAGAGCAGTGGTCCCTGGAGGCATAGTGCCTAGGGTCCACAAAAGACTTAAAACAGCCATGCTGGGTGGCCTGCAGGAGCTTTTCTTAGACTGGTCAGCCGCCCACAGTGGTGCACTCCGCTTCTCACTGCTCCGACCTAAGTTACTCTGGCCGTGTGGATGTGGCCCCCGCTGGGGGTGTGCAGCTGTGACCTCTCTATTCTGCCCACGGGTGAGGGGCTTCTCCTAATAAAGGTAGAACGGCAAGTAGGGGAGGCTCTGAGCAAACTGCGCCCGGTCAGCGTCTTTCTGAAACAAAGGCACAAGGACATCAGCACAGGTGCAGTCTCGGGGTACAGGTCACTACAGCTTGCCCCCGAGGTACACCCGGCACACATTTGCAGAGTGTGCGACCTCAGCGATGATAGTGCGACATGAGCCGGAAGGAGCATTCATTATAGAGAAACAGGTCTTTCTGGAAAGACACCTTTTAGGTACTAGAAGACAGAAGGTATCTGCTGCTTTCAGAAGGTAGGACAGCTGATTGCTGTGCTCCCACAAAACACTAGAAACGTTTTAGAATTAAAATTGAGATGCCCCCGGGCTTCCCTGGTGGCGCAGTGGTTGAGAGTCCGCCTACCGATGCAGGGGACACGGGTTCGTGCCCCGGTCCGGGAAGATCCCACATGCCGCGGAGCGGCTGGGCCCGTGAGCCATGGCCACTGAGCCTGCGCGTCCGGAGCCTGTGCTCCGCAACGGGAGAGGCCACAGCAGTGAGAGGCCCGCGTACCGCAAAAAAAAAAAAAAAAAAAAAAAAAAAAAAAAAATTTGAGATGCCCCGATCTACATTTAGGTGTAAGCTGGTCCAAGGGACAATGACCTTGAATTCATGTGGCTTATCCATGGGATTAAATATAAAAATACTCAGAGATTCAATAGATAAACTTCAAAGGGAGAGTAGCATGAAGACTAGAACCAAGCTGCTGATCAAACCTGTGCCCCCAGACTGAAGAAACATGCTTGGGATTCTAGAATTCACAGTGGAGCAAAGAAAGCACCTGGAGAAATTCATAAAGGCCTCCCCAGGCCTCTCAGGAAACAGGCATTAAAAATCCCCAAAGTAGCTTTCAGTTCAGCAGTTTGTTGAGGGTGAATTTCCAGTCGGAACAAATGTAGAGAACTTGCTGGACACTTTCTCTGAGATACAAGTCTCTTAAACCTAAGCAATTCCACAAGAAAAGACAGTGGCAGCAGCCTCTGTGGCACAAGACTAAAAGTGTCTGCTCACAAGAAACTGTTGGGACCAGCCCCCCTGGGGGGCTCACACACAGAGCCCAGAGTGCCCACGTGTGAGGCTCAAGGGGGAATGGAAAGGACGATGTTTCACTGGATGGACAGAAAAGTACCCCAAACAAGATCCTGCAACTGGAACCATCTCCGGTGCAAACTGTGAATCTCTGCAAAAAGATTTCAGTGTCACAAATGTCACTCTAAGAAAGAAGAGTGTATATGGGTGGGCTTTTCCTTCCAGACATCAAAATTCCATAGTACACGAATTCAGCTCTTGCTGACAAATGTCTTCTCTTTAAGTTCATGGCATAGATGTTGTACAGTTCGCATCCTTTGATAGGCAATCTGGTGAAGATAAAACCCAGATTTTTCTTTTTTTTTTTTTCTTCTCTACTTTCGTACGCTCAGATACTATTGAGTTTCTGCCATGGTTTTGGCAATATTAATACTGGGTTCTAGGAACGTAATTTTTCCTGGGATAACTTCCAGGACCTGGGAATTGGTTTATTTTCTGCGTTTGGTATGGGGCTAGGGCTGTTGACGATCCTTTATGGCCTGGTATCTCTTTGAACTTTCCGATAAGTGAGATACATCCAGGACCTGGCATTGAGCTGGTAGGACTTCTGATGCCCTGACAGTCATTCAAGTGAGAATCTAGGCTGCAGAGGTTGCAGGAACACTCCACCTCTACCCAGTTCCTGAGAACTCCTTGGACTGAGCAGAATAAGAAATTAGTAGAATCACGTTTGGATCTTATTTTAGCTTGAGATTTTTTTTTTTTTTTACTTTGAACTGGTAACCCGGAAGAGCAAATGATTTTGATTTTAGATTCCAACTCCTTTACCCATTAACATGCTAAGGGACATACTCCCTTTTTAAAATTTGTGAAATTCAACAGCATTGAAAAATGCACAAAACAAATGTATATCGTAACCAAGTATAAAGCGGTAACTCAGGTTCAAGAAATAGGATGTTGCCCCCTGCCATGTGCACTTCCCTTGTCACACCTCCTGCCCCTCAAAGATAACTGGTAACCTGGTAAAACACTGCCTAGCTGTTCTTCATTGTACTTTTGCCACCTAAGTATGTGTCCCTAAAAACAATGGTTCAAATCTGCCTTTGTGTGAACTTTATCTAAATGAAAGTGTATAGTAGTTTTGGGGGGGTATAGGGAATCATTTTCTCAGCAGTGTGTCTGTGTGAGGCGTGCATGTGCACAGCTGCTGTTTGTTTTCATAATGAACTGAAACCCTGGGTCTGGTTCACTGCCGGTTTGGTCAAGCTGAAACCAGATGGTGTCCTTGGGCTGCAGGAGCTGTCCAGCCTCAGTGCCCGCCATGCAGACCTGCAAATGGATGTGGTCTCTCCACTTGGTGGGTGGAATTCGATTCCATTCTCACAGTTCCAGCCAACATTCCCCTTGATGAGCCCCATTCGTTAGATTTTTGTTGATTCTTGGGCTGTTGCCAGTGGCCTAGCTGTTCGGTCTCAACTTGGAAAACCGCAAGCTCGCAAATTGAAGACACTCCTCTCGGAGGCCACAGATGATGGTAGCAAACGGTGCTACTGCAGGAACCACTTGGCTCACTCGTGTCGGCGCCCGTGGTAAGGGCTCATCCTGATGAGACCCAGCCAAGCTGCTGACTGAGCCTGCACCACCCAGTTTGCACATATTGCTGCCTGGATCCATCATGGCACTGGACATGGTGACACATCCATCGTAAGAGACTGGGCCAAAGGGAAAGAGTCTGGTTTTGGTGCAGAGGCCAACACTGCATGAGACGCGACCCCTGTCATTTGTCTCCAAGTGAAGGGGCTGCGTGGCCTGGGGCACGCCCCCCGCCCCCCACTCCTGGCAGAGTGACTACACTGGAACTTGACCCTCTCCTGGACCTATTGGTGGTGCCTCACCACTGTTAACTTTTTTCTGTTTGTGATATTTTCTGTGTTTCTGGTCCTGTCAGCTAACCATGGGGCTCTTGAAAGTAACCTGCGTCACGTACTCAGCTTTCTGGACCATTTTCAGTCCCTCCGTGGTGTGTCTTTATCACAGAAACTACTCAGCATCAGATGGACAGTCAGGGTGTTGGATGAACCTTCCATGCTCCCTGCCATCCACAGGCATCGGACACTTGATCATTGGAACGGCTTCCTTAAAAATAAACTAAAAAGGAATTTCTGACTTTACCTTCCTCGTTTCCTCCTGGGTCCACACACTTTGAGAAGGCAGACCAGTCTCTGACTGTGGCTCTCTCCGGAAAAGGAGCATCCCCCCTCATCTGCTTCCTGGTCATGATCAGAATGAAAGGAGTGGGGAGTTACATAGATTGATTTTGAAAGTTCAGGATTCCGCCCTGCCCATTCCTAGGCGTAATGCATCTTTCTTTCCCCCAGTAGTGACCCAGCCTGGATAGTATACCCTCCCAGTGACAACCCCGCCCAAAGGGGCCCATGGGGATTCAAAGTGATTTCTAGTTGAGCCACCTGGATATATTCCTTTGGAGTTGCCTGGTCCTAGATCCTCAGGACAAGGGTGTCTGTTTGTGGACACTGCTTGCCATCTCCCACTACAACGGGCTACATAGGCTACGCTCAGATGCAGGGGTCTCTGTGCCTTACAAAAATCCCCTTGTCCTTATTGCATCTGACCCTTCTGGACAAAAGTTCTGAGTGTCAGTAAAGGGTAATCAGGAAAAAGGTGAAGTTACAGCTCTTGGAATGGAGGAAGACCATCTTGGGTCAGTGCAGGGGGCCTATACCCTGGGCACATGAAGAGGGGACACCTTAGACCTGGGAGGTGCAGGAAGGGAGGGACATCAATGACCTTTGCCCTTCAGATTTGCCCCCAGAGCCTTCCTCCAAAGAAAAATGGGCTGTTGCAGTTTTCCCAAACATTTAGGGCTCCTTCAGCTTAATGAATAACAACCTGGCATCTCCAGACAAATGGTTCTAACCACCTCACCCCCTTTAACCACGTTGAGAAGTCTCTTAGAAAGAGCAGGGGTGACCTCAGCTCCCGCATCTCCCTGTCAATATCTCCGAGTGTTTTCTGCACTTCTGCGCCCATAGCCATCACTCAGATTTTCCTGAGGGTGGGTGAATGCTAGCAGCTGTAGCGGGGACCAGACTGGACCAGCTTTACCGACTGCTCTCGGTCTCTTTAAAAATAAGGCTAGATTCAATTATCAAACTAAACTGGGAACCCCAAGATTGACCAGCCATTGGGAGGCTATGTTAGAGATACCACCAACCCAAGTCCCTCTCCCCCTAAATAATGGAGGAATCACTCGGGGTGGCCCAACAGTTGTAAATGATACTTTCTGTACAGGGACACCATGAGCATCCTTGGGATTGCCCATCTGTGTGGAAACCAGGCATTAACTTGCCTCCATCCTGAAACCGAAGTGCCTTGCACCTAAGAAGTGATTTAGAAAACACCACCAGTAGCTCATGTAGCTCTCAGAAGACTGCATAGATCTCTCCAAAATGAGGCTGCCCTTGATTACCCGGAGTCGCTCCCCAGAGAGACAAGTGACTCATTATTTATGCATACTCTGAGGATTAGTATCCTTACAGTGGAGTCTTACATTTAGAAAAGATGGTTCGAAATTTGTTCCTAACTTTAGCTGAATTGATCAGTTAAACGACCTCGGTGCTGGAAAGCATGCATGGATGGTTTAGGGGACTAGTTCAGCTGGTGGGGTCCAGGACTCTGTGGGGGGATGGTTGACATCAATACTGCAAGGTTTTCCTCATCCCGCTGCTTGGAGTCTTGTGTACAGTAGCCTTAATTACATGCTGTATGAGATACATTGGAGGGGTTTGGTCCCAGCCTCTGTTGATTAGATTAGTCACAGTGGCTGACACTGTGACAGACTCATGGGAAAATTAGCCAGAAACCAGAAATGATGGGAAAATTTACTGGCACACAATTCTCCGTGGGTCTCTGTGTCTGTGCTCTTCTGTAAGCAGAGGCACTTGCTGCCGTTTTCCTAGACTATCTTTTCGAGGATGTTTGTATAACATTCTTTGGGAGCTAGAGATCAGTGTCTTTCTCTGGAGCAGAGGGCAGGTTTGTGTATTACACAGTATAATAAAGATAATGGTCTCCCTCCAGGGCAAAGTTGAGGCAAGCTTACCGCCCATTAAGAAAGATCTGGGTTCCTAAATCTTGGAGTTCTCAGCTGTGACACAAACCACGTGTGCAGGATATACCTGGGACCCTGAGGGACGTGAGAGGCTGGAGGAATTGATGCAAACTCCTCTTGCTACTTTCTGTACCTTGAATAATGGAGTCCTTTGACTTGAAATAGCCTTTGACCCAGGAGGCTGGTGTGTTCTGTCAGCAGCCATGAATCTATGGCAGGTAACTTATTACGTTTTAAGTAGGGCAAAATCTCAGATCCTTCACGTTCTTGACAGGGGGGATTTTTTTTTTTTTTTTTAATTAGCCTGCTTGGGAGTCATTGGGTTCTTGAATTTGTGGACTGATACCTTCCATTTGTGTTGGAAAATTCTCAGCCATTATCTTTCCAAATTTTGCTTTGGACCATTCTCTTTTTCCAAGACCTTGATTAAACATATGTTAGATTTTCTACTTGCATCTTCTCTCCCTCTTGTTCTTTCTTCTGTCTCTTTCATCTTGGCTGGTTTCTTCTGACTCATCTTCAGATGCATTAACTTTCTTTTAGTTAAAGCTGACCTGCTGGTGTACACGTCCATTGCTGATAACGAGTTTTACAGTTCGCAGATATCTGTTTTTTAAATTTTTTGCTTTCAAATCTGCGATGTCCTTTTTAAAGACCCCATTCCTGGGCTCCCCTGGTGGCGCAGTGGTTGAGAGTCCGCCTGCCGATGCAGGGGACACGGGTTCGTGCCCCGGTCCGGGAAGATCCCACATGCCGCAGAGCGGCTGGGCCCGTGAGCCATGGCCGCTGAGCCTGCGCGTCCGGAGCCTGTGCTCCGCAACGGGAGAGGCCACAACAGTGAGAGGCCCGCATACCGCAAAAAAAAAAAAAAAAAAATTAAAGACCCCATTCCTGCTGAGATGTTGTTTGGCATCTGTCTCTATAAGCTTAGTAAAATACTTGAAACATGTTAGATTTCTGGAAACTTCACTATCCCGAATATTTATGGGTCTCTTTCTGTTGTTCTTTGTGCTGGTTCTGATTCATATCGATATACCTTTTTGTGTGTTTCCTTATTTTTCAATGAGTGCTAGATATGTTTTTAAAAAGATGTATAGAAATAATTTAAGGCCTGTGATACTGTCTTCTTCCAGAGAGCATGCTTTTTGTTGTTTCTTTCTGACAGGTGCCTATGAGTACTAGCAATCTTGAGTCACCTTAATCCAATCTGCAGGGTAGAAATTTTCTAGACCATGTAGATTGTAGTCCTTGAAAGCAGCTGGCTTACTTCTGGTTCATTCTTCTATATTTTACGGCTTTTGGATATCAGCTCTAAGTGTGAGCCCTGTACCATGGTCCTCGATTTGGGCAGCCCTTGTACTTCAACTTTTATTTGTCCTTTCCTCCAGAGACTGTTAGGAGGATTGGTTAACCTCTCTGCCATCTCTTCCTGTTCCTAGGGCAAATGTGGCCCCAAACCCCTTGCTCCCCTCTCTGGATTTTCCTTGTCCTAAATTCTTGGTCCAATTACTTCTCACTTTCTTCAGAGTTTGTTGATATTACCAGGAACAGGGTCTTAATATTTCATCCAGAAATGTTTGTTGTCTCCACTGGGAGGTCTGCTCTGAATTAACTAGCCTGCCATTACCAGAAGCCAGCATTTATTTATTTTGTCAATTTTTATTTTATTGCATGTAATTCACTTAGAGTAAAATGCACAGATCTGAAATATACACTTGAGAAGATTTTTTTTAAATATCTATTCCATGTTACCAGCACCCAAATAAAGATAGATAATACTCCCATCTTCCTGGAAAGATACCTCATTCCCTTTCCAGTCAATCCTCAACTCCAACCCCAGAAATCATTCTTTTAATCCATATCACCATATATTTAAATTGTAGATCTTGAACTTCATATAAAAGAAATCATATAATTTGTACTCTTTTGCTCAACGTAAGTTTTTGAGACTCTTCTATGTTTTGCACACATCAGTAGCTTAATCGGTTTCTTGTTCAACTGTATTATATTTTATACATGTACCACAATTTGGTTATCCATTTCCTATTGATGGACATTTGGACTATTTCCAGTTTTGATTCATATGAATGTATCCATTAGGAACATTTTTTTAGGATTCATCTTTTCTCATGGAAAATGAAAGGGCATTCATATTTATATTTAGGGCATCTCTGTTACTGGAGATTCTTACACCAAGTTACACACCAAGCTAATCTTCTAACCTCATCTTCATCCGTTGTTTCAGTTGCCATAGTTTTTGTTATTTTTAAATTTATTTATTCAACAGATTCTTGTAAAGCACTTAGTATGTGTTAGACATTGTTCCAAATACTGTTAAATAGTAACTTATTTAATAGTCCTGACAACCAGTTGATGTCGTTATTATTACTATTCGCATTCTATGAATGAAAACACAGAGGCACAGAAAGCTTAACTGACTTACTGGCGGTCCCAGAAATGGCAATTCAGAGGGTCAGGATTCAACGGCCCCCAGAGGCGTTGCTGCCTCTCCAGAAGTGTTCATATATGAGCAGGCAATACCTACAACATACCCTCAGATAACCCAAGAATAACTAGGCCCGTTAAATATGCTGCAGATGTTCTTTATGAGAAACCATTGTCCAAAAGAAAGTGGGTCAATATTAAATGTGCTTGTTTGAACAGCCAGATTGTGAAACGGAAGGGACTTATCCCAACTCAGAGAGAGAGGAAAGATACACTTTAAAAACCTATTTGACCCCAATTAGCTCCTCACTGATGTTCCCTCACTTACTCAGACACTGATCTTTCGCTTTCTCCACATATGAGTTGCCAAATCCCCGTGACAAATACGTGAAGGAGTGAAGGGCACCCCGCTCTTGCCAGGACCCTCAGTTGTCTGGTGGAGTCTGCCTTCCCCACCCGTCCACAAGAGTAATCTTATCTTGGTTTCGTGGACCTCAGCGTCATACATATTCATCTTCGTTTGTTTCTGCAAAATATTTCAAAAGCCCACTCCTGCCTTTGGTGATATTACAGACTAAGGCCAGTTTGGGGAGCTCCCCAAGGAAGCTGGACCAGGCCAAACTCAGAGGCAGTTACCTTGAAAAAAATCAAGCCACAATGTGACAGTAAGGAAAAACTGAGGGTTGAGAGTGTTTCCTGCATCAAGTGAGAAAGACAGGCGAGAATATAACACACTGAACCAACGTTGAGGTTGGTGGTCAAACGGAGGCTTCTCTTGACTTTTTGCCCCTTTTACATTCTGGGCCATCAGATAAAAGAGCACAAAAAGTTCCACAATCTCAAGAAAATCTACTGTAAAAAACTGTATATTTTATTTGTTCCACGTCCGGGCTGAGTAAGCTGATGTTGATTTAACAGTGTGAGAGCAAGGACCTTGTCTGCCTGCTGTGCGTCGTCTCCCAGCTCACAGGACCTGCCCCAGCAGATTGTGGTGAACCGGGAGCCCTATCTCGACCTGCTCAGCAGAGGCGTAGGTTGTGGTTACTTAGTAGTCAGAAACTGCAGTTTATTACTGGAGGGTGAGCTTGGTTATGATTTTAGAAACAGTGATAAAATCAGGGGCTCTCAAATTCAGGGGTTGCCTTTATTTAAAAGGAAATTGAACAAAATCCAGGCCAAATTCTCATACACTCTTACAAGTCTGTGATAGCACTATCATCCCATTTCATAGGTAACAAAACAGGCCAGAGGTTTAAGGAACTTGCCCAGGTTCATAGAGTTCACAGCTAGAGCTGGGTCTCTGAAAGACCTCACCCTAGCACTTTGTGCTGCCTTACCCAGTTTATCCTGGGACATGTGTGATGCCAGCTGACAGATACTCCTCAGGGTAAATGCCCAGGCTTTCAGATGGCCATAGAGCTTCCACTGTCTGCATTCCCCTACTTGTACAACTTTAATTCACGGGCTGGTTTAGGGTTTCTGTAATACATAACAAAATACATTGCGCTGTTACCATTGCCTTATTACCGTTGCAATGATCACATCTTCAGATAAGGTTTTGCAGTTCCAGAACCTTGGTTTCTTTCTTTCTTTCTATTTATTTATTTATTTATTCATTCATTTATCTTTGGCTGCATTGTGTCTTTGTTGCTGAGCACAGGCCCCCTCCAGCTGTGGCGAGCGGGGGCTACTGTTCGTCGCGGAGCACAGGCTTCTCACTGCGGTGGCCTCTCCTGCTCCGGAGCACGGGCTCTAGGCACGCGGGCTTCCGTAGTTGTGGCGCGCAGGCTTCAGTAGTTGTGGCACACAGGATCTAGAGCGCAGGCTCAGTAGTTGTGGCGCACGGGCGTAGTTGCTCCACAGCTTGTGGGATCTTTCCGGACCAGGGCTCGAACCCGTGTCCCCTGCATTGGCAGGCAGATTCTTAACCACTGTACCACCAAGGAGGCCCCAGAACCTTAGTTTCTTAAATGAGGAACCATGGATTCTAATCTGAGATCAGGTTTATTTCTAAGACCTGGAGTGTCTGCTCTCTTCCCTGTATCCAAGACTGTTGAGCATCTTTGTCCTGGGCCTGGGAAAGTGAATAAAATATTCCAAAATATTTGTGATGAACAAATTTCTTAGGAAGTTATAGGTATCCTTCATATCTTGAAGCAAAATATATCATTTAAGAAGATGTATATATATATACACACACACACACACACACACACACACACACACACACACACACACACAAAGGAATATTACTCAGCCATAAAAAAGGAAATAATGCCATTTACAGCTACACGTATGGACCTAGAGATTATCATACTAAGCAAAGTAAGTCAGAAAGAGAAAGACAAGTACCATATGATATCACTTATACATGGAACCTAAAATATGACACAAATTAACTTATTTGTGCAACAAAAACAGACTGACAGATTAGAGAACAGACTTGTGTTTGCCAAGGGGAAGGGAGCATCGGGGAGGGATGGATGGGGAGTTTGGGGTTAGCAGATGCAAACTAGTATCTATAAGGATAGATAAGGAACAAGGTCCTATTGTACAGCACAGGGAACTATATTCAATATCCTGTAATGAACCATAATGGAAAAGGATATGAAAAAAGAGTATATATATCTCTGAATCGCTTTGCTGTACACCAGAAAGTAACACAACACTGTAAATCGACTATACTTCAATAAAAAAATTAAATATATCATTTATTTTATATAGAACATTGGTTATGAATCCCAGTTCCAGAAATGGGCCTATTTTCTTTTTTTTTTTTCATCTTTATTGGAGTATAATTGCTTTACAATGGTGTGTTAGTTTCTGCTTTATAAGAAAGTGAATCACTTATACATATACATATGTTCCCATATCTCTTCCCTCTTGCATCTCCCTCCCACCCTCCCTATCCCACCCCTCTAGGTGGTCACAAAGCACCGAGCTGATCTCCCTGTGCTATGCGGCTGCTTCCCATTGCTATCTACCTTACGTTTGGTAGTGTATATATGTCCATGCCACTCTCTCGCTTTGTCACAGCTTACCCTTCCCCCTCCCCATATCCTCAAGTCCATTCTCTAGTAGGTCTGTGTCTTTATTCCTGTCTTACCCCTAGGTTCTTCATGACATTTTTTTTCTTAAATTCCATATATATGTGTTAGCATACGGTATTTGTCTTTCTCTTTCTGACTTACTTCACTCTGTATGACAGACTCTAGGTCCATCCACCTCATTACAAATAGCTCAATTTCATTTCTTTTTATGGCTGAGTAATATTCCATTGTATATACGTGTCACATCTTCTTTATCCATTCATCTGTCGATGGACACTTAGGTTGCTTCCATGTCCTGGCTATTGTAAATAGATCTGCAATGAACATTGTGGTACATGACTCTTTTTGAATTATGGTTTTCTCAGGGTATATGCCCAGTAGTGGGATTGCTGGGTCGTACGGTAGTTCTATTTGTAGTTTTTTAAGGAACCTCCATACTGCTCTCCATAGTGGCTGTACCAATTCACATTCCCACCAGCAGTGCAAGAGTGTTCCCTTTTCTATTGGGCCTATTTTCTAACACCAGAGGGAGTTCAATAGATTTCTTTTATGTGAGTACATGTCTGTAGTTGGCAGAGAGTAAAGTACTGTTGGAATTTGGACATTTAATTAGACAAACACACAGCAAAATTGTAGTGTTTATTATGCAATGGATTCTAATTTAAATAACAAAATAATAGGAATCATTATAATAAAACTAATGGTTGCTGAGCTCCTATCATGCACCGTGAATGCTGTCCATTACTGCATTTAAACCTGACAACATGTGAAGTAGATTCTTCCATAATAAGGGTTATAATTGGAGATTAAAAAAACAGATTTAAAAGGAGAGCACACAGGCAGTACACGTGCTGTCAAAGACACTGAAATCTTAGCATCCTAGACAGGGGCACTTGTAGATCCCAGTTTTCTTAGCCAGTTGGCAACATCCCAGGGCAGTTGACATGTTTTAGCTCTTTGAAGAAATGATAACTATTAATTGTAAAAGTATACCTATAAAAGTATACCTATAAAAAAGTGTACCTATAAAAAGGCAGATGAGATCGCCACGTTGTACTTGAAAGATCATTGTAACATCATTTCACTGCTCAGACGGCCTCACGCTTTGGATCTTCAAAACGATGCCATAAAGTGAAAGTCTTCCCTTTAAATCATCTTGAAAATAGGTGGTTTGTTAAAATGAGAAGGTTACAACAAATTCTTAATCACCAACGATTTGGGCGGGGCCTGTCAGCTTCAGCCCAACGATATACTTGAGTATTCAGTTAAATACTATTTATAACCCAAATATGGCACAAACGTGCACTGTAGCTCAGGCCGAGATAGGGTGGGAAGACAGTGAGTACCCCAGACAATACGAATGTTGCAGCTCTAACCTGTGAGTGATAACATGAGAAGAGCTGCGGTGACAGAAGCTCAGGCATGAGTCCCAGCACTTCCACTTGAAGAGGCAGAATCTCAGCAGATTGCTCGGTCATTAAGTCTCTGCTTCCTCACCGTGTACAGAAGGGATGAATGATGCCTATGGCCTATTTTCTTTATAAAGACTCAAGAAAATATAAATATATCAGGACTTTTCCTGTAAATGTGAGAGAAATCCCAATCCACATGGGTTTAATTAACAACTAAAAGGAATGTTTTATCTCATTTTACTGTCAAATCTGTATTACCATCAGATCCGGCTGCTTCAGGTGCAGCTAGATCCAGGTATTCAGATGAACGTGCCATGACACTACCTCCCCACATCCTGACTATGCTTTCCTTCCCATAGCTCCTAGCATCTTTAGGGTTAGATCTTGCTGTCTTAACTTTCCCTGCTGAATAAAAGCATCTTTCCCCAAACTCTAGCAGCAGTTCCAGAAATATCTTCATTGGCCTAATTTGGTCAACTGTCCTTTTCTGGAGCCAGGAGGTCAGGAACATGGACTGAGGTTGGGTGAGATATGATCCTCTAAACAAAAGATGGGTTTGCAGAAAACCAACCAACAAACAAAAACCTCCATTACAACAGATGAAATATCTAGAACAATGAGTGCTTGGCATGTAGTAGGTGTTAATAAGTATATATTAATTTAAAATTAGAATATATTTTTTAAACCCTCAACTATGTAGAGCTGCCAGCTGTCAGCCAAGTTTTTCTGGACCCCATATATGACTAGAATCTTTTTCACCTAAAGGAACCTCTACTCAGGGCTGACCACATAGGCCGATTTAACGTGACTCAGTTTTTAGGATAGAGGCTGTTCCGAGTTTTGGAGAAAGCCTGCGATTTTTCCCCAGAGAGCCTGGGTGAAATCCAAGTCAATCACAACTTTGTGGATAGTATTTTATTCTTCTTAATGGATTCTTCTAATGCTAGCAGGAATTACTCTTTTGTTCCATTATACTGGAAGTATGGCTAGAGGCCAGAAGCAAGAACTTACCCCCCAAAAGTACAGTCAAACAGAATAGAACACCTCTCATCCCAACTTCCCCCAACTAACAACATAAAAAATTAATATGATGATTATAATCTTTATGAGCGTTTATCCTTCATCAATAATCAGAGATATCTAATAGGAACCCAGGGCATCAGTATCTATAGTTCTGCTGTGAGTACGTTATTTTTTTAGGACAGAGGCATTACATCACAGTGCCTAAGTCCACGCCAGGAGTTTTGACAACGTGCTTTGTGAAGTATCTATTTCCATGATTACAGCTTTTGGGTAAGTGTAGATAAACTAATTAAACAGAACCTACAGAACGGAGATAAGGCTAAATTCAGTTATTAATTCCCTTTAAGGATTTCAACTTCAAGTGTAAACATTTCTGTTTTTCTTCAGATTCCTATGTATACAAACATGTAAAGCTCCCGTGTATTTTAACCATCTCAGACCTTTATTTTTTTCCTCGTGGGATTTCATAAAATTAAACAACAAGAGCTATGTTTTTAATGGTGCCTTAAGCACAGCAGTGAGCTATTATCCCACCAGTAGCAACTTGCATAATTTTTTCTGTTTCATTTTATCAGCCCGGCCACCACTGAATTTCAGATTTATGAGCAAATGACTTTTCTCAGTTTGTATTCACTGTGCACAGACCCTCCTCAAAATCCCTGTTCCGGAGCAGGGAAGATGACTGCCATTGTACTGAACATTAGCAACTTTGCTATTTGAAATGTATCCCTGTCATTTTATTTTTTGGAAATTAGCAATAAAAAGTCGCCTAGAGCCTTTAGATTTCTACCAGAGAATATGGGATCATATTTTTTTTTTAAAGGAAATGGTTATTTCAATGGGGTCACACTATTTCCTCTACATAAACATCTTTAAAAAAAAATCTTTATGCTAAGATCTATCAACTGGAAAGCACTAGAAACAGGCAATTTTTGTGATGTCCCCTTGACATTTTTAGTATAACAGCTTGGGTCAAAACTGCAGTTAGGTCAAAACAATTTAGCGCCATAATCTCTGGAAATGAAATTCTCTCTTCTATGAGAATTTGAAGACTAATCTGGCCGCATTTGAAAGTCATTATGATATTCAGCATCTGAATGACATGAAATTAAGTCTCTGAAGCGCGTGCGCGCGCCCACACACACACAGACACAATGCCAATTCACATAGTACCTGGGATGCTAAAGGAAGCTGACCAAGAACCTAGAAAGACGAAAGATTAGGGGACGCAGGGGGCGCCTTACAGAGGAACTGTCCTCTGACAGCTGTACTGCGGGGAGGAGCAGAGACAGTACCCAGAAAGGTGACAAAAGGAGGAACCCCAGGGGCCCGTTTTCTCTGGACGTTGCTCTGAGGATCACCCCTGATCACCGGAGTCCTAATTCCCACTCCATTATCCTGTTGAGATACTGAGTTGAAGGTCACCAGCGAACGCCTCCTGTCCTTTCCATGATCCTCATTCTTTTGGTTTTTACTCAGTTATTTGACCCTCTTTTGAACATTCAGCGTTGTGTTCAATGAACTAACTCTCGACTGCCCTGTTCTTTGGCCCTTCTGTCGGCTTCCTCTCTGCTGTTTTAATGGGAGCTGCTCACCGACTCTTAACCTTGAATAATCGAGAAGTATTAGCCCAGTCACCAAACATGCCCCTTTTCCTTGGTTCCCAGGTGTCAAGCACACACAAGATTCCATCTCATGTAATCATCAGAGCATGAATAGCTGCCCCACTCATTTAGGTGCTAATTTAGGTACCTGATTAAATGCAGTCTTAGACCGACCTCTCCACTGTGTGTGTAAGTCTCTGTGACTCTGTCTCACTCTGTGTGTACAAATCGTACTTGCTTGTTCAGACGGTAAGTGCTTAAAAATAGAAAATATGGGCAGTAACTTGAGCACGTATTTTAGAGTCATAACTGTGTTCCAACACTCTTATAGGTCACTAACTCCCTGAATTACACTTTCTTCATCTTTAAAATGTAAAGGACAATAATACCCCTCCAGGATAGAATAAGATAGTAAATGAGAAGATTTATGTAAAACATGTGGCTTATAGTGAACTCTCAATAAATGATTTCTGAGTTTCCCTGGTGGCGCAGTGGTTGAGAATCCACCTGCCAATGTAGGGGACACCGGTTAAGCCCTGGTCCCGGAAGATCCCACATGCCGCGGAGCAACGGAGCCCGTGCACCGCAACTACTGGGCCTGAGCTCTAGAGCCCGCGAGCCACAACTGCTGAGCCCACACACTGCAACTACTGAAGCCGGCGCGCCTAGAGCCCATGCTCTGCAACAAGAGAAGCCACCGTAATGAGAAGCCTGCGCACTGCAACGAAGAGTAGCCCCCGCTCGCCGCAACGAGAGAAAGCCCACGTGCAGCAACAAAGACCCAATGCAGCCAAAAATAAATAAATTTATATAAAAATATGATTTCTTCCTGTGTTTTTATCTCCTCTCACATCGCCCATTCTAGTAACAAAACTGTTGAGCTCAACTTTGGTTTGATTGATCAAAACTAACAAGATCAGTTGGGATATACTGGCTAATCACCAAATCACTCTACCACATCCTCTCAACATGGTAAATGATAAAAGTATTTATCTCAATAAATCCCTTAAATTACTAATCAATATTTTATTTTTTAAGAAAACACAAATGCCAGGAAAATAGGTGCATAATATTTTTCATGTGTCTTTTAAATATTAATAAAATAACTTATGATGTTGCGTGGAAGGGTCTATAATGTGAAAAATACAGCATCTAGTTTATATTTGATGAGTTCACTTACTATGTTATTTTATTTAGCCTTAATTTTTATTTAGTGATACTAGAACTAGAGATGGTAAACGTTGCCAAGGGAGAGTTTGTGCTAACGAAAGAAACAGAGGTGGGGAATCAAGGAACTCATTAAAACAAAGCGTGACATCTTGACATAAAATCCTAAATATTGGAGAGCAGTATTTTTCTACTAGTAAAAGTATAAGGAGTTAAACTTACTGCTCCAATGATAGCAGCCTTATTGAAATAAAAGTGTTCCTCAACCCAAAAGAATCCAGTCCCCTGATGAGCTGATGTGGAGATAATTATAATAGCTCTTACTGGTAGAGAGGAAAGAGTGAAACCTTAGAAGACACTGAGGCATGACTTAGGTGGGTTTTATTTCTGATTCTAAAGCACTGAACTGGATGTGGGTGCAGTGACTCAGAGTATTGTGATGGTCCAGCTGTCCACGGGGCATGCCTCTCTGGTGCGTACTCATGCATCACCACGCCTGGGGAAAGACTAACTGGAGGGTCATCTCCTCCAGTCACTTAACTAACACAATCTCACATTTAGTTACTTCGTCTTCTATACTCTGCAGTGCATTTTGTGTGTGTGTGTGGTACGCAGGCCTCCCACTGTTGTGGCCCCTCTGGCCGTGGAGCACAGGCTCCAGACGCACAGGCTCAGCGGCCATGGCTCACGGGCCCAGCCGCTCCACGGCATGCGGGATCCTCCCGGACCGGGGCACGAACCCGTGTCCCCTGCATCGGCAGGCGGACTCCCAACCACTGCACCACCACGGAAGCCCTGCAGTGCACTTTCATTGCTTCCCAAAGCACATGTGAAATGGCACACTGGAGCCAGTGGATAGCTGCTTAGTCTAGTTCTCTGCCTGTGAGAACAAGACCAAGGGGCATTTCCAGAAAGAGGGCAGTGACTGCTTTCTAATATTTTATTTTATCTAATTTATTTTTCTGGGAACCACGCAGTCACTGGGGAAAGAAGAAGCCTGCTTTATCTGACACGTTTACTTTACAGCAATACCTCCTTTGTCTTAGGGATGTTTCATATAAATCAGTGCAAGAAACACGGCATGAAAAGCATGCAGCACTGACCACTATGACCAATCACTGATATGCTCCTTTATTCCCAGAAAAGCCACTTCTGTTTTCTTATGTTTTTGTTATTATTTGTGATTCCGGAACTTCTCGGAAGAATCGGGAAGCAGTACGACAATTAACAGGCCCCAAGCCTGGTCATATATATGTATAAACAAGCCCCCTGTATAATATGTCATTTTGTATCTTGGCGTATTCTTGTTGGCTTAAATGCCAAAATACTGTCTGTCACTCTACATTATTGTTCTTAAATAACTTACTCGATTTCTCTTCTAAACAGATAGCTTGCCTAAGGATGCCCTTATAAACAGTTGCACCTCATTTCTAAACTACATCAGATCGGGTTTAACAAAGATTATGGGGCTAAAACATATATTGTTTTGCTTGGTTTGGGAGAGTCAAGATGAAATACTTACATTTACTTGAAATTCTCTGGATATTTTATGTCCTCCAGGAAGCCTTTCTGGACTCTTCGCTACCAGGATTAGGCCCTTCCTCTGTGCTACCCTGTCCTCACTTGTATTTATTTTATGGTTGTTTCCTCCTCTAGACTCTGAGATCCTTGTGGCAGGGATTGGTCTGCCAGCATCCAGCAAAATACCTGACATATAGCAGGTGCTTAAAAAAGTGTTCAGTGGATGAATAAACACTCTAAGGTTATGAGCCTGTGACTTTCCAGTCTATCCACTTACACATTTTATTTTTCCTGACAACGGTGGAAGCCACAATTTGGCGAATTTGATGAGTGATCATTAAACCATCAAGTCTTGGACTATTTGGTAATTTAGCTCATGGCCTACCAATACGACCATTTTCAAGGTTTGAATTGATGGGCTTAATTTTTCCTTGATATTATGAAGAGCACTTACATTAACACCGGAACCCCTTTTACGCAAAGTCTTCAGAGTGCCGCTGACACTGACCCCCCCCCCACAAAGGGAAACAACAATCTGTATATAAATTTCAGTACCTGATTCTGAATTTCAGGGCGGGGGGCGGGATGTCATTTTGTAGCCAGCACGGAAAGTCAGGAGTGTCGGGAAGCGGCACGTGTTGCCATTGCCCCCGCGGAATAGTGTCAGACCAATAGCCGTGTGCGAAGCACTTTTATGGACGGTATAAATATTTTGAGCTGGAGGCATCGTTACCAGCTGCTATTTTCCTTCCTCAGGACCAGCTGTCCAGGAGCATCCCGGACCGGAGCCAGGCACATTCGGGACTTGGATCTGACCGAGGGCGGCAGCAGCCGGGCTGGTGCAGCGATGTCGGTGGTCGAAGAAAGCCGGCCCTTCGCTCAGCAGCTCTCTAACGTCTACTTCACCATCCTCTCGCTGTTCTGTTTCAAGCTCTTTGTGAAAATCAGCCTCGCCATCCTCAGTCACTTCTACATAGTGAAAGGCAACCGCAAGGAGGCGGCCCGGATAGCGGCTGAATTTTACGGAGTAACCCAAGGACAAGGTATGTTCACGGCCTGCGCTCATGTTTCGTGTTGACTTTATCTTGCACGCACAGTCCAAGAAAACATCCCATGTTTCCCTTAGGGACCGCTTCAGAGCGACTATTCTGCCAACTTCTCATTGCGGGAAATATTTAACTCCCTTCATGTCCTCATAAAAAAGAAAATTACTTTTTCTGGGTTAATGAAATCAAGGCATCATTGCAGAATAGCCTCACGGAAGCATAGTTTTAAATATATATCAATATTTTCCTATTCATAAACATTTTCTAACTTTTAACATTTCATGTGCCAAGCCATGCATTCACAGGCTTCAGTTACTGATTGCACTTCAACTGTCCTTTAATATACCTGAGATTTTATAATTTTTTAAATCAAGTCTTTAGTTATATGGAAAAATAATTGTTATAAGAGAAGATTTGAAGGTTTTATTGGTTTCTCGCAATTTTTATTTGACCAAGGTTAACCGCTTCATTATAAAGTAAAGCACAATGTGGTGAATATTAAGATTTATGGCATATGTTTTCCTGATGGAATTGTTGTTGCCTTTGCTCAATTTGTAAAAAAATTGATTATATGAGGATAGGAACATGAATTAACAAATGTTAACATGTTTGCAACCAAGTACATCCATCATGCTTCCTACAAGAAATTAAAGTGTGAGACTAAATGAGAAATGATCATTTTGACCCTCAACCTGAAAGGCTGCAAAACCACTTCCATTCTATTGCACGGATATTCTGTATAATAAAAGCAATTCTTAGGATGGGCTTCAAGTTGACATTTTAATTTCTTAGAGCCTTTGATTAATTTCTGGTTTGAAAATCATCAGGCAAGCATGCACATTTTACAGCCCTACATACCTCTAAAGTAACTTTAATTTTCAGAATCAAAATACACTATCACATAATTAGAGAGTGTAATTTATTTTTTTTAAAAAAAAGAACGCTTAGAGTAGAAAGCTGGCCTTCTTAAAATCTGTTTTTCTACATTTTTCAATGTGTGGAATAACTTATTTTAAAATCTAGGCGACTCTGTAGATAACATGGAAAGTTGAATAAAGGTAGAAAATCTTTTTTGGTGTATGAGATAGATAAGGAGAGTACATTTTTCCTGAGGAAGATTTTGTTCTTATGCAAAGTGAGGAACTTAATCTAAATGCCAGGATGAAACTCTCACAAGGAAGATGGGATCTAGAGAAATAGACAATATTTAATCCTTCACCCACCAGCTCTGCTTCAGACCAGGTATAACTATTTAACTGTGGCATACACCGTGTTGGTAAATGGAATATTTTGTTGTTTAGAAACCAGCAAACATAGGAGACTAGATTTTAAAACAAAATCCATATTTTAATTTTTTAAACCCGTATTTTTAGATATAAGACTAAATAGGCTATGCGATCATAAGGGGAGAAAGTTTACTGTCACGGGCAGCCCATAGCTCATTACCTCATACTCAAATCTCATCTACGTATTGTGAGAATTGCCGTGCATAAAAACTGAAGTATTGGCTACAAATCCACCATTTTTGGTGGATTGACAAGGGTTTTAGAGGAAGCTTTGGAGTCTCCTTTTGTACTTATTTACAAATATAAAGAAATACTTGTCCCCTCTTTAGCCTGATCTCAGTGTGCTCATGCTGGGAGGTCATGGGAATATGTGAAATGGCTTCCATGTTCCCGCCTACTTTTATGAGTCTGTGTTAAGATATATTAGAGCTCTAGGATTATATCCCAAAAAGGAGAGAAAGAAATCCACACTCACTAATAGAAAATACTTTTCCTGGGAATAAAAATGGGGAACATAGAGTTTTCAAATGTTTGTTTTCTGTTATTTTTAATTTTGTATCTGTTTAACAAAATTCTCCCTCCCTATAGCTTGCATTAGTCTATATACTAAACAATACAATATATTATTATAATTTTTATTCAGTGTAAGCATAGTTCGTCTCCAATTTTATTTTAATATTAGGAGGACAGTCAGGAACCTTACAAGCTCTTTCTTGGTCTACCTCTAAGAATTAATTCTTCCTTGCCTAGGAAATTATTACTTTCTCTATTTTAACATAGCTTTTTCTTTTATTTACTACTACTAAACTTATTTTTATTTTGTTTATGATTTATCAGGCTTAATTATCTTTGTTTAATCTAGCAATTTCCTCCTTCCTAGCAGAGATTATCACCTTCATTCCATTCTGAATTAGGTTTCTCATTCCTGCTTTCAAGAATTATCACCTTCATTCCATTCTGAATTAGGTTTCTCATTCCTACTTTCAAGACTTAGCCAGATCATTCCCCAACATTTCTGATGTGGAGCTGCCAAAATCCATGAAATAGGAGATGATGTGTGTATTTTCACGTCTTTCATAATCACGGAAGACCCTGTTGACAACTTTCTGGATGTCCTCCCCATGAGCTGTAGTGCTTTGGTATGAAATAAAAGGAACTCTGTCTTCCCAGATACGGTTGCAAATCAGCTCATTGTATTAGACAAATATGGAATGAGCTTTCTTAATGCACTTTCCAATCAGGCTTGAGACCAAGGTATGATTACACAACAAGAATACTGAAAAGCAACATGGTAACTAAAATCGCTTAAGACTGTTCCCTTCTCGATCCCTTTGCTATGCCTATAAACCTTAGAAATCTGCCTTTTCATCCCTTTATTAACTCTGCCATCGTATTGAAGGGGCTCGATAGGATTTTCTGTGTATCTGTCTCCCTGTATGGTTCTTGCTGTTAAGTGTCCTGGTGATAGTGTCCACATAGCAGAGGTCTAGTCTGTGTTTAAAGCTAACACTTGACTTTGAGGCTGAGTGAGACTAACGAGTGGAACGGTGTCTCCAGCTGTAACATCAGACAGTACGGAGAGCAGGGGAAGATGCAGGGGAGAACACGGATCTTCTGATATCACTCCAAGGGCTTGGAAGAAGCCATGTGCCACTAGTAACCCACGGACACTTGGAGAGAGAGCTCCCCTCCTCTGCTAAGGGTCATACCTTTCAAGTTCTATCTTAGGCTCTGAGGAGAGTTCAGTAGTTTTACCTACATGTGGACAAGGTCAGTTCTAAGCACCTGTTTACTGAGCACCCCTGGTATGGAGGCATTGAAGAAACAGGATATAAAAAAGGGAAAATGTATTGTTCCCAACTGTAAGTAGGTTATTCTAGTTGAGGAGATGGTATATCTACATATAATACTTACTTTCCAGATACACTAAATACCAAATGAACCTAAAGACTGGAAAGGTCAGTTTCAGATTTGGACCTTCAGAGACATTTTTATGGAGGAGAAAGATCTTGAGTTGACCCCAGGAACCCAGGAATGAGCAGAGGCAGGAGTTGGAGTGCACCTAGGATATTAAGAGACAGTAGATTTGACTGGAGTCGAAGTTTCATGCAGTAGAAAAATGGTAATAAATTGGGCACAGATATGAAAGAATTTGAACATCAGGCCAAGCAATTCAAACTCAACTTCGAAGGCAGTAGGAGTCACTGAGAGTGTTTGGTATGAGTGAAGGTAGGAAAATGGGAAGAGACACGTACAAAACGCTAATTTAAGGTTGATTTATATAGTAGTGATCTTTGGAGTTGGGCAGTGGGACAGGTTTGAAGTAGGTAGACCAGTTAGGCCCGTGCCCCTCATAAAGAGATGAGGACCTACACTTGTTTGGTGGTGGTGGTGGTGTGGATAGAAAAGAAAGGATGACAACAAAAAATAAATAAAAAGGAGAAAAGGAAAAAGAATGAATCTGATGATACCTTAAATAGCATTGGCAGAGAGAGTAAATGTTACCTTAGGGTCTCCCAGAATTAGTTATAACAAAGGAAAAGCCTGTCATTCAGAAAGATGAATTACCCACCCAGGCGAGCCTGCAGTTCCCAGCCTCTGCCACCCCAGAGAGCTGGGTCTTCAGCGGCTTGGTGAGTCTGGTGGGTCACCTGTCTCTAGTGTGAAATGTCAGTGTGAATCAGGAAGTCATAGAACTAGAATCTGAATTCCAGCCTTGCCCTTGATTTATTTACTGTTTATTCCCTTTGTTCCACCTTTTTATCACCAAGCGACATTCTGGTTATGACTTGGCTCTCCATCCGCGTCTGTCCACAGAGAGAGAATGTGCTGGCTTTTGCCCCTGGAGTGTTTCAGTCCATCTGACATTTATGGTTCTCGCTGTAAATTACTATGTTTGCATCTTGACATCACTCTTTAGTGCTCTGTGCTCTTTGAGTTGTAAGTCCACCTCTGAGATGTGATTTTGCTCCAGCTTTGCTGACAGATCAGGTTTCCAAGCCTGCAAGGCCATGGGCCAAATGTTAGAGGGTGGAAAATTCATCGAGGTAATGTCTCTGTGAGGCTGCTTGAGAAACAATCTAGGGACACCCAACCTCTTTGGGTGCTCCTTTCAGGGTTGAGGCTTTATATAGACTACAGAATGTATGTAGAATCATCTGGTAGAATATTTGTGCTTGTGATTTCATAAATTTGATTTCAGGGCTGCCATTGAGCATGCTTTGTTTGTTTTTTGGTGAGTCTGTTGTTGACACTTGGAAATAGGATATGGGGTAAACGTGCACCACTAGTCAAACGGCAAAAGGACTTGTCATTCCAGAGAATAGTGTAACCTGGGTAGGAAAAGCAGCTAGAATTTTGTATGATGTAATATTCTTTCTCCATCGGTAAAGTCCACCCCAGGTTTAAAAACAGCTTTAAGAATTTAACTTTACAGCAGACGCCAGCAAGTGCAGCAGTCATATCCATTATACCTGTGCCCAAGGAACAACTTGTTTCATATGATTTTTGGTGCTACCATGTTGGTTGTCTATGAGGTTAGTTATGTTGGGAACATTTCTCAGAATCTCAGCAATGACACACTTCAAGCCAACCTGTAGAATGACTTCTTTCATGCTGTTCATTGTATAAAGGTGTAAAAATACCTTGAAGATGTGAGAGTTTGGGCACACATTTTCTATACTTAGGTAGAAAAACACCACCTGAGAATAACTGGAATCAATGGAACTGCTCTTCTATCACAACAGACACGACATTATAATCAAAAGTGCTACCAAAAAACATTTTAAGAGACTTTAATTCTGCCCATGTTCTGCTATTTTTTGGAAACGCCAGAGCACTTTTTTTGGAAGGAACCATTATAATACTGTGAATTAGAACAGGAATCTGGGAACAAACTTTCCAAGTTTACAAAAGACTTTGTCATAGTTTAATGTATTAATATTGTTCCTCTTCCTGTATATTTGGAGAAATGCATGGAGTTTGGGAATTAAAGAACTCGGCATAGCTCATGATAGCTTAGGAGGGATGAGTTTTCCTAGGGCTATTCTTCCCGTACCTTTTACTTGTGTGTCTTCTATGTCAAAGGCCTGTGCTAGGCATGAAGGATAAAATATACAAAGAAACCACAGTCCCTCTCCTAAAGATGTGTATAGTCTAGTGGGAGAGACAGAGAGAGGAAATCAAGTGATTTAAAGCATGGTGAGTGCTATTATACAAAGTGGAAGGGGTGCTCGGGGAGCACGGAAGAGCAAGTGTGCAGATAAGAAGAGCTCTGCCTGGGGCTCACCAGTTAAATAAACGCTGTGCTAAGCCCATGCATATTCTCTCCCACAATCGTGCATGTGTCCTTAGTCATAATGCTTGAAAGCTCCCCTGTTCCCCATTGTTACTCTCTGTTCTTTCCATCGCTCAATCTACTATTATTATCATTTCTAAGAATTTGTTTTCTTAGGAAAGAGCAAGTGTGCTCATTGCTTATCCACTAAGCCTTTCGAAGGATGACAAGTATTCTGGGGAACAATTTCAAAATGAAGTTTATATATAGGTGACATTGTTATAGTCAACTCTCAAATTTTTATATAATGAGGACAGTTAAAGGATGAAAACTAGGTCTCTGCTTTCCAATTTGCTGTCTTTTTCAGAAGGTGGTAAATTGTTAAAATAAGCTGCTTTTCTTATTAATTGACATAACTGATACAATTTTGAATTTAATTCAGTTCAGTAAACACTTGGATACCTACTCTGTTCCTGGCACAATATTATGTGCTACACGGACGGATACGTATATGTGTATATATGTGGGTGTACATGCAAATAGTTACCATATATAGTATATGAGTTGCTTTTTGAGTAACAGGAGACTTGGGTCAGCGGAGCCAAACCTTGCACATATAAAACAAGCAAACAGCAAGCAAGTAGAAATTCATAAGGTGCTAAATTGAACACAGTGAAGTTCTGCAATGAATGTTCTCTAAGAAGGTCCGTTGGAAGTATCAGGCCCTTCCTGAGAGAAGGTGGAGCTCAAGGTGAAACTTCAAAGGCAGAACATATCTGGTTATGTACAAGTGTGGATGAAACCAAGCTGACTCTAAAGAAAAAGAGAACTTTTAGTTGTGGAACTGAACAACCGTGGCTCATGGGGGCAAATGTTAAAGGATAAATGTTAGGTGAGGAGACAGAGACAGATGGTTGGTGCCAAAGTGAAAAACAAATACACATGTTCTCAAATCACACATCCAAAGTAAAGGGTTCTATTAAGAGTTTTCTAATGCCTTTACTGGATTCAGCCTACAAGAAAGAGTCACTAGGTAATGATGAAAATCAGTGCCACCATGAGTATTTTACAAAATCCTGTGTGTAATGAGTCAACATGTCATTACATGTGTTCCGTGAACTACATCTCAGAGAAGGTCGAATACCTCCTGGGCGCTGAGTCGGCTGTGCACATCCTCAGGGTGGCTCCATGGCAGCTCCTTGGATTCTGGCTTCAATCTCAGCACATTAAGCTCATTTTCTAACCTGGGGAAGAGAGAGGAAAGTTTATCCCCAGTAACACATGGACCATGTCAATGAAAGCAGGGGGGTTATTTGGAATGCCTCTTCCTCCAAATTCACCCTCCAATAGATTTTTTTTAAAAAAGAAAGTGTTTGGTTACAGGCTTTGTGGAACTTTTGGCATTTCTTCTTTACCAGCTGCATAAAGAACAAATCATTCATTCTTTCCAGCCCTCTCACAGCAACGCTACAAAGCAGACCACTGGCTTTTGAGACTGGAAGTGCCCCAAGAACATCAGCTCAGGGAAGGAGAGGCTTACAGAGTCTCATAAATTGTTAAATTGTTAGCTCTTCCAGGTGGCCCGTAATTAAGCCAGTCCATTCTGTGAAATTTAGGTTGAAGAGGACATATATTAGAAGGGTCTCTTCTCTCAATCCTGTAATTCTTCATTGGCTACTGTGGGATGAGATTTTAAAAATCTGTCCGCTAAGTAGACTTAGGAGTTTTCTAGAAGAGCCTCAGGGACTGAGAGACTAGGGCGGTGCCTGGGGACAAGTTCCCATGGGCCCCCTTTCCCTTCCTGAACAGAACAACTCTACTTCCGTGAATCTTCGGACGTTGGACTTCAAGAGACATTTTTCCTTAAAGAAAAGAAGAAGAAAATGTTTAAAACTAAACTGTCCCAGTTTATTTAAAATATTATGTGAGTTACATGCATCTTTACAGACCCTAACCACCCTGTAAAATGAGTCATAACTGAATATCCGTTCCACATTCTTTCCTAGGGATTAGAACAACAGCAAACATTTGGGGCCCGTCAGGAATGGACATAACTATGTCAGATGGCACAAAGGCAAATCTGTCTCCATGCGAGCAGCTAAAATTTCCATGTCACCATTACTTACTGAGCAAAATAGAAGCATTCAGAAATACATAAACTCTTTCCAGAAGGCTCATGGTCTTAAACTATGGGCAGAGTACAAACAAACTGAAATTCAATACGGAAATGCCATTGATGTTCTTAAATAGAAACACCAGGTCATCTCCGTCCTCAAGTGTGCAGCTTGATTTAAATGAAAACTGACAATGATGCAATTAAAGTTAAGGCCTGTGCGTTGAAACTCTGCTCCTCGAACGTTCCTCGTTAGTTGATCGAGGCAGGTCGTCTGCTGCCAAAGTGCTAAAGGATGCCGTTCTTCCTCTAAAGAGTTCTCAACACACTGTGATAGCAGTTAAGTAATGAGCATGTAAGTCCTGATGACGCTGTGAGTGAATTCCTCAGGAAGAACCCCACACATCTTTGATTAACCGCTGGAAGATTGATGAGCCACTTCTGTTTTCCAAACTCGACCTCCTTCACCAGAGAAATGATGATTCCCCGCATCCATCAAGAGAAAGTAGTAATTTATAGAACGAAATGATGCCCCGAAGGAATTTCTGAATTTCAGAAAGCTTGGTGTCTTATTTCCCTCGTGAGCCATGATCCAGGATGGGGAATTAGGACAAAGAAAAGAGCCAGTTCCTTTAGAGTTCAAATACCTAAAATCACAGATCTGTTGAGTCTGGGAAGGGAATGAATGCTTCTTCATAGTGACTCTCCAAGAACTAAAAGAAAAGGAGCTAAAGGAAAATTTGAGCATTTATCTCTGTGTCTTTTCCCTGTAGTTATGATGAAACTGCTCATCCAGTGAAATCTAGTAGAGGAGTGAAGTTTTAGGGCTACTTACCATTTTTCAAAGAAATCAACAAAATGAGACTGGTTGGCGTTGGAGAGACTATCTCCTGTATAGTGAATATTAAGTCCTAAAACGATGCTTGCGTATCTAATTGGTGTGACATTCCAGGAATGTGAAAGAAAGGGAAATCTGTTTAAGTAAGCTCAGATTTAGGGTCCATTGGAAGTAACGAAAATATTTTTTAAATGATTTTTGTTTATGAAAGTTAATTAGATTCAATGATTGCGACTTTTGTAATCATCTGAAGTTTAATTTTTAAAAGCACACACATGAGCAAAAGCCTGATTCTATAGCATTATAATGAATACTTTGATTATTTAAAAAAAAATAAGATTTTCAAAAGACAAAGTATTTAACTGGAAGGAGAAAAAAAGTTTGTAATTATCTAAAGCTCATAAGGCAAACTTGATTCCTGCCAAAAACTTGGATGTTGAATTGTAACAGGACTACAGGGGGAAACTGCTGTTATTCTAGAGAAGGAAATTATAATTTACTAAGCGAAAAGTCAATTGGTCCTTGAAATAACTGAAATGGCAAATAGGAAAAACAATGCCTTGAATATTGAAGAAACTCAGCAAATATTTGTGGAATGAATAAAAGACCCCTGCGTAAATCACACTGCTGGTAACATAGCGATTTAGTCACATATAAATTTTTCTATCATGGCACTTTCGAGATGTGTGGTCTTAGGAAAGTTGTTTAAAGTCTAGCCTCAGTTTCTTCATCACTAAAATGGACATAATGATATTTATTTCAGAGGGTTACCGTAAATTTTATACGGGATATAGTGTATTACCTAAACCACATGCCACAGTGTCTGGCCCCATGAATGTTAATTCTTTATATTGTACTTAAAAAAATTTTTCAAAACAGTTCAAAAGTTCCCACAATTTAGTAACACAGAGAAGCATCGATAAGAAAAGATGGTGGAATTATCATGTTATATTTGCTAAACAGTCGCCGTAAGCAGGTAATCACCCTAGGACAAGTAAGTGTTCTGTCCCAGCGTCATGCTGGCTCTTCAGGTGTATGATTTCAGAACTTATGTGGTTGGTTTTATTTAAATGTCAATTTAAGAGCAGCAAGCCGGAGCCCAGTGAAAGTTTAAGTTAAGTTGTCAACTGTTTTCAGTTAGCAACGAGAGGCATAGAATTTCAAGCCAAATCCAACTGGCTCCTGAGATTTTTCTCTCAACCACGTGGCTCTCCCACCACTGGTCTTTCACATGGTGTGACCAGCGGCCTTGACAAAATCAAGCCTCAGGCTCCCCAGGTCTCTGTGCCGTCCACGGGATTTGTCTGCTGGCCCCTTCCAAACAGAATTTTAACTATTTAATATGCAAAATTTCCCCTAAATACAAGCAAAAAATGAGAAGTTGGTTCTGTGTCTTTAAGACTCAAGATATTCTTGTGATTCAGACATTTTTCTCTGACAGGCTTCACAAAAAAGATTTTCTGAGCCATCACCTGGGATCGGAGCAAAGGGAGATAGCAGGCTTGGTTAGGATGCCGAGGACCTGGAGGGGATGCTACGTGGGTGGGCCAGTTCACAGCACGGCGTTTGTTTTGTTTTGTTTTGTTTTGTTTTTTGAGGTACACGGGCCTCTCACTGTTGCGGCCTCTCCCATTGCGGAGCACAGGCTCCGGACGCGCAGGCTCAGCGGCCATGGCTCACGGGCCCAGCCGCTCCGCTGCATGTGGGATCCTCCCGGACCGGGGCACGAACCAGCGTCCCCTACATCGGCAGGCGGACTCTCAACCACTGCGCCACGAGGGAAGCTCCAGCACGGGGTTTTAAATGACTTGCACACATTTTTTCTACCATCATATTACTCTGTCTAAGAAACTCCTCTTGCCAGAAATTCTTTGGACAGAAATGTTTTCCTGGGCAAACTGGTCAGGTACCTGGTTATGAGTATACTGTAGAAAGCCTGGGCTTTTCTGGAAGGGCTTTATGATGAGTGTGTCATGGCGTGTGACAGTGGCATGGAACAGCACACTTCCGGCTGCTCTGTTATCGTGGCCACCAGAGAAAGGGCTGAAGCTTCTTAACCTCCAACATCGCAAAGCCCGGGATGTTAACTTCCTCCGCCAAACTGTCCTCCTCACCCTTTTATTTTTTTCTCTTAATCCCTGGCAGCTTTTTGAAAAGGGAAGACAAAAACCAATACTGACAGCACTAACAGTGAAGAGCTGAGCCAGCCTGTTGAGGGATTTGGCTTTTTTCCTTTATTTTCTCTGCTTTTTTTCTGCCAGCTGGTCTCTCCAGGAAGCAAGCAAAACATAGTTTTTCACTGGACATATCTTACAAAAAAGTGTTTTTTTTTTCTTATGAAGAAAGAGGGGAAAAAACCCTTTTTCTTAAAAAAAAAAAAATAAGCGGACTATATCTGGGAAGAGGATGCAGAATCATATCATAGAATCATTGAATAACCTCAAAGTCTATCAGTATTTTAAATTATCTGGGAACCTAGGCACAGGTTTGCAAAATAGCCCTCCAAGAACTTTTAAGGAACCCTTGCTTCTTTATTGGGCCACGGCAAGGATTATCTGAAGCTGACTAAGCCGCTACTAAGAGAATAGTAAATCACAAATAATGATCGTGTCTTCTTTCTTCAGCATGAGACCATTAAGCTGTATATAGTACCACGGGGGAACAGGAATATTAAGGCTGTTCGTTGGCAGGTCTCAGGCTAGCGTCCCTCCTGCAGTGTCCATGACCAAGCTCAAGCGCAAGTCAGAAACCAGCTTTACTACTGAAAGCTTGGCAGGAACATGGTGATGCACAAGGAACCTGCTCAAATCAGAATGTCTTACGGTGACTTCACAAACCGGAAAGTAGCATTTCTGAGATCACAGCAGTAAGTGACGATTCCCCCAGATTTTCGGAAGGTAGCTCAGACTAGCGTAGTCTTCGGTAGACTCTTAAGGAATAATGCTGCAGATAGAATACTGGCCATTCGTTTTATGAGGTGATAGAAATCCAGCTCCGTGTTGTAATATCAGAAATTAAAATATTCTATAAGATATGCTATTTTTCAAAACAGCCAAATCTTAGGAGCTTTTAAAGCTATGTTTACAACTTGCTAAAACACCAGTCAAATGTATATACACCAGAATACGTGCACAGTTTTGCTTCATACATTGTGTATAAAACAGCTTTTGGTAAAGTACTGAATTTTTATATGATCATGTAAACTTGTTACTTAAAGGAGTTCCTTTGGAAATAATCAATTCATTTTGTAAATATACATTTTTATGTACTACATTTTCTTAAATTGAGGTACATCTGTGTTGCTTCTCTAGTAAATATTCTGTGGTTAATAATTGTAGAAGGAGGAGAAAATGAGAAACGGAAAAAAGTAAACACCCTCTTTACCATAAAGCGAACCCTTAGTTTCTCAGATTCTCGGCAATTGAACTTAATAGGGGGTGGTCAGCAAGCGTCTTTCTATTTCTAGCTTTGACTCGACCTACCCCACACTTTCTAGTGATAATGTCATATTTTTATTGTAATCCACGAAGTCTTTCCACATACACGATGCCTTTTCATCTCATCACTGACCTCTACAAACTACTAGATGGTATCATGCTTCTTTTACAGAGATGGTAACAGAGGCTTAAATACATAGACTTGCTCAAGGTTATTGATCAAGTTAGAGGAAAGTGAGTCATGAGCCCTGGTCTTCTGACGTTGCCTCTGACATCGCCCATCTTGACCATTTGCAGCATTTTGTTTGTTTCATTTATACTATGAAACAAGCAGTGTTCTTTTTCCAGAGCTATCTCTGTGGCGGGTTGCAGTCTTTGTAATAATCCTTCCTAGACCCAGAATTACTTAATACTTTCTGTGCTGTTTTTTCCCCATCTGTGTGGTATCCCAAACAGATTCAACATTGACTGTCCCACCAAGTCAGATCGTCACCAGCTTGTGTGTCTCGTGAAGACAGAGGTTCCTTTCACTCTCAGAGCTTGGAAAGATGCCTAGCACGTGGCGGGTCCTAAGTAAATATCCAAGGAAGGAAGGGAGAAAGGAAGAAGGGGAAAAGGAAGGGAGAGGGTGAGGGGATTCAAATTTAAAAATATGAATCTTACTACCACTTACCCCGGGGCATTGCCAATTCTAACCTTGCCTCGGCCAGTGGTGTGGCCCCTCCACATGCTGAATAAATGTTAACGGAGGGACTCTCAGAGTTAATTCTCAAAGAACAAATGAAGACAGAAAGTCAGTACTGCCCAGAAATTAAATCTATCACAAATGCCCCCACTCCTTCTTCTTAATCAGACCTACTGTCCCTTTTCTCTGATTCCTTTCAACTTTATGCCTTGGCATTAGCCCTCCTCCCCAAATAAAACAGACCCTCAATGTACATTTTTTAACAGGAATAGTTAATGGCTGTGAATATCTTCACACATCTTCTTCGTTTCATATCAACTCAAAGATCTCTCGCCTTGTGGTGAGGAAAGCTAGTTGTTTACCTTTTGATTTCTCATTTTAAGTGAGTGCATCTTTATTCTTAATATTTTAAACTCTCTGAGCCAAACTTCAACTATTATGAAATGTTTTCTCTCTGTTCATTTAAAATTGAATGCTCAACATGGTACTTCAGAGTGTGTATCGTGAACTGAAAACACACCAGACACCAGATATCAGAACTATAACTGACAGGGGATCGCTCTTTTTCTGTCTCTACAGCAAACCAGGAAATTGTCAAGTCTTAGAAGGTGTTACAGAAGGGGTTTGGCTGATGTAACACTTGTTCTCAATACCTGCTGAGAACAATTCCTCTGGACTTCAGTTCTTCATCCTTTAAGCCACTCTGTATGTTACTCCTGGACCCCAGATTCTTTCTTTCTTTCTTTCTTTGACCGCACCGGGTCTTAGTTGTGGCATGCGGGCTCTTAGTCACGGCATGCGAGCTCTTAGTTGCGGCATGCGAGCTCTTAGTTGCAGCATGCGGGATCTAGTTCCCTGACCAGGGATCCAACCCAGGCCCCCTGCATTGGGAGTGCGGGGTCTTAACCACTGGACCACCAGGGAAGTCCCTGGACCCCAAATTCTTTAGTACCTGTTTAAGTTAGCAGAGTGGTAGGAATAATAAAAATAAGTAAAATTTTAAAAAATCTTGCTTTTGCCTATACACACAACTGGCTCCTCATACACGGGCAGCTAGAGGATTACAGTAGGAGGAATGGTCTGTTTCAGTGTCAGGAGCTCTCTTCTCTGGGGTTAAGGTAACAACAGGGAGAGAGAGAGCCGTAGCCCCCCAGCGTGGGGTGGGCCTCCTATTGGGACGTAGTTGGGTGAGGACAGACTGCCCGCAGGACACTGGGCTGCTCTGCCTGAGTGTATGGGACGTCGCCTTGCCAGGCAAATTTGGGGCTGAGGCCAGTACCCCTGGGACTCTTGACTTCCTATGCTCTCTGCTCTAAGACCTACTTCTGCAAGCATGTTCACATGTCAGAAACACACATCAGTGTGCCCCCTCTTCACTTTTCATGACAAATGTCAAGATAAAACAAACTAGCTGCTGCCAGCGCCTAAACCTACCCTGAGCATGTGGTTAGTGGTGATAAAACTATTTGTGGCTAGAACTGCAGGGAGGAGATGCATTACGTGTAAACCGTTCGGCCATTAAGCCCTTGTCCGTGGCGCATATCAGATTTTCCTCCCCGCAGCTGTCGTCCTCTGACTGGAGAACACGGGTTGCTAGTTTCATTCCTTGTATGGGTTTGTGGCCCTTTTAAAACTTCACGCTGGCATTTGGGAGAGCTAGAACAGTGTGATAACAAAGTGTGTAAAGAGAAGGAAAGGACAAGAAAAGTGTCATTTATGAGAAGAGTAAACACTACCCCAGTTCTTGGTTACTGCGCCAGGGGCTGTTCTAAACGTGTACAATTATAACCTCATTTAATCCTGACGAAAGTCTGATGACGTAGGTGCCATCGGTTATTAGGTCTGTTTTCGCCTCCCTTATTTTATGTTCACTGGTTTCGATACGTCTGCCTGTGGTTAAGGAGCAAATGTCACACGTTGGAAAAGCACATGCAGGAAGCAGTCTCCGTTCCAGTCTTGCTTTGCTGGTAGCGCTCTGGGTTGCTCTGAGGACACCCCCTACACTCTCTCAACTTCAGTTTGTTTGTTTGTGTCTTCAACTTCAGCTTCTCTATCTGCAAAATGGAGGAGTTGGGCAAGATCGGTGGGTTTGGGACCTTTTATTTTTAAGCCATTGACTGTGTGTGTGTGTGTGTGTGTGTGTGCGTGCGCGCGCGCGCGCGCGTGTGTGTGTGTGTCTGAATCTGGAAGCTCAAATTGTAAAGCTGCTGGAGTGGAAGCTGCATCGTTGGAAGAGAGAACCCGTGTTTTACAGATGCACTCAAGGTAGCTCTTTGAAGCCATCCGTAAATCACAGAAGTTGATGGTATCTGAAGTCCACTCTTTGCTCTGAAACACATAGCGTTTCTTTCACGTTATGTTAACTACTGGTGAATCCTTTTTGTACCAGAGAAGCTTTTAGCACTCAGAACCCAAGCTACTCGTTGTGAATTTATCACCCCCGTGACGTCACCTGCCTTAATCCAGAGCACGTAGAATGTTCTCACCTGAGCTGCTCAGAACAACTGTCGTGAGTCACCGAATACGTGTAACTGCAGTGATTTGCGAACAGTCCCTGCACTCTTGCAGACGAGTTTTCGCGTTTTTACTCTGAGGATCACCCAGGGTCATTTGACACATGCTGTTGGCAGTTTTGCCCTCGAGCCACGCTTGGGCACTGTTCCATCCTCCCCACTGTGCACACTTTCGGTGCTAAGAGACAGTCCCTGGGTCATCTTGGGTGCTCTGTGTGTCCCGTGGAGGCGAACAGTAACCCCTCTGCACATCTGGGAGAAGGTCTGAAGTCTCTCACTGCCCTCAGTCGTAGAGCAGGTGTTCGGCAGATTTAGGCTGTCAGGGTGAGCAGGGAGGCCCCAAGAGTAAAGGACATCAGGGTAAGAAGAGCCAAGTGCTTCCTTATCTCTTACTGGGGTGTTATGTTTTCTGCTAACCTCATCCTCTATTTTAAAATCTTTTTGACTGCCCTATCTTTATTAATTCGCATCTTCTTAATAAAAAAATAAACTACATCAGGAAAAAAAATGAACAGAACTCATTTATAGAATTTAATAAAAGACTGTAAAGCAGAAACCTGTTTAACCACGACCCAAGTCAAGAAGTGGAGCATCATGGGAAGCCCAGAAGCCCTCCAGGTAAACCTTTATAACCACAACACCCTCCCTGTCCCCAAAGAGAGGGCGACTAACTTTTATTGTAATCATTTTCTTGCCTTTCTTTCTGGTTTTCACTCCTCTGAATATATCCCAAATTGATAAGGTTTCATTTGGTCTGTTTTTGTTTTTTTAATATTTATTTATTTAATATTTATTTTTGTCTGCGTTGGGTCTTCGTTTCTGCGCGCGGGCTTTCTCTAGTTGCGGCGAGCGGGGGCCACTCTTCATCGCGGTGCGCGGGCCTCTCACTGTCGCGGCCAGTCTTGTTGCGGAGCACAAGCTCCAGACGCACAGGCTCAGTAGTTGTGGCTCACGGGCCTAGCTGCTCCGCGGCATGTGGGATCTTCCCAGACCAGGGCTCGAACCCGTGTCCCCTGCATTGGCAGGCAGATTCTCAACCACTGCGCCACCAGGGAAGCCCCTGGTCTGTTTTTAAATTTTATATGCATTGAGTCATCCACTAAACACTCTCTCATGACTTGCTTTTTTTCACTAAATGATATGATAGGAAGATTGATCTATGCATATATGAAGTTCACTCATGTTCAATGCTATAAATTCCATTCCCAAGTTAGAGTAATTACAAATGATATTGCTCTAAACGTCCAGTACAAATAAGTTGGTATAGCTCTAGGACTGGAACTGCCAGGTCAAACAGCATGAATATCTGTCGTTTTTTTACCTAGTGTTACACTGTTTTCCAACAGGGTTGTATCTATAGTGAAACCAGCAGCATATAAGAATTTGTGGTGCTTCCCATTGTTGCTAATATTTGGTATTGCCAATATTCTTAATTTTTGCCGATCTAGCGAGCATGTAGGGATATCTTGTGGTTTAATTTTCATTTCTCTAATAATGCCATTTTCATGTTTATTAGCCATCTGTACTTCTCTTTTGTCATGTGCCTGCCAAATATTTTGCCATCTGTTCAACTGCATCATCTGCTCCTTTTTCGTGGGTTTTTAGGAGTTATTTTTATATTCTAACAATTAGATAGAAAATGAAAAAAACACTTGAAGGAGCTCCTTATAAATATCCTTTGTGGCTTGTCTTTTCGCTTTTTATGGTTTTTCTTTTGGTGAACCGAAGTTCTTAATTTAAAAATAGTCAAATTTATAAATCTTTTCCATTTTGGTTCATATTTTGTGTGTAATTTATTTGTTACAACCCTGCTGTATTTCAAGATAACAGAAGTATTTTCCTGAATTCTCTTCTTAAAGCTTTCCTTTCCAGTTCTCCACTTGGAATTGAGTTTTGGAATGGTATGATTTACAGTTGCTGCAGACCCACTCTGAATAAGTGTAGGGCCTATCATGGGCTTTCTAACTGGTTACGTTTCCCCAGGCCTAAACCACATTATATTGGTTTCTACAGCTTTACACTATGTCTTGATACCTGGTAGAGCTATATCTATTTTAGAAGCAACTTCTGTGATTCCCAGAACACTTGTTGAGTTTATTGTTGGAATTCATTTAACCTGTCAGTCATTGATTTGAGAGAGAATTCATATCTTGGCAACACTTGACCTTCCAATGAATAAACATGATATGTTTTCCCATTTATATGCGTTTTCTTTAATGTCTCTCAGTACTGTTTTATTATTATCCCCTGAGAAGGTCTTACATATTTTTTGTTTAATTTATTCCTGGGTACTGAATTGTTTTATGCTACTACTATAAATAGTATCTTGTTAGTTTTTTTCATTTTCCACCTGTACGTTGTAGGTTAATTTGTACAATTAATACAAATGAATTGTATTTACAATTAATTTTTGTATATTAATTTTATACCCAGAAACTTTGTTAAACTCTCTTATTAATTCTAATAGAAATCTGTAGGTTCTGTGGGGTGTTTTCAGTAGAAAATCATAATATTTGTGAATAATGCCAGGTTTCTTTCTTTCTAATTGCCATACTACCATTTTTTAATTTCTTCTTCTTCCTTCAGTCTATGGATTAAAACCTTCAGCACAAAAATTGAGCTTGAGTCTGAATAAAATTTAAGGCACAGATAATGGTAAAAAAATAAACACAATATATAACTTTCAGAGAAGAGCAGGAAACAGAATTATAAAATTATCAAATCAAAAGAACTAAAGAAGGAGAACAAAGCTACAGAAAAGGTGGAGAAAATACAAAATACAAACTAATATAGGAAAAATAAATCTAAATCTATTAGTAATTTAAATAAGTATAAATTGAGTTCTCTAAAGATAATTTTCAGATTGACTTTTTTGAATGGCCCTTCTAAAACATAAGGATTCAGAAAAGTTGAAAATAAAAGGATCATGAGAGATGTGCCTCAGGAAATAAAAGTGTTGTCACTATATTAATGTGAGATAAGTAAGATTTTTAGGCAAAAAAAAAATTACTGGATGCCACCATATAATGATAACAGGTTGAATCTACTAAGAAGCTGTAACAAGTCTGTGTATTCACCCAGTAAAATGGGTTCAAAATAGAAAATTGAAATACTGGCATAACTACAAGGAGAAAGAGAAATATATATATATATATATATATATATATATATTTTGCAGTACGTGGGCCCCTCACTGTTGTGGCCTCTCCCGTTGCGGAGCACAGGCTCCGGACGCGCAGGCTCAGCGGCCATGGCTCACGGGCCCAGCCGCTCCGCGGCATGTGGGATCTTCCCGGACCAGGGCACGAACCCGTGTCCCCTGCATCGGCAGGCGGACTCTCAACCACTGCGCCACCAGGGAAGCCCAGAGAAAACATTTTAATAGAATTATCTTAGTAATTGATAGATTAAGGAGACAAACACTGCTCACTATATAAACATATAGAAGAAATTTAAGAGGTAGCTCTTATTGGTAAATGGAACTCTAAATTCACATTCTTTTCATGTAGATTTTGAACATTTACAAAAATTGAGCATACACAGGGCCATAAAGCATGTCTTAAGAAATTTCAGATGTCTGGTATTATACAGACCAGAGGTTGGCAAAGTTTTTCTGCAGAGGATCAGAGAGTAGATATTTTCGTTTCTGTGTGCCATGTAGTCTCAGGTCTGCAGTTATAGTCTCAAAGCAAACATAGATGATGTACAACAGAATGGGTTTTGCTCTGTTCCGATAACACTTTATTTACCAAAACAGATGGTAGGCCACATGTGGCCCAGGAGCCATAGTCTGCTGACCTCTGATATAGAACACATCCATTCCTCCCAGTTAAATTAATGTAGAAATCATTAACAAAATGCAATGAGAAAAAATCTCATTATGTTTGGAAACTGAGAAAATATCTTTAAGTAACTCATAGGTTACAAGCAATCAAAATTATGAAAAGAGCAAAATCAACTTCCACAGACTGAAGGAAGAAAATAATAAAGCTGCAAGTAGAAATTAATAAAGTAACTTTTTATCAACAAATTATAAACAAGCTAAAAGACAACCTGTTGAAAAACTAGTAACTAGTATACCTCTGTCAGAACAGAGCTACAAATAAACAACAGATGGAGTCAAAGAAAACATAATAGCAGACGTTGCTGAAACTTTTGTAAGTGGTTGTTATATAACAACTTCATGCCAATAATTTTGACTATTTGGATGAAATCGACAATTTCCTAAAACATATGACTTATCAAAGCTGAGTTTTTTAAGAAAGAAAGAACCTGAGTAGTCTGAAAATCACTAATATAATCATTAGTTTTTAAACTTCCTCCGAAAAATCTCCAAGAGTAGGTGATTTTACCAGTGGCTTCTACCAAGCACCATAGGCAGAAATATTTCTAATAGGTGAACTATGACAGTAGAGAAAACAAGAGACTAGCCTCTCTCATCTCACGGAGTCAGTGCCCTGTTACCTGTGGCGTCTCTGTACGGTGTCACCTTCGTTATCCTGAACTGCTTCCCAGAATCCCCTCTCCTCTGTTGTTCTGGGTTGGGAGCAACCAGAAGAAAAATACGTACAGAGTGAAGAGCCACCATCTTTACGCTCTGAAGTCTGCTGTGGACACGGCCCCACAGCTGCTGGCACAGGCCACTGCTCATCCAGCAACATCCAGACCCACGGCTGGTTCAGCTCCCTCCCGACTGCCTCTCAAGTGGTGAAGGGTACCGGCTTCTCCTCGGGTCACCTGCATCTTGGAAGTTGGAGGTGATGAGAGGCAAACACCATCCAGGTTTCCTTCTGGGTTCCAGTACATCCTTGCTCTCCCCTACTTCACATTCAGCTCTCACTGCAGACCTGCAGCCAGACAGTCTACAGTAAAGTCAAGCCCAACATACATGCGAAGACAACAGCCTTGCAGAGACTTCTTAACCCGCAACTGTGGAAGGGCCCATTGGTATAAGAATTCCCTCGTTCTAAATATTATATTCAGAGGGATCGAAATTTAACTGATACATTGCCAGAACTTGAGAAGGTCAGTATACGGAGAATCAAAGGCTAATCTCACTCAGGAGCGTAGCTGCAAAAATCTTAAGTGAAATATCAGCAAACCAAAACTAGCGTGAGAAATCATCTTTCTAAGAAATCTCTTATGGTAAGGTTTCCTGTTTTAAGTAACATCCTGGCCCGTAAATTGAGCAGAAAGATAACATCCTATTAGGAGATACAACCTTGCTTTTGCAGAAGCACACAATCAAAGCTGCTAAAGTTACCTTGGGACTATTTTGAAGCAGATCCCAAACATATCACTTGATCAATAAAGAGAAAATGGGTTGAAGGATAGCCAGAATGAATGTAAGCAGAACAGGGAATGACTATTACAGTACATAACGTACAGTAGCTCAGGCTAGGCCTTTAACTACAGGGTGGCGGTGTTGGAAATGAACGTATACGGACATAACTAAGGGAATTTTTGCGGGGGGGATTGCCATGATGAACTAACAGGTTGGTTTATGCACAGTTTCACATCAACGTCTGGGGTAGAAGCCCTGGGGTAATGTTTAATGTTATTAAAAAGTTATTAAGTTATTAAAAGTTATTAAGGCACTTCCAGTGTAGGACGTCATGGCGCATTATTGCACATTTAAGAACTGCCATCGGTTCTTTGTCTGTTCAGGAAAAAACTTAGGTAAAATCCCACTTGATCTGAATTCAGTTCAACTCGGCAAACCTGGGGACTGTCCAGATCATCTTGGCTTCATCACCACTGGCAAAACCTTCCGGAACCAAGGGACTGTTGATAAGGATATTTGAGAGACTGCCGTCTTCCAGAATATTATTACCTCAAAACATGTGGCTTCTTCCTCTTTTAAAAAATTTCCTCATTTCTAATATTTTTAGTGTTTCCTAAATTTTTGACTTTTACATGAAAATGGCTGGTCTGTTACATATCAATGAGCGTTTCTTTCTTTGCAACCAGTAGACTCACCTGTGACATAGGATGGATGTATTTTTGAGCCTGCAACTTTACTTCGGCAGTGTTTTCTGTTGCTTCATTTTCATGGGCTGTCTTTGTTTGGTTGTTTGTTTTGTTTTGTTTTGCTTATGAGGTAGCAAAGTCGCATCTAGTATACCAGAAACTGTTTTATATACACCATAGTCACTAAACAACTAATGAACCATGAATATCTGTAGGGTTTACCAGTAAACGAAGTACTTGAGGGTTTTGAATTTGCTTTTCAACTTTGCCACTAGATAGAAAGACAAGATTTGATGAAGAAAGCATGAACGATGCATTTATATCTACATTATAAACTAGTAAGAATAATGCCATAAAAACTAACATTAATAGGGGGCTCACTGGGTACCAGGCATTGTTCTGATGTATGTATTAATTCATTTAATTCTCAGAGAAATCCTGCAAGGTAGGCTTGCTATCCCATCTTCCATGTAAGGAAATTGAGGCACAAAGAAAGTGAGTAGCTTTCCCAAGGTAACAATTTTAGTATTCGGCTGAACTGGGAGACGAACCAGCTTTGGCAGTTGGATTGCAGAGCTGAAGCTCCTAATTAAGACACTAATACTGGAACAAGGAGTGTTGCTGAAATCCGGCCTCTGTGCACCGGTGCCGGGCTAAATCTCGGAGACAGAGTTTGGGGTGAAGTGGAAAGAAACAGCTCTATTGCTTTGCCAGGGGAAGGGGGCCACAGCGGGCTACTGCCCTCAAGACTGTGTGTCCCACCCGCAGGGGTTAGTGAGGAGTCTTACAGTGTCCAAGGAGCAGGGCGTGGTCAGCTCGTGGACATTCTTCTGACTGGTTGGTGGTGAGGTAATGGGGAATCAGCATCATCAGCCTTCTGGCTCCACCCGGTCTGCGGTCTACGTGCTGGTGGGCAGCATGCGGTTAACTTCTTCCGTCTGGTGGGAGTTGCAGTATCTGCAAAACAGCTCAAAGGACATGGCTCAGAGTGTTATCTACGGTCCTTGAGGAAGAGCTAAACGTCCTTGACTTTGTTCAGTGGCTAGAGTATTATTATTTCGTCTTGCTTGACTATTTTCCTTTCTTTCTGCATTTTCTCACTTCTCTGATTAGATTTATTCTGAAACTTCTGACTGAAGTTTTTCTACAGACAAAAGGCAGGTGGAGGACACAGGTGGGGGTCTGTTCTGGGAAGGCCTCGTAGGGTCCTGCTCGGTTACAGGAGCTCCATTAGAAAGTGGCTCTCCTGACATCTATCAAATCAAATGTAGATAAATTGCTGATGTAAGTAAAATTGGTTAAAAAAAAAAAGTCACATCGATGAGAGTTTAAAATCTTTTTTTCCTATGTATTGTGATAAAAAAATTAAGAATTTTTTAATGCAATATGTACTTTATTTTAAATATATGCTTAGCAGAGGTCTGAAAAATGTGGAGTCCTGCTTTCAAAAACAGAATCGCTCTCTTTGGTTAGATCTTCCTTGTTTATTTTTTCTTTTACAATAGTATCCTTCATTTTGCTGTTTTTCCAGTGATTTCATAGCTTACAGGCTAGCCAAGTGCTTTCAAAGATACCACGTTAAGAATAACAGCAACAGCAAAAATTGGTTTTTCCTTACTCTTCCGCAAAGATCTGGGCTTCACAGAAGTCCTCGTGATGGAAATATACCATCTGTGATAACGTCGTGTCTTTATTGAGAATCACTGTTTACCACTTACGATTTATTAAACGTCGGTGAAAGTTATACACGTAAATCAGATAATTTATGGAAATCTCTAGCAGTTAAGGGGCACTGCTGCAACCTTGCTGTGGGAATTTCTGAGTTTGGCATGACTTGAAGAGCCTTTGATTCCCAGACATACAAAGGCTGCTTAGGTAGTGATCGAGGTTCACTCAATTCTAAGATACCTCTGTAGAGTTTAAGGTTCAAGTGGGCAGTGACCACCTTTTCACTTTGTGTCCCCAGGAAGTAGCACCTGGTAGGCACCTAATAAATATTGAATGAATGGGTGAATGAATGAGTGAATGAATGACATCTCACTACCTTTATTCATTCATTACACAACTAGGAATTAATATACTTAGTAGTTAGAGTTTATGCTAGTCTCTCATGGCTTAAGCATTCAGGTATTTTGAATTAAAATTGTATTTTATTACTTTCTACATACAGGGATTATTTGTGTCTCTTAAAAAATCGTTTGCGTCATTTGGTATAATTTGAAATATTCCAAATTCAAGGGCATGTTTTATAACGTTATACAAGATGTTTGAAACATTTTGAGATTTTAGCTCTCAAAATTAACAAATATTTGAGTTTGGTGGAAATCACCTGTAAGAACAGCTAAAGGAGAATGACTCCTCATAATTTAGTTTCCTGGACAATGCAGACAGGTATATTTTCCTCAACAGAAGACCCTTACCATCTTGTTTCAGGATCTACCATGAAAACGTGTTTTGTGTGGACATATATATTATTATTTCAAACTATATTGAACCGGAATTTTTTATTATGCTCATAGTTTTTTTCATCATACCCCCCCAAAGTTGGTAACATTGGAAAGACCTTCTTATATGACATTTATTCTCAAAGGCTTGTGCACGCAAGCTAATAAAATATCCTTCATCACATGGTTTAGGCACCACCGTTACACGTGTGGTTTTGAAATGATACCAACCGTATTTTCGTTAATTGGGATTTTTCAGGCCTCTTTGGCCTCTCCTAACCACTCGGTTCCAACTAAGACAGGAGCTGTCATGGACCACAAGATGTCGCTATAGGTTTCCCAGCAACCTTTATGCAAGAGGTAGATAACCTTTGAAACAAGGGTTAACTTTAGGTAACAATCCCTCTATTTTTCCCAAGAGACTTCGGTCAGGTTTGCCCCCAGACCCCATCTGCCCTCATTTCCCATCACTAGGCCAATAGATGTAGGTACTCATGTTTAGACAAAACAATAAAAAGTAAAATGGACCAAGAACGGGGCTCAGAGATGATGCTTAAGAGTTATACGTACACGTGGCTTTGTAATGAGGCGCACAGCAAGGCAGCCACCAAGACCTGAATAATAGCCTTTTCCAGATGAGACTTTGCAAGGGTGGAAATTTGGGACTTACAGGTAAAGGGGCTCTACCTTATCTTCGTGATGATTTAAGACGATGATTGTGTCTTGTACTTAGTGAACCCTTGGTAAGAGAGAAAACAAGCAATCTTTTTTGGGGGGGACTCTTACTTTTTTAAACAGACATTTAGAAAAGGGAGAGATCACTGATTTTTGCCCCAAGATAAAGGAGTTAACGGTTATATCAATTTAGGTATCATTATAGAAGGCAGTTTATGAATTGAGTGTCTCTTTAGAAAATAAAAACTACTGACCTGTAGATGCTGATATATTGGAAGTACTGTTTTTGTGGGATTATGACATAGTGGTTATGACTGCAAAGAGTCTGCATCTTTTTTTTTTTTAATTGGGATATAGCTGTTTTGCAATGTTGTGTTAGTTTCTACTGTACAGCGAAGTGGAGTTCCCTGTGCTATACAGCAGGTTCTCATTAGTTACCTATTTTACACATGTTAGTGTATATATGTTAGTCCCAATCTCGCAATTCATCCCACCCCCCACCTCGTCCCTTGGTGTCCATACGTTTGTTCTCTACATCTGCGTCTCTATTTCTGCCTTGAGTCTGCATCTTTTAGAGGTCTGTACTGAAATATTTATGGGTGGAACAATATGATGAGGTTTGCTTCAAAATAATCATAGGAATAGGGGTGGGGAGAGATGTGAGTAGGCTGTATATGAAACAAGACTCAGCATCAGTTGGTAACTGTTAAACTGGGTGGTGGATGGCATATATGTCGGAAATATTCCATGGTCATAATGGGGGAAGGGGCCAACCCAGATCCAAGCAAGAGTCTGTTCATCTTGATCTTCTTTTTCTGACAGTGGAGGGACTCCATGATCAAGTCCCCCACCTCAGGCACACACCCTCAAAAACCTTCACCTATGGGTTATTCACTCATTAGTTCACCTAAATACCACCTTTCCAGGGCAATGAGCTCCTGCACTTTGTTACTGTGTAAACTAAAAATAAATAAATAAAAAGAGTTTACTTTTTAAAAATCTAATTTAATTTAATTTTTTATACAGCAGGTTCTTATGAGTTATCTATTTTATACATATTAGTGTATACATGTCAATCCCAACCTCCCAATTCATCCCACCTCTCCCCCACCAAATTTTCCCCCCTTGGTGTGCATATGTTTGTTCTCTGCATCTGTGTCTCTATTTCTGCCTTGCAAACTGGTTCTTCTCTACCATTTTTCTAGATTCCACATACATGTGTTAATATATGATATTTGTTCTTCTTTTTCTGACTTACTTCATTCTGTATGACAGTCTCTAGGTCCATCCACGTCTCTACAAATGACCCAGTTTCGTTCCTTTTTATGGCTGAGTAATATTCCATTGTATATATGTGCCACATCTTCTTTATCCATTCCTCTGTTGATGGGCATTTAGGTTGCTTCCATGTCCTGGCTATTGTAAATAGTGCTGCAGTGAACATTGGGGTGCATGTGTCTTTTTGAATTATGGTTTTCTCAGGGTATGTGCCCAGTAGTGAGATTGCTGGGTCATATGGTAGTTCTATTTTCAGTCTTTTAAGGAACCTCCATACTGTTCTCGATAGTGGCTGTATCAATTTACATTCCCACCAACGTGCAAGAGGGTTCCCTTTTCTCCACACCCTCTCCAGCATTTGTTGTTTGTAGATTTTCTGATGATGGCCATTCTGACTGGTGTGAGGTGATACCTCATTGTAGTTTTGATTTGCATTTCTCTAATAATTAGTGATGTTGAGCATCTTTTCATGCGCCTCTTGGCCATCTGTATGTCTTCTTTGGAGAAATGTCTATTTAAGAGTTTACATTTGTGTCCCAAATTTAGCTTTTAAAACTGTCAGAACATGATCTAACGTCCTAGTATTTCAGAATATCTTGAAAAGTTTATTCACACCTGTGACTTGTATGATTATGTAGATTTCGATCAAATTCCCTCTTAGATGTCAACTTTCCATTTTGAAGTATCTAAAAGTAATAAGGTTTCTCTCCTGTAGAAGTGCTCTGTCTCTCCGATGATTTCCAGTGTCCTTCTTTGAAGCTTTTGCAACCTTAGTATCACTTTATCACTGAGGATTGGCAACCAGACTAAACATAGATCCCCATGTTTTCAGATACGCTAACGTTGTTAAAACGGGAATAGAATGGCTCCTGGGAATAGAATTACCCTCTTTCATTTCCCATGTCCTTCTTACAAGGGTTCAAACTTCATTTTAGCCTTTGTGGATAGTAATAGCATGCCATCTCCAATCTGTAATCTATCTCAGATACTTTTTCTGAGACATGTTTGGAGTTCATTATCTTCTGTGAAATAATTTTCTTTTTTTCCTTATTGTTTTATCAATACCGCTTTCTTTAAAACTTCTGCCTACTCGCAGAGCCCGATGATATCCCGCAATTGATCTAATCCACCTTTTTATTTACACTAGGCAAGATGCTAGATGCTTCTATATGTCTGGAGATTTCACCATGAGTTCTTATTTATACAATCATAGATACCCAGCATTTAAATGATTCTGTGCCAAACATATTCACTTCACTGTGCATATTTTAATGAAATCATACAGCTGTGCATAATCGATGCAATCTTTCGTCCCTTATTTTCTCCAGTAAATAAACTGAAACATTTTCTTTCAATTCCATAGAGTCACTTTAGAAAACTACTTATACTTTTGATGTATTTAAAATTTATGTGTTCTGCAGGCCACACACACCTCAGTTGACTAAGTATGTGGTTATGGTCAAATGCAATGGCTTCTTTTCCCCCCGCTGCACTGGAAATTCGCTTATTACCCCCCATGGACTATAGAAAGCCTTCTTAAAGTATTCTTGGGAATTCCATATGCAAGCTACATTTTAAACTAATAAGTTTTTCACTGCCCATTGTAAGAGGTGCAGTGGTGGACCTGTTGAATAACAGGTGTATGTACTCAGAGTACACGACATAGTGTAGGAGACAGACATAGGAAGAGGCCATCAGAAGACCAGAGGTCCAAGATTGTTAAGACCAAAAATGTCCCAATTCTTATAAGAAAGCATCCCATGTTTGTTTTACAATAACAAAAGAAAAGTGCAAAGCCAAAAATTCAAAAGTTTAAAATTGAAGTTTCTTTTAGAAACAAAAATTAATATTTACTTTCACTGTGTGGCTCGTGTAGGTCCTTGCACTCCCCTTATGGGTACCAGTGAGGGCAGAGAGCCAGTGGTTCATGAAAATTGGCTCCTGTAAATATGCTGGACTCCATAAGCCCCTTCCTGGACTACCTTTAAGGTTTTCTCACCACCTAGGAATGTTTCCCCCGTACAAATAGCCTCGGCTAAGTGTACCCCGAGTTCCAGGTTTACTGGGAGTGCCTGGCCTCCTTTGTGGTGATATAATATGCCCAAAGCTCACATACCACCCTGCCCTTTCATGTTAGTCCTAGACTCTGAATCAAAGAACGCTAGAGCCAGAAAACAACCATCTTCTCCAAGCTCCTCATTTTATAGAAAAGGAAACTGAGTTATCATTGTGCTATTTGCACCAGGTCACATAGTTCCAAGGATTAGAAATCAATCCAAGATAAGGAAAAGATATTCCCGGTATTCATTCGTGATAACTTTGAAGTAAATATTGGCAATGAAATGCAACAGCAGATATGAACACGGGAAATTATCTTACTCATGAGATGTTTTCTTCTCTTACTCAGCTTGTTATAAGAAGGCAGTACCCCCAATAATTTTTTTTTCTGTGTATACCAACAGAAGGTAGACCCTGATAATAGTGATTGAAAAATATAGATAATAGAATCTGTGACCATTTTTCCTCTAGACCAACCTCAGTAGGTTAATACCATGTAACAGGATCACCAGCTCAGTTAATCCCTGGTGCCCTGGCATGGTTCAGCCACTGCTCTTGACTCAGTCGTGGACCACGTTCCCACTTCAGTTTTACGCGCCAGCAAAAAATACCAGGCACGTGTTTGGTTTTTCCTCTCTCCAGCTACCCTTTCCTCTGCCTTTTAGGGTGAAAACTCTCAGCTGTACTTAAATTGACTGCTGACGTCTTTTGGTCTAGAAATGACCTCCAGAAAAAATCACAATGGAGAGCTATGCCTATATTAATAGGAAGACTGTGATTCTGTACGGAAGCCAATTCTAAACTTAGATCCTTACAAGATGAAAACATGAGCTAGCTACCAGCTGACCCTAAGGCACACACACTATTTATTTCTGAGAATGGAGGAGACAATGCTCTCTGGTCACCGGCCACGATTGAGCTTTCTGGCTGCAACGGTGTTTATTGCTATCATCGACAGGCGATTCTACTTTGGATTGATTCGTATCAATAGATATTTCAAATAGGCTCTCATGTTTTAAAGACAGGGCTGTTTCTATTCTGTTTTGGACTAGGAAAGGCAATTTAACACGTTTTTACTTTCTGTGTCACTCAGGTAGTTAAATACTCAGCTGGCAGCAGCTGAGTTTCCACTTTAAAAATAGAAAAGCTACTGCCTTTCTGACCCGGTCCCACCCCTACCGGCCCTGCTCCCCGTGTTTCTGAATAGAGTTCAATGTGGAGGCCATCCTCCAGTCAGCACACAGGAATCTCTGTGAAAGCCCAAAGGGAAGGGAAAAAGTAGTTAGAAATCCAGCCGCTGACCTTTTTGTTCTGGCTGGAGCCCTTGCACTGTGACATCTGGTTGTCTGGGCAGAAACGTCGTCCCCACTATGCCCACAGACAGTGCTGTTGAAGGGAACTGCATTAAGCAGACCCTCCCGAGTGTAGAAGGATGCTCTTCTGAGCGAAAAGCTAGCTGGAGTATTCTGACCAGTCAAGGTTAGTAGAGCAGCCATTGCAAGTCTGTTAGTGTCCTGAAATAAACGATATTGACCTGTTTTTGCAAATACTAACTTGAAGCTGTGGGTGCTTTCCAGAATGCGGACTCTGACATGTAAACGTGTGGCATGGCAAAGGGCTGCACTGTATCTTCACCTTTTAGCGTGTGGAAAATGCACCCGTGGACTCTTCCTTATGACTGTGCAGTAAACACTGGGTTGTTTACCTTTCTGGTTCAGCAGGTGTTTCTAAGTTGATGTGGGAGCAAGGAAAGCTGCTATTAAGCAGGAAAAGACTGTTGCCAAGCAACTAAATCTGGAAATTTCGGATCATTTAAATTGAACTATAAAGTAGGAGGGTGATGTAGGCAAAAAAAATGAATAGAACCACTTCCCTAAAGCACCCTGGCGTGAAGCTTTTAATTTTAATACTAGAAACATAGGAAAGCTATCGAGGAGAATAAGCACAGTACCAAAAAGCAGCTGTGTAAGGAGATTCTTTTTTGAAAGAATAAGTGTCAACTTTTGTAGAACATCAATATGGTCGATGATAGACTTAAAGGTTGGAAATACAGGTTTAGACATAAAAGTGACCCCCTACTCCCCACAGTGTAAGAGCTGTATTTACTATATAATGGTTGGGGCCTGATGAATATTATTTAGAAATTGTTATAAATTTAGAAAACATGCAAAACAAATTTTTAAGTAGGATAAAACACTGTCATTCCTTTAAAAGACCGAGAAAGCAACTTGATTCTTCCCCCTCACCCCTGACCCCAAAGTACATTTCCTTTTAATTTCTCTTTAACATTAAGATTGTCAGTAAAGATTAGGAACAAATTAGCATAGATAAAAAGAGGGTGACTACAAAGACAAGTTAATGATTCAACAAGTGTTTATTGAGTACTTACTATGTTCTGGGCACTGTGCCGGCTGCAGGGAAGCAGTAATAAATAGTCTCATCATTCTCAGACTCTTTAAAGATCCAGGAGGAGTGCAGGCAATTATTGTAGGAAGATTATTCTGCCATTTCCTACGTGAAGAGTCAGTTATCTAAATATGTGCTTAACCAGAGTTATGAGCAACAGAGTTGGATACGGTGGTAAAAAATTTAAAACTAAGTAAACTCATTCACCTGGATGAGCCTCACACGCCTTCACTGAAGATAGACTCCAGAAGAAGTTGAAAATAAGCTTTAAAATTATGTTAAAAATCTAATTTTCTGTAAAGGAGATGTAGTTTTAGACAATCCTCTTTGACACAGCTTAAATATATTGAAAATAGAACAAAACAAGAAATGGTCCGTGCTTCAATTTAAAAAAAAAAGAAAATGTCTTGGCAAACATTCATTAGATTTAATTCAAATTTTTCCAGCCTGTTAATGAGAATGTAAATAGGTCCAGTCTTGCTGGGGGTAATTTATGACATGTATAGAAATTTTAAGAATTTACCCTAAGAAGATAATTAGACACATTCACAAAGATAAGAAATAATGTTGACTCCTCCAAACTAAAAGCCACCTAAACATCATTTAGTAGGGGATTAACTAAGTAAATATAGTGTACCTATACAATGACATACAATTCTACAATATTTTAAATGACTAATTTATATCATTTAAAATAGTATAAAATTATATTTTGTGCAGTGGAACAATGACCATTTGATATCTATAAATGAAAACAAAAGGTTAAAAGCAATATGAGTAGTATGGTTGCATCTTGATTAAAAATTGTAAATTTAGAAAAAAAGTTGGGAAGGATGTACAACAAATGTTTGTAATGGTTATATTTGGAAAATGGCATTATGATTTTTTGTGTGTTTTACAATGTATTTATTGTCCTATTTAACGTACCACTTTTATAATTAGATAAGAATACAGCTATTGTTGCTGTATTGCTATATTGTTGCTACTACTTCAAATATACATTATTATTATTATTATTATATGAAAATGTAGAAAACAGAATTCCACAGTTCTTTTCACTCTCAGGAGGTAACTCTTCGCTTGTTGAATTAGTTAGTTAGTTATAATATTTCTTATGGGCTCATTATGGATTAACAGCCCACACAGTACACTATGAGTTCTGGGGTTGAAGAGAAACTGTTGTATCATAAAATTTCATTGAACATTCCAAAGAACCAAATGTGTTTCCTGCTTTGTCAGTTACTGATTATAACTTGAGGCAAATCATTTAATCTCTGTCTTAGTCTGCCCAGGCTGCCATAACAAAATACCATAGACTGGGTGGCTTAAAGAACAGAAATTTATTTTCTCACAGTCTAGGGGCTGGAAAGTCCAAGCTCAAGATGCCAGCATGGTCAGACTTTGGTGAGCGCTATTTTCCTGGCTTTAGAAAGCCGCCTTCTCACTGTGCCTGATCATGGAAGAGAGACAGAGACAGAGACAGAGAGATCTTTCTTTTTTTATAAGGCCACCAACCCTATTGGATTAGGGCCCCATCCTCATGACCTGATTTAACCCAATTACCTCCTACAGCCCTATCTCCAAACACACATTGAATGTGAAGGCTTCAACTTAGAAATTTGGGGCACACAATTCAGTCCTGTTTTAATCCATTCAGGCTGTCATAACAAAATACCACAGATAGGGTAGTTTATCAACAACAGAAATTTATCTCTGTCAGTTCTGGAGCCTGGAAGTCCCAGACCGAGTGCCTGCATGGTCATGTTCTCACGAAGACCCTCTTCCTGGCCCATTGCTAGCACCTTCTCACTGTGTCCCCACATGGTGAGGGGGCTGAGGATCTCTCTGGAGCCCCTTCTGTAAGGCACTGATCCCATACGTGAGGGCTCCACCCTCATGGCTTAAGCACCTCCCAAAGTCTCCATCTCATAACACCATCACATTGGGCACTAGGGTTTCAACATGGTAACTTTGGGGTGACACATTCAGTCCATAGCACTTTGAATCTCCATACAATGAAAATAATAATTTTATTAAGTTTTAGCAAGTTTTATTAAGGGCATGCTTTGTGTCAAACACTTCTCACCTGGGGCCCATTGACCCTTACAACAACTAGAAAATGTAGATATTATCGCCCCCATTTTATAGATGAGCAAACTGAAATTTAAAGAAATTTACCGAGTTGCATTAGCAAATATGTGGTAGTCAGAGGTCCAGTCTAGACATTCCTTCCTGCACAGCCCGTTCTTTAACCCCACTACACAGCTCCCCATGGCCTCTCAGACAGGGTTCTTGTGAGGATCGATGTGATTATGTCTGAGAAAGCAGAAAAAGCCCGAAGTAGAACAGCTGTGAGTGAGACTGTGATTTAAGAAAATCCGAGTTTGCAGACTCTGTACTAGCCGTGTTGGAAGGAGCAGAGGATTACAGGAGGAGAATGGGGCACTCTTGTTGGGGCTATCCGTGGGATTTGGGGAGGAGGAAGCTTTTGAGCTGGGTTTTGCAAGATGGGTGGGATGGAACTTAGGGAGAAGGCCGTTCTAGTCTGGGGAGAAAGAATCTGACTCCAGGAGCTGACATGGTCAAAAACGGCAGCCTTCTGTAGCTTCCGGATTAAATCTGGCCTCAAACTCCATCCCCCAAGCTTCCTTGGGATGCCGTCTTTGCAGCCACATCTCCTGCCATCCTCTCCCTTAGACCTGGCGCAGAGGCTGGAGCTGAATCCAGCCCCATGAGGGAGGCACAGCCGGCCTTCAGCCCACGCGCTTCCCCCGATGAACCCATTGTTCAAGCCCCTTGTATCCCTTGAAAAAGGTCCAGCAAACCAGCTGCCTCCACGCCAGACTAAAGCGTGTAACTCTGTCCTGAAGGTGGGGACACAGGAGCTTAGGGCCCATCTGGTTCCTGTGTCTTATCAGCGCTCGGGCGCAGCCAGGGCGTGGACCTGGGTTCCTGCCCTCACTCAGGGCCAGCACAGTACACTCTGTCTCTTGCCCTCTGCCTCTCCCTCTGTCTATTCCTATCCCTCCTCGTTCCTCACAAGCCCCTCCCCCTCTTTATTCTTCTTCCTCGTCTTTTCTCTCTCCTTCTCACCCTAAGGTACCTCCCCCCTCCCACCCACGCAACCAGGAGCCTAACTCTTCACTTAAGAGAAGCTATCTTCAAGCCACTTCTCCTATTTGGACTTCATCGGCCCCTGGAAGCAGGGCAGGAAAAACAAGAAGCAAAGCACAGATACACCTCAACAAGTCACTCTGAGATATGAAAAAGAGAATTGAGTTGGGGGGAAGATGATAGAAAAAGGAAGGAAAAGAAATGCACAACCGTCCAGTTTAGCTTAAATGAGGGTATGTGAAGGTCAGTGGTAGAACATAAAACAAAGCGGAAGATCTAATCCATATTGTAGGTAACCTTTACTTCCAGGATCAGAATGTTAGACTATATTCAGTGGGGGACAGGGGGCAGTAACGTTTTTGAGCCTGAGAACGACAAGATTCCAGAGGGGTTTTCAGGGCAGCCACATGCTGCTGTGAAGATGGAGCATGTGTGCCCAGAGCAGGGGGGCTTCGCTGCCCCAGGAGAGGGGCGCCGTTTTCAATTTCCCAAAAGGCACTCTATGGGCTAGCTAGCCAGAACGCTAGGCGCTTTTGGAAGTTTAATTCTGTGGCAGCATTCAGGCAAGATTGGTGAGATAGAGACTGGTGTCAGGAAAACCATCTGGAAGGGTAGAGTCCAAACTGAATTCAGGAGGACGCAGACCATACTTCATTCATCTCTGTGTATCTCCAACACCCAGAAGGGTCAGAATTGCCTGGTAGGTGAATCACCATTTAATGAATGAATAAATGGCGGATGAACGTGAGGCACAAGATTATTGCTTAAGGAAGTACTCTCAGGGCCCATTGATGGGGACAGCGAGAGGCCTGGCACGGTTTAAGAACCAATGAATTTAGGAGCCAGAGCACCCCAGCTCTAAAGAGCCTCTACAACCCACATGACTGTGCACATTCATCCATCAGTAGATGTCATTAACGTGGCAGGTACTGGGGATACGGCAGTGAGCAAACTGCATTTCTAAGATCTGGTAATAAGCGCTATGAAGAAAGACACAGCAGGGAAGTGAGACAGAAAGAGTGCTGGAGAGGGGCCGGAGAGGACATTCTCACAGTCAAGGAAGGGCTGTCCCATGAGGCGCTTCCAGTGGAGAGCAGACGTCAGCGATAAGCCATGTGTGTATCTCAGAAAGAAGCCCCGCAGGCAGAGTCGACAGAAGCACAGATGGTCTGTTTGTTCAGGGCGGCTGAACTAGGACCGCGGACACAGAGGACGTGTGGACACACCCTCGTAGGTCATAAGGTCCTTGGAGTTTACTGTGGGTGAGAAAGGAAGCCATCGGAGTCTTTCTGACTTTACAAAAAAACCCTCATGTTTAGGACAGACTGTTGGAAGCGCATGGGTGGAAACACACAGACCAGTCAGGAGGCTTTTGCAGTAAGTCAGGCGAGGGTTATGGTGGCTCGGACTAGGGTAGTAGCAGTGGAGGTTATGAGATAATAGTCGAAGCTGGGTTATATTTGAATGGCCAAGGCCAACGGACTTATTGGTGTTTGCCTGTGGGGTGTGAGAAATAGAGACAAATTCAGGGTCACACAAAGGCTTTTGGTCTTGAAGTACCTGGATGATGGAGTTGCCATTTACTGATAGGAGATTTGGGAGGACCACAGCCAGGGTTCAGTCTGGGGCATGTTAAGTTGCATTGTCTGTTTAGATATCTAAGCGGAGACGTTGAAGAGCCAGCTGGAAATACACGTCTTGAATTTAGAGGAGAGAGCTGGTCTGGAGATATAAATTTGGGATGATCACCATGTCGATAATATTTTTATCAGTGGGACTAGAAGAGATCCCCCCAAGAGCGAGTGTAGATTGATGCAAGAGCTTGCAATGAGGATCCGTGAAAAATAAAAGTACTACGAAGAAGTACCTTGTTTAATAATAACTGCCTCCCTGCAAAAAAAGCACAGGAAATAGTCAGTACATATGAAGTTCCCCTGAAAACTGCTGTACTTAAGTTGAAGACCATATTATTAGTGCCAGGTGACAGGAGGAAAGCTAACACCATTGAAAGCAATCGAGAAGCAAAAAGGAATAGCTGGTTTTGAGAGAAAGGTGATGAATTTGCTTTTAGAAATGTCTTGAGATGCCATCAAAATATCTACGTGAAGGTCAAGTCAGTTCTGTAATGTGTCACTAAAGTGTGCAGGGGAGTCCAGGGAAGAGCTCTAGTTGGGAGCGCTATCCCTGTGCATGTGATGATTGTCTCTGAATTGTGACCATTTCCTACCCACTTATATCTCCTACAGGTATATGTAAGAGGAATAAGGTGAGCTAAAGCTTTGTTATCTTAAACGAGGTAAACTGCTCTATCTCCTGTTGAGAAGATGTAGTGAAAAGCTCATGGGACACATATACGGAGGTACCTGTTTAATATAGAATTAGGTTTGTCATATTTGAAACGTGTTTAGTACAAACGTGCTAAGTACCTTCACGTTCATTACAACCCTATGATGGAGATAGAATTATCCTTCCCTTTATGGTTGAGAAAACTGAGGTTCAGAAGCTTAAACAACTACCAAAGCTCCCATAACTAGTGTCTGTGCTGGACTCTGAACCTTCTCTCTTGATTTTGGATATTCATGGGGGAAACCACTATCTTCACTTTGTTGAAAATCTAGTCTTTTTTCTTGAGATAAACCACAGCGAGGTTTTCACTTATCTGTGGTTTTTTTTCCTGTTCGGGCCCATACCCTGTCTTCTTATAAGATCAGGAGGGGCTCCTAGACCGTGAACAGGAAATCAGTCAGAGCAAGTGGCACATCCGTGCAAGTCAGTACATGTACCTGGGGTTCCCAAGGCACAGCTCGCTCTGGTGGTTTCAGATCCGGACTTGCACTGTTCTTAGGAAATGAAAGACAAGCACATGTTCTGAGAATGGAAAGACAAGGACGGTCTCAATCTCTGAAGAGACGGGTTTTGGCAACATGTCACTTCCCCACTAACCAACCACGTCCTCCAGGATTTATGTGGCTCTGTTAATCTGCTAAACAGGAAAGTACCCAGTAAGGGTCAGTACATCCCTGGTGATTTTAAAAGTGTTTTATAAACTTGTGAATAGGGATGGGTCAGATGTTGTTGAACCTGAAGCTTAGCCACATCTTCGGATCTTCTTTAAGACAAATAACGCAAAACTGCATACAGAGTCCTAGAAAGTGGCCGCGAAAGTGATGGGTTCTGAACTTCACGGTAAATCCAGGTCCACCATGAGGAGGACTGTTGATTTAAGATCGACAGTCTGTCAAGTGTATTAGCGTTTTGCACTCTGATTCATATATGAAGATGTCATTGTAATCCCCTATTTGTGATAACTGTCCTGACTTTCCCGTTTGGGACCACTGAGGAAAACTGGGTGTGACCCAAACCCAGAGTGCCATCTGCACCACTGCTAAGTCTGCTTTCCTATGAGTCTTGCTTCCACTTCTGCAGACGGGGCCAGGATGGAGAGAAGGCAGAGACTTTCTGAAAACTGAAATGGTTTCATCATAGCCCCGAGCAGAGATCTAAGTGTAATGTTTTTATTTCATTGCACAGCACATACTGTGAGGAGAAAACAAAATGAGTTAGGAACAGCCAGCTTCTCAAAGAGCAGTGAGTAATAAGAAAAGGCAATTTTGAAAAGAAATCAGATTTTTCAAAAGCTGTTTTTCTTTCTGGAGGTGAAAGGTCATGTTACAAGGAGCTTAGAGCTCCATAAAATGGCCGAACAGAGCCAGCACATGGCAAGTGATTTTTTTGCTGTTGTTAATGCTGATTGGAAAACGACATGAGTTGGATTTACCTCAACAGTGGCTGGCTTGAAGTACCCTGGGGAGATGGTGATTTAGGTATGGTACAGACCCCCAGCAATCTGTAAATACCTAAGAACGTAAATGTTTTGCTCTGGTAAGGTGATGTTTACAGAGCAGGGCAGGCTTTCTCCCTGTAAATGATATACCAGATGCCTGGGAGCCCGTGTTGTTTCTAAATATAGGCGGTCACCTCCACTGTTGCTGCAGTGAGACCGTAACCGTAGACATTAGGTTAGCTGGTGAAAGTTACAGGTATTTTGTAAAACAATTTTCACACTGGATGATTTATCCTAAGGAGTTAAACTTTATCCTAAGGAGTTAAACTGAACATTTTTTAAAAATCTTAGATACCCAATTTAAAGTCTAACAAGATTGTAAAGTTAAAAAGTTGCTGCAAATGAAGATGTTTATCTTCTGTTTGGTCTTGAGAAAGCTTATAAATCTTTCTACTATAAAGCATATCCGCGTTGAAAGGTAAGATATTTAATATTGAACACATTTGAATGGAAATTTGCAGTTGCTAACTTTCAGATATTGAAAGGGAGAAACAGGGAGGGGTGAAGATTTAGTTCAGAGCGGACACTGGAGCATGATGTATCCTTTGATTCTCACATGTTACCAGATTAATTATAGAAATTCATCTGAGGAATTATAAGGAAGAAAATGAGAGGGGGGTGCTTGGGAGTTAAGCAAGCAGAATTCAAAACAAAAACTTTTTTTTTTTTCATTGACCTCAAGCATGTGCTATAAATTACTCCTTTACTGGACTGATATGACTTTATTTCTTATACCTTACTTAGGAAAGAAACATACAGCAGCAGTGTTGACTGTTGGCTTAAAAACATTTATAAATCATTCAATCGCTTTATATGGTTTATTTAATTAAGTTGATAGCACTGAAAATCATTTTGGTCAATAGATGCTGTTATCTATGGCTTGAGTTTCCCTACTTTTGGAGAAAAAAGGATTGTTCCTTAAAATTCATATTAAAATGTCCCCTGTCGATCAGTTCATATTTAACGAAGAATGCTAGGTATTATTTGTGCAGTTACATGGCAGGCACGCACTTAGCATGCTCATTGCTAATCTGCCCTCAATCCTGTCTCATAGGTAGTGTTTTTCCTATTTTATGGGCAATCTGACTCGCAGAGGGGTTAGGTACTTCCCGAAGACCACCGCCCCAAGCTGGGCTGCAAAGCCAGGACTTCCCGGCCCCTCGGTCTTTTTCCTCCGTGAACTTCTGGGCTCCGACCGCACCCGGTTTCTCACTTCCTTCTGGTTTCCATTTCCTTCTCCTCCTCTCCTGCCCACCTCCTTCTTTAAGGCAGCACAGGCAGCAGGGGTCCTGTTTAAGGCAGGTGGGCAGAGCTGAGTTCATCCCAGGAAGTAGCAGGGCGGTGGCTCTCGGAAGCCTGGTCCCTGCCCGATGGGCCGAGGGAGCCCTCATCCGACACTGTGTGTTCCCGGTGCTTTTCTCACTGACCACCACCCGCCCTCTCCTGGAGATGGTGTGACACTTAACTCCTTGTTCATGCCAGTGAGGTCATATGAAGAGAGATAACAGCAAATGCACCTACAAAAGTCTGGCTTCAGTTTTTCTTCTTCCACTCTAAGGGACTTAAGTCTTGGTGATCAAGAAGATGACAGCGGGGACAGAAAGCTATGTGACAGTCTTGGGGGAGAGCCCGGGCTGTGACGGGATGGTAAATTCAACGAATACTTGCATTTCTTTATTTTGGCCCTGGAGTGGCCTGGTTTCTAAATGGCCCTTTTCCTGCTTTTCTCTCTCTTTTGAACATCTGCAAGCAATGCTGAAATGGTTCAGAAGACTAACGCAGTCGTTTCGGTGGATAAATTGTATGCAAAACAGGAATACCTAGTACCCTCAGCTGCAAATATTGTTAGTTTTGCTGCCCCTTAAATGTCTTCATGATGTACTAGAAAGAAAGAAGTCCAAAATGAATCCAAAGGGCCATTTCTATAGGCTTTTCCCAGTCCCAACATCTGGCTAATTGCTACATTAGCCAGTGACAGCGGAAGAATAGGCGGTGATAGCAAATCGGCATCGTACAATTCAGCAAACAGCTTTCAGAGGTAAATTAAGGATAATGACATTGATTAACCCATTATACAGGAGGGAGCACGTGATCATTATAAATATTATAAATGAATATTTAACTTCAAACATATATTTAAGCGTTGATTACTTAAGACCTTATCAATTTACTACTGCTCTGCTGACTAAACTGAATATAGAGGTTTCACACATGCAGTCTGTTTGGAAAGTTAATATTATAATTTTCTTATTTAAATAGTCGCAATGAAAACTGGTATATGTTCTGAACTCCCCTAGAGTTTCACACTGCCATCAAGTTGTTTAATGATAAAACAGATGTGTATGATTTTTAAAGCATTGAATATTATCTTCGTAGGTGGAACTTGAAACACAGTTGTTCGCCAAAAGAATATTATTTATGGTGGTGACTTCTGCAATTTATTTAGTGAGAACATAATGTTTCAATTTCTTATAAACTACTATTTTGCTGCCAAATTTTATCCTATCAACAAATATTTACTGGGGTGCATTAATTCAATTCTGCTTTTAATAAAGTACAGGAGTGTTGCCCACTGGAAAGAAATAATACACAAAAACTAGTAACAGTAACTCTTTGTTCAGTTGAGAATTCTAAGATCTGGACGTTGGCTTTATTAATCTTCTGGACAAGCAGGAAATACTGCTTGATTGGAAGGCGAAACAACGGCAGCGCAGTTGGAACTATAGGAGCATCAGCTCTGCAGTTAGACTATGTGACTCGTTTTAAATGTTTTCATTTCTTCTACAGCTCTCATTTCCTCAACTTTAAAACAGAAATATGAATTATTTATTAATACATTATTATTAATTAATGTACCTCAAGGAGCTGTGAGAACGAAATGAGATTCATACACACTGCTTAGACCAGTATCACGCACGTAGTAAACACTATTCAACGTCAGCTGTGATTTCCGTCACTCGAAAATCAGCCGTAAGGAAAAGAAAGATTCGTATTTTCAATAATCCCCCATAATATCATTGGATATAAAAAGACTGATGATTGTCAGTTGACTTCTGCCCTCTATACTGGGTTCACTGGGTCATTTCATTAACCTTGTGATATCTGTCCCACATTTTAGCCAGTGGAACTGTTTGGACCTCACTTGTGGCAAAGTTCTACTGTAAGACCATCATACAGAAGCATAGGTATATGTCTGGGCATTTTCAACGGTACGAAGTGTAGGAATAATGAAGTGGTTTCCTGACCTATATAAGCAAGCTTTACACATGCTTTTCATGAAATTTATGTTTCTGACCAACAGCTAAGTGACTTTATTTAAATCGCACTAGGACTGATCAGCAGTTTATTTTGTTTAATTATTTATATTTATTGCATCCTATGGACCCACAAAAAGGTAGTAGACAAGGAGACAGGTATTCGCAAACCGTCACATTACATCGGGAAGACGTTCTGTCTTGTCAGCATTGCTTTACTTTATCAGCCGATGATACCCCGTAAGTGAGTATTTTTCTGATTGGCATAGTCTGTGTGTTTAATCACTCTAAGGTGATCTCTCATGTCCGTTAAATAAAACTGACAGTGCTGGTCTTGCCTACAAGAAAATCACTGTGCACCAACCCAGTATCTTATAAAGTCACCTGGGTGGACCACAGCGGGGGAGGGATGGGAGGGGCAGGTGATGGATGGGCAGGTGCTGGCTGGGTGCTGAGAGGGGCCTGGGAGAGAAGGAAAAGGGGGCTTCTACATGGGAGGGCACTGATTTTCCTAATGGGGAGGGGCCAAAGGCCTGTCAGAAGAGGGGTCACTCACGGGGCGCATGACAGGTCAGGGCTTTATCCACCAGGGCACACGGTTGGAGGCTTTGGTACCTCCATCCGTCCACTGCTGGCACAAGGAGAATCAGTGACCCCGAGCAAGCCCTTGGTGCTCTCAGCAGCATTTCAGACAACGATGAGAAATATCGTATGATATCAGTTATATGCAGAATCTCAAAAAACTGATACAAATGAACTTATTTACAAAACAGACTCAGAGAATGAACTTATGGTTACCAGGGAGAAGGGTGGCGGACAGGGATCTTTGGGGAGTTGGGGACTGACATGTACACACCGCTGTATTTAACATGGGTAACCAACAAGGACCCATTGTATAGCACAGGGAACTCGGCTCACTATTACATAACAGCCTAAATGGGAAAAGAATTCGAAAGAGAAGAGATACACGTATACGTATAACTGAGTCACTTTGCTGCACACCTGAAACTACACTCCAATATAAAATAAAAAGTTAAACCAAAACCCCAGCGACAGTCTGCCCCTCCCAGCTTGTGACACCCCCTTTCTGGGACCCACCTGGCGTATTGCAGTTTCAGGACTTGGAGCTCAGCTCCTTGAGACACTTGCAGCCCCTCACACCGAGGGCAGGCCACCGTCGGGGTGCAGAGAGCAGGGGGACAGCAGGGTGGGCAGGGGTGGGGAGAGGTCGGTGTGCCCGCTGCCGTTCCTGCTGATGGTGCAAAAAGTTGTTTTTCTGGGGTCTGCCTGAAAAACCATGAAACGGGGGCTTCTGGGCAGATCTAGTGACTTTAATCCTTCTCTTCTTTGGAGAGTAATGCAAAAGGTACAGTAGGTCTGGAATAGGCCTATTCCAGAACATGCATCACAGCCCATCGGGGTCCCTTAGATCAGCCTGGAATTTCTGGGACGTGGTGAATCATCCTGGCCACTTCGCTGAACATGGAGCCTCAATAATGTCTCTTCCGCGTGAATTAACTGTATCTCTCAGGGTTTACTCTGACTCACAGATTTTTGTTTTCTTTCTTTTCCGGCAGGTTCCTGGGCAGATCGGTCACCACTTCATGAAGCGGCAAGTCAAGGTCGTCTTCTTGCTCTGAGAACATTATTATCGCAGGTAAAATATAACGTGTAGTTTAAAATATGCCCTCGTCCCATGAGCGCATGAACATTCGTTGCCAATAGTCCTCAACTCAAAATAATAAAATTGCTTAATAAATTTGACTAGTCTTTTTAACTCATATTATTATCCAAGTTCACAGTTTCTCACTTATCTCCAAAACTTCTTTTTCAATATTTTGGTGTAGTCTTAGGTCTTACTGTTTCAGATTTCTCATACCGTATATTTGTTCATTGATAGTCATATTTAAGCAGGAAGTACTTGGAGGTATGTATTATTCATTACACATTTGTAATATGCTTAACTCAGTACGACGTGTACAGCTAATTGCAGCCTTAGTTCAGTCATAAAACATCCAAGAGGAGGTGATCAGACCGGATGCCTAAGCAGTCTTTTTTACATTATGGTGATCTGTAGTATGTTATAGGGATTTGCCTATGAAAGCTACAAAACAATCATTTTTACACCTGTCTGTGCATCAGACTCACCTGAGGAAAAACTGAAAACCACAGATTCCTTATTGAAGTAGAAGGGACTGTGCCTTGGCCAGCGTGATTTAAATGCACACCCAGATCTGGAAGTCCTTTCCCTGGTGCTTCCCAGTATCAGGCAGACAGGAATTTTCTCGGATGACTCCAAGGGAAGGAAGGGCTGTCACCCACTTTAAGCAGCGTTGCCGGGGGCTTGGAGCACCTGGATTCCAGGCTGGCACCTGAGGTGAATCACAACCTGTCTGAGCCTTCTTTTTCTCACCTGTACAGTGAGGATGCAGGTACCCCCTGTGGCCTTCCAGTTCTGGGATAACCCTGTGACTATGTTGTTTGCTCATCACTTGATGAAAAATACAATAAAAACTGCAAAAACGTCACTCACTTCTAAAGGGTAACCTCCCTGAAAGGGTCGTGCAGTTCTTGGAGAGGAGAGGAATCTTAGGATATTTCTCAACACGTAGCTCATGTCCATGGATAGGCCAGCCGAGAGGAGTCAGAGGATGCCCCCAGCCAGGCTTTGTGAGGTGGAATCTTGACCTTCACAGAAGCTTCTGTCACGGGTCACCTTACTGGGCAGCAGCGGGGAATGAGCTCTCCAAGTCTGGCTGCGGGCTAGCCGATTCAAAACCCCCCAAAGGATAATTTAAGGGATCTTAAAAATTGCCACTTGCTAGTGACAGAGATTTGGGGTGATATTTATTTTCTTGCCTTCATTTTAAGATTCTTCGTGTCCATTCTGGTATTATCACAGAGCATGGTAATCTATAAGATGTTACGGGGGTTTGGCCATGAAAATCTTCCTATTATATTGCTTAGAACGATTGTCAATAGACAATGAATTACCAAAAATAGCAAGAAGGCTAGGAATCTCATATCCTAGCAATATTCGATTATTTTAGTCTGATATCGTTAGTTTAATTGGAATAAAAATATTTTAAGTTGTACTTAGTTTTCATTGAATAATAAAATAAAATCAAACATTTCCTATATGCTGGGCATTGTAATCATTATTGCTTTGCATATATCATCTCATTTAATCCTCATGGTAACCCTAAAATTTAGCCATTAGAGTAGTTGTCCAAATTAAAATAATTACTGCATTATGGAGCTTCAAACCCACATCTAACTGACTCTGTATTCAGACCTCTTAACCGCTGACATACAATCTCGTTGATGGGGTTCAGAGCAGTCTGCCCCAAAATACACCCAGATAGCATATTGATTATTTTGAATTAAAGCTATATGAGAAACAGCCAGTATGAAGAGGGACACTCTGCCTCTCCTTTGTCCCCCTGAAATCGGGAAACAAAGCTCCCAGGGGAGGTACCCTCCCCATGCTGGGCATCCTTGTCACCAGAGAAGGCGAACTTGGGGTGGAGGAAGCTGTATAAACAAACTTTACTTACTTTTAAGTTGCTGCTCCAGAAGCCCAAATCCTTTTGTCTCGTCAAATCTTCACAAACAACTGATTCTTTGTTTATAAAATTACGTAAACAGCCTACGTCAGACAACTTCTAGGTCCTATACCTAATGGGGCCTCCATACGTATGAAATTAAACTTGTTTTCCCTCTGTTCATTGGTCTTATGTCAATTTGATTATTCGACCAGCCAAAAGAACCTAGAAGAGTAGAAAAAAGGTTTTTCTCCCCTACGTAGTCGTACCTATTTAGTGACAAAAATTCATGGAGCAACTTAAGACAATTTCTTTTTACCCCAGTCTAGGCTGACCTGAAATTTTATATCCCCCATCAAAACAGGCGATCCAGCCTAGAAACAGTCTTCAGTTCTACAAAACAAAAGACAAAATAGCAATAGCAGCCAAAACAGTTCATAAAGACAAAAAAAAAAAAACATTAAGGAAGCAGAACTTAGAGAAAACATTCAGAATCCTTTGGGCGCACTACGTAAGGCAGCATGGGGTGCAGATAGGATGGTCACAACAGTTTGACTCAGGGATCTGACAGCCGACTGGCTGTGGGCATTTGAACTGGCCGTTCCTCCTAACTAAAACCTGACGTGCCTGAAATTCTCTGATCTTTGATATCACCCTCTAATGACAATTATAGAGAGGATTTTTTCTGACGTTTCGCTCACATTTCAAAATTATTGATGTCACATTTAGGGCTATAATGTCAATGCAGTAACCATAGACCACGTCACCCCGCTACACGAGGCCTGCCTTGGAGATCACGTGGCCTGTGCCAGGACACTTCTGCAAGCTGGAGCTAACGTAAGTGCCTCTGAGAAGCGTTAGCCGTTTCCACATCACCCGGCTGAGAGAATCAAGCAAAGTGCTCAATTTGCTTCTCTTTCCTTCTTCGTAGTTTTCAAAAAATAGGAGAACAAAAATAAAGCTCCCAAATCGCCCCCTTGCCCTCCAAGCAGGCTTTCCAGTCCTTGCAGAGGAATGGGCAGCGTGCTGCGTGATACGGAGTATTCTTCAGGCTATTGGCTGCTTTCGAGATTCTAAATAGCTGTAGATGAACATCGTTATGCCTGTAATGTTTGCTCATCTTTTCAATGATTGTTTTAAGATAAATTCTCAGAAATGGAATTTCCAATTTCAACTGCCATGAGCAAAATGGCTTCACCACAACTGTCATCACTATTACATTTGTACCTTTTTTTTCCTAATTACAGAGTACCTAATCATTGAATCCTTTTTTTTTTTTTTTTTTTTTTTGCGGCACGCGGGCCTCTCACTGCTGTGGCCTCTCCCGTTGCGGAGCACAGGCTCCGGACGCGCAGGCTCAGCGGCCATGGCTCACGGGGCCAGCCGCTCCGCAGCCTGGGGGATCTTCCCGGACCGGGGCACGAACCCGTGTCCCCTGCATCGGCAGGCGGACTCTCAACCACTGCGCCACCAGGGAAGCCCTGAATCCATTTTTGTGTATTTGATTCTCGGGTGTTTTCTTTTTCATGAGTCCCCTAGTTGCACGCCCACTCCTGTGGATTACCTACCACATATTTCCATTTATCCTCGTAGTGTTTAAGCTTTGCTTATGGATATGTGTGAGCTAAACAGCCTTTGTCATCTTTACTGGCCACATGTTCTCGATTATCTGTTCCCAGGTCACGTACCTGTTTTTAAATGCCTGACAGCGAGTGCTGTATGATTCTGTGACTCTCATTCTCAGAGCTCTGGTTTGGTTTAGGTAAATGCGATCACCATAGACGGTGTGACCCCGTTATTCAATGCGTGCTCACAAGGCAGCCCCAGCTGCACAGAACTGCTTCTGGAATATGGTGCCAAACCCCAGCAGGAGTCCTGTCTTCCTTCCCCTACACACGAGGCCGCCAGCAAAGGTACCCGTGACCCCAGCTTAAGTGACAAGGGGAGAAAGCTCTTTCAGCAACATGCGGTGCCCTGTTTATAGTGAATAACTGCAGGGAGAAACCTAGGTGGAGGTGTACGTTTTGCGGGGGGAACAGGTATTCAGGAAACATAAACTCACCTGTACTTTGTGTTGGCAGGTCACCATGAATGTCTGGAAATCCTCATATCCTGGGGCATAGATGTTGATCAAGACATTCCTCATCTGGGAACCCCTCTGTATGTAGCTTCTATGTCTCAGCAGTTCCACTGCATCCGGAAGCTTCTTTACGCTGGTAATTTTCTGTACAACATCTTCCATTCTGTTCGTACACACAAGCAATTATTCAGCTCCCTATTGATTTCTGTAAATAAGCATCTTTAAAAATTACATCGCATGGCTAAAAATGTTCTTATTCTAAGCATTCTCACATATAACTATAAAACCCATAAAAAGAACCTCATTTATGGTAACTCCACTTCACCTCAAAACTCCAAAAGGCATATAAAAGGTCATAAAATTACAATCCTCAAGGGTGAATATAATGGTGCCAAGTATGTTTATCTCTGTGAACAAACCCATCAAAAGAAACGTTAGGGATTGTAACTGATTAGATACCTTTTCTTCCAAGACTTTCCCAGACTTTGTAATCTACCTGAAAAGACTTAATCCCTCTTCACTTACTTGAAACAAACCAGTTCCTCAAGGTTCAGCTTTAGCCCCTGAGAAACTACTCCTAATCTTTTGAGACCATAGTGATCTCTCCCACTATAGAACTGGGAGCCCTTTTAGGATATAAATTATGTCTTTTTTTCCCCATCATCTCTTTTCTGTAGCACAATGCCTCTCACGTGGCAGGTGCTTCAAATATATGTAAAATTAGTAAGCGGATTTCTATGGTTTTTATTATCTATGACACTCATTTGGCCTCTGATATATACGGACATATATTTTTAGTAATCCCTTTCTGCATTACTCACATCATCTTGGCAAAATTATAAACTTCTTCAAGCAGTGTCTGCATCCCTTTACATCTAGTAAGAGTCTTAAACGTGAGTTCTGCTAATAACGGCTGACAGATGGTTATTTTCTGGTTATATTCTCCCATAAATTTGTATAACAGAAGAGTTTATTCTTTATCACCTTCTTTTACTTTGCTAGCAATATTCTTTTCCAAATATTTTATATTGGGTTAAAAAAAACTGGAGAAGTATTGTTAGTAACTGTGGATCGATTGTTATTCTCAGGCTCTGTTCTCCCATAAAACTGATATAACCAACAGAGTTTATGCTTTCTCTATGGAGATTTTGTTATGGAATATAATTTTTCCACTAACTGTTTTACATTTGATTTGAAAATATTGAAAATAATTACATTTATTGAAACTTGACAGTAGCAAGAGGGCCGTAAAGGGACTATTAAAATATACTGCTTCTCATAAGCATCATGGGTTTTACCGATGGTATTGGACAACAGAAATGAGAAGGACTTGATGGATTTTTATTAATAGACATGTCTTGGTGTTGTAACTATTTATGTCCTGGAAAATGGGATTATTATCGTTTACAGTATTAAACAGTATGTATTCATTGCACATGATGACCCCCGTGTACCAGGGGCTTGCACTAAGATAAAACAACTATGTAATAGATAATTTAACATGTAAGAGTATTTTAATATAAGCATTTAAAAACTTGCTTTGTATGCAGAAATATAGTGTGCCTTTCCGTTTAAGAGGCTCAGTGCCCTTATATATTTATTGAATTAAACTACATGGGTGGGAAGTAAGGGGAAAATTTATATACATTTTACCCAGAGAGCTCACCTATCTAGATTCATGAGTTTTCCAAGAAACCAGAGTGCTCTATTGCCTTAAAATAAATGAAAAGAATAAGAGTAATAAGCTCTTGAATAATCCTAAAAACTATCCATGATGATGAAAAGGGATATGAGTCAGCCTAACTGTGCGCTCTTTGTAATACTAATTAATATGACTCCTTTGGGAACTGTTTAAAATTAAAAAAATTTTTTTTTTATTATGAGATCTTTCAAGCACAGAGAAAAATGTTAGAGAATCTAACGGAAGTGTGCATTCTGCAACCAGCTGTATCACGTTTTAAGATGAAATATGCAGGTTTATGTATATTATACATAAAGAAAGAACTCCTTGCAGAAAGAGTTGAGGCCCTCTTTGTGGCTGACACACCTGCCTCGCCTTGGTGAGGTTAAGTGACTCATCTAACTAACTCTGTTTGTATCTACCATCATTCCTCATTTCCATGTAGGCGCTGACGTACAAAAAGGCAAATATTGGGATACCCCATTACACGCTGCTGCTCAACAGTCCTGTATAGAAATTATAAACTTACTGCTAGAATTTGGAGCGGACGTCAATGCCAGAAACACAGAGCTTCTGAGACCTGTCGACGTAGCGACCTCTAGCAGTTTGGTGGAAAGATTACTGCTTCAGCATGAAGGTAAGAAGAATCCATGTGGGCATTAAAAAAGTTTTGTTTGCCTGAAGTAGATGAAATTTAAAGACTTTTTGTTGGCATGTAAAATAACAATGGGGGCTTCCCTGGTGGCGCAGTGGTTGAGAGTCCGCCTGCCGATGCAGGGGACACCGGTTCGTGCCCCGGTCTGGGAGGGTCCCGCATGCCGCGGAGCGGCTGGGCCCGTGAGCCATGGCCGCTGAGCCTGCGCGTCCGGAGCCTGTGCTCCGCAACGGGAGAGACCACAGCAGTGAGAGGCCCGCGTACCGCAAAAAAATAAAAATAAAATAACAATGGCATAACATTTGGAATATTTTTTGAAAGAAGGTGATTTTTGACCTTGGGCTCCACCTGTAAAGAGGGATCATCTTGATTTCCCTTTGTGCTCATCTTACCTAGATTCTATGTTCATTTGGTTAAGTTAAACATAGTGTTTCTTTTGACAATAAACAATAAGTAATTCTGTTTACTATTTTAATAAATATTTGGAAACATGCCCCATTTTATAAGGGCATGCATTATCTATAACGTGTTATAGAAACATAATCATGAAGTCTTTTTGTTCTAAAACAGAAATTCTAAAGCCTGGTCCAGACACTGTAGTAAAACTTGCTATGTCTTAAATAGTAAACCTAATCTGAGAAAAAATTAATTTAAAAAATTCCCCTTTTAGTGCATAACACTTCTTGGGGCTTTTGATTTCTATCTCCTTCTAAAAGCAGAAATTTTTTGAAGGTTTACATGCAACAATAATTTCATAAGCCTGAAGATTATAATGTTTTAAAGAACATGCATGGGCATAGACTATACCTCAATTATAATAAAGTGTTATAAATAAAAGCATTACAAGTGCTTATATAAATTCTCCTGGGATAATGGTCATACTCCCCTAGTTTACTGCAAAGCACTGTAGTTTTTTGTGGTTTGATTTCATGTATGTTACAACATAGAAAACTCCATTTTGATTTTAATGAACAAATACTTTCATGTCTTTTGCAGCTACCCCAAGCTCTCTGTGCCAGCTTTGCAGACTCTGTATCAGAAACTACATTGGAAGACCAAGATTACACCTTATCCCACAGCTCCAGCTGCCAACATTATTGCAGAATTTCTTACAGTATCGATAAGGCAGTAAAATAATTCTAAACGTTTGAAAATCAAAAATTTCTATTTCATCTGCATAGTGTATATTTCATATTAAAATATGCTAAAGATAGGGGAAAGAGATATGAGAACACCCCGGAGAAGAAGTGAAATAGCAATTTTAGTTAAAGTGTACTAGTACATACTATTGTTTTATGCATTTTTACTGTTTTTGAACTATAGTATGTTTAAACTATCTATATATTACTAGCTATTCCCATATATCCCTTTGTTGATTTAGAAAAAAATGAGAAATTCACCATTTCATTTTTAGAATGAAACAAAAATGTGAACCCTTACTAAAAGTATTTGTATATTATATTTTTAAAGGTCTATATTTTTCAAATAATGTGTTAGCTTTTCAATTTTGCCCTCTGTAATTGACTATCTCTGTATTTTTTATATTAATACGAAATATGAGTATGGTTTAGAAAAGAGTAAGTCATAACCTTTTTGAAATAAAGTTGACTCTCATTCAGGAAACCCACCCTGTTAGATGTACACTTGTCATTGTAATGATTAATTCCGTAAAGAAAGGATAAATTGCCCCTTCCCTGCAAAGATCCCACTGGTCACTTCACCGCTTTAAATGGACCTATTTCAGAAACTGGTAGGACTAAAATGGTCGCTACTGCCCTCTCACCCTGAGAACTTTGGAACATTACACACCTGCTCAAACCATCTGAAGACCCTCTCCTTCTCAAGGGTGGCCTCTCCAGGTTTCCCTTCTGTGCTTTTGCACGTATCACTCCAGCCTTCCCCCAGTTCAGAGACTGCTGATAGCTGGTGATACCTGGACCCAGGAAAATGAACTTCATATCTAGTTGATAAAGAGGCCCTGGGTCACACTTCAGGGGTCAGGGCAGTCCAAGGCTATAGAAAATGGAAGAAGAAAAATGCCTTAACTTGTGGGGTTTTCAAAGAAAGGGACAAGGGGGTACCACTTAGCAAATGTAGAAAACTCAGAAAATGTACGCTATCTGTGGACCTTCATTGTGGTGTTCCTAACCCTTCTTACACAAAGCGAGGGTTCTGCATAGACTGTACTGCAAGGGAATGCGGTACGCCAGAAGGTATTAGTGCAGCGGTGTCCCCTGTAGGCGTTTATTCTCTTCTGCTTCACTGTACTTGAGTGCGATGTAAAACATAACTTTAAAAATTAAATAAAAATTTTTAAAAAGCCTTTGTGCCTTCTTTGTAATTTAGACTATATTTGAGTTTATTATGGATTTAGAAATAAGATAATCAAGATACTTGTAACACTGTGTAAACTAGAAGAAAATATTTTGATGAGTTTTATATTATAAATTTATCAAATTTTGATAAAATATTTTGACGACCCAGGGGCCTAGTAACTTAGTTCTTGTTTGACTTTCAGAGACCCATGGGAAATATACTATTATTGTATGTAACCCCAAAGTTACTAAGATTTGCATTTTTAAAAAATCATTTTAGATTTTCGAAAGTAGAAATAAGGCTGTAGCATGTTTGTTTAAAAAATGTCTTCTATGTGGGTAGAGACTTTTAACTTAGTCTGTTTTACAAAATATCTCAGTTTAATAAATTTGTAGTATCCTCAGAAGAATATGCATTTAACTGTTGTTTTATTACAGAGTAACCCTATTAAGTATAATTATGTATTAAAACTGCTTTTATAAAACAGTTTTCTACTAGCATTTTCCCTGAGCTAGAGGTCATCTTGGAGTAGAAGAGTAATGCAGGCATCCCTCTTAATTGATCTTGTGCCAATAAGAGAAGTAAATATCAAATATTAAAATAAAAATTGACACTTGAAAATTTTAGTATGCTGGTACCTTGTACCTTAGCTTGAGTACAATTGTCTTATCAAAGATGTGTTCTAATTTAAATATATCATATTTGTTAATATATTAAAGTGGGATGTTTATCCCTGGAATAAAGCACTTTTTTTTCCTCTTCTAATTAGTATTTGATTTTATAATGGAAGATAATGGGAGAATATGACTCAATTGCCCTAGCTTTGTTTACCACTGGTTTTCAAATCACTGTATCACGGGCAGTGAGAGTAGGATGGTGCAGATTGAAAATTATACCTTGAAGGTCCTCTAATCCAAATCTTATAATATATATGTCTGTAAAGGTGCAAGGATAACATTCCACAAAGACAAAGACAAAAGAAAAAAATACTACAGATCTTCCTATACTTAGTATGAGGTTACCTCCTGATCAACCCACCTTAAGTTGAAAATACCGTATGTTGAAAATGCATTTAATACACCTTCCCCACAGAACATCAGAGCTCAGCCTGGCCCACGATGGTAAAGTCAAAAAACTGTTAGGTCGAGGACCGCCTGTATTTGATACGAGATTAAAGAAATATAGTGAAATAAATACTGGAGTAAAGCACTGTTGAACACACTTATTTTGTAGGAAAACGTATTTAATTTCTATGATTGTTGTAACCACAGAGTATATTTGATGTTTCTGAGTCAGTAAACGGAAACACAGTGTAAAAGGATGGCCTCTTCTGAAAAGGTCTAAATGTATCCATCGTGTTTCCCTGGATGGTCCTGAACCCAGATGACTGGTTCTCCATTTACAAACAACTTAAAACAGTATCCTCTCCCTTGGGTTATTCACACTTTTTCACTCTAATTTCTCTACTTTCCTATTCTTTATAATTGGCTTATTTTAAGGTTTGCCCTCTCTCTTAAAAACCTTAATAATCATTCTCAGTCTTTTACAGGAGGAAAATTTATTCAGAAAATTCAGGCCTTGCTACCTTTCCATCTGCTCTAGGATTTCAACAAAAAGGGGTGCATTCCAGAGACTATAAATGACCTAAATACATAAAACAAAACATCTCCTGGAATTTCTATGCTAAATGGAAACATTCACTCTGTGTCATACAAGCACAACTGATTAGGTCCGGTTGCTAGAAATAGGAGATTTTAGTGTTTCTGAGCCCAAACACGAACAGATCATGCTGGCGAATCATCCGCCAGACAATGAAGGTTCCCAAAGGCTCAAGGAAGGAAAGGCTGGGGTTCTGGGGGGCGCAGGACTTGATATCAACCGGGAGAGGATCCGCCGGATGCGGGGGAGGAGAAGTGAGTCCGCATGCTCACGGTCAGGACCGCTCCCACCACGGGAAGAATGTTTCCCTTCCGCAGGGCTCTGCAAAATCCTCCCACGTGAGGAGTGTAGGCGGAGAACCTATGAAACGTGAGGAAGAAAGAACAGGGTTACTTCCCTGCAGGAATAGCTGGGCTGGAGGGCAGGATAGGCCCTCGAACTTCCTTTACCCTGGTGCCTGCCTCCTGCATTAGACCAAAGGGATATGAGGATATATGTATACGTATAGCTGATTCATTTTGTTATAAAGCAGAAAGTAACACACCATTGTAAAGCAATTATACTCCCATAAAGATGTGAAAAAAAACAACATCAACAAAGGGATAAAGATGTGGAGAAAACGCTGTTTCCGATCTTCCCTTACCATAGACAAGAGAGAATTAGCACCTTACACCAGACTTTTAAAAAGAAAAGTTTGGGGGTTTGTGGGGGGTGGTTTTCAGAGTAGAAGCGTGCTGTGGACATGGAAGGAGCCATGACTTCATCTCTCCGTGTATTATTCTTGTGCCCGAGGCAGGATCCTTAGTTTTTGCCCTTTCCTCAAAATGGGCAAGCTAGGGGCTTCCCTGGTGGCGCAGGGGTTGAGAGTCCGCCTGCCGATGCAGGGGACACAGGTTCGTGCCCCGGTCCGGGAAGGTCCCACATGCCGCGGAGCGGCTGGGTCCGTGAGCCGCGGCCGCTGAGCCTGCGCATCCAGAGCCTGTGCTCCGCAACGGGAGAGACCACAACAGTGAGAGGCCCGCGTACCGCAAAAAAAAAAAAAAAAAAAAAAAGGACAAGATAGCATTTTGGGCCTGACGTCATCTCGCGGGCCCTGAACTTCGGGGGACCCAGGGGTATTGAGAGTGAAGGCTGGCCCTCAGCAGTTGCGTCTGGGTCCAGGGCTCAGTCTTTCTGTAGCTGGCCGCCTTGTTCCCTCCTCCCACCCTTGTCGTTACAAGGAGGAGGGGCTGCATCACCACTGGTCCCCTTTCCCAGAGGGCAGTGACTGACCCACACAGAGCATGCGCACGGGGCTGGGCCCCGGATGTGCCCTGCCCAGGCCCAGCACTGCCCGGGACTGAGCGCGTGCTTCATTCTAGCCCCCGGGGCTCAGTATTAGGAGGACCCTGACTACAGACAGAAGCCACGTTCTCCGACCACAACTTGGTCAATAATGGGCTCGATTTTTCCCAACTGCCTCAGTCTTTTGTCTGAGTTCATAATCGCTTGAGACTTCAGGAGGAAGGGTGTTTTGGATCCCCTTTATCGATCCACACAGTAGCTCACTCCTGTGCCCCGGGCCCACAGCCGCGGGGCTGACGCATCTTACAGTCGACTTTCTCTCGCTGCAGCAGCGTGTAGAACAGCACATGGCGAATCTGAAAAACACGTGCACGACCTAACTTCTGTTGCTTCCCGGGGTTCCCACCTTCACGAGCACATATGCCGCCCCCTCTTCCATCTCTCTGGGCACACGTGTGTACAGAGCCAAGTTCAACGGCGCTCGCCCCCAGCCTCTGTCCTCAGGCCTGGGAGGCTGTTCCCTTTCACTCATTGTGTTATCTTCACAATGAGGCTTTCCAGAACCCTCACTCTCCACACCCACAGCAGCGGACTTGCCTGCGCATCTATGCCTCTGCCTCTGCACCGCAGTTTGGCACGTCTGAAATCAACCAGAACAGGGCCTGGCAGCCTCTACAGGAGGGACACTTGGCATCAGGTCATCATTGTCTTGACCGGCCGTCTCGTGCCTCATAGGATGCTTCCCAGCATCTCTGGCCTCGACCCACTCAACGCCTGCCCGCGTGGGCCCCAAATGTGTCCAGACATTACCAAGTGTCCCTCTGAGAACCAGTGACATAGAGTAATCCCTCAGGGACCGAGCTCACGGAGCAGCTGTAATTCCTCTCACGGACAGATGCCTGAAGACACATGCGAGGACGGTGTGGGGTGCTCAGTATTTGGATTTGCAGCATCAGCAGGACAGGGACAACTCTATAGGCCAAGGACCCAAGGACAGAGCCCTCTAAGTGGGTGGCCTCAGGTCGCTGCATAGTCTGCAGGCCTCTGGAGCCAGCAGACCTGCCCTGGAGTCTGGGACAACTTAACGTTGAAAACTGCCCTGGTGTGGGAGCACCCCGTCAATGTGAGGGGCAGACGTCCTTCTAAGTTCCCTCCATTGCCCAGAGGGTAAGTTAAATGCACACACACACTTCTACACTTCCCAAGGACAAATGTTAATTCTCAGGGACAGGATAATTCAAACACATAAGGGGGAAAAAGAAGTATTTTCCTAACTATCTCATGTTTTTGAGGCATCCCTCTCAAAGCAAAGTCAGCATTTTACATTGTTATGTTTCAAATTATTAGAAGATCCGTATCTATTATGTACATGAAGGCATAAGGCCTTAGGTACAAAATGACTCTTTGAAAGGAAGGACTCAACTTAATTCTCAGCCACAGGGTCTCAGTCTGGGGGAATGAAAGGCAGTGATTTTGGACTTTGTTATGTTCTCCTTAGGAAAAAAAAAAAAAAAGGAAGGTATTAAAAGGAACCTCAGGGCTTCCCTGGTGGCGCAGTGGTTGGGAGTCCGCCTGCCGATGCAGGGGACACGGGTTCGTGCCCCGGTCCGGGAAGATCCCACGTGCCGCGGAGCGGCTGGGCCCGTGAGCCATGGCCGCTGAGCCTGCGCGTCCGGAGCCTGTGCTCCGCAGCGGGAGAGGCCGCAGCAGTGAGAGGCCCGCGTACCGCAAAAATAAATAAATAAATAAAATTTTTTTAAAAAGGGAACCTCACAAGATTTCTTCTTGATTTGTGTACGCAGAGGAAAGTTACATGGTCACCACAGCCATATATGCTAGTTCTAGTAACACTGAGTTGAGCTCCGCTCAGAGCCCTCCACTCAGAGGGCCCCATGCTTGACTTAATGGTGGTCTTGAAATGCTTAAGTTCCGAACAATGGGCCCATTTTTATTTTGCACTGTGCCCTGAAAATCATGTACCTGTTCCGATTCTGCTGTGACCCTCTAAACACACCAGCGAGTACCATCCATCTGGAGGGCATTCCTCCTCTTTGGGTAAGTCACACGGAGCTTTCTCAGGTAATTCCTTTGCCCCATGAAAAGAACTAGAGGGAGAACTTGAGGTCTCTTTTCAAATATCGCCTCAATATGGACATAGTCTAAGTAGAAGGACGTGGCTCAGTAGGAGGCCGGAGTGAACTTTCTGTCTGATTCCAGAATCAGGGAGACCTCCCCACCTCCCCGCGGGCAGAAGCAGGCGGGGGCAGGTTACGTCCATAACAGCACAGATGTCCCTGGTTGAGCAGAGCACAGTAGGTGCTCACCCTCTGCATCCCCCCAGCTCCAGCGCGGAAGAGAGGTGTGGTGTTGAGAAATCGAAACCGAGGCCACAGTTTGAAAATGCCCCTAGACCAAGCACCCGTAGCCACTTAACTGAAACGAACTCTCCAGACTTGCCCAAATGCTGCTGCTGACCTGAAATAAGCTTTAAGCTTGCTCCCTGTCGGTGCGACCTTGCAGCTTCCTAGCTAGTTGGCTACCTGTGAGTGAGCTTATACGATGAAAAGGAGTGCACGTTTCCAGTAACCAATCACAATAGAAAAGAGTGCACCGTCGCCCCTTAGTATCTGTGGCGGATCTGGTTCCAGTCCCCCTGGAATGCCTGAGGATGCCAAAATCCCGGGATGCTCGAGTTCCTTATAAAAAATGGCGTGGTACTTGCTTACGACCTATGGACACCCTACTGTATACTTTAACTCATCTCTAGATTACTTATAATTCCTAACACCACGTAAATGCCATGTAAACAGGTGCTGGCAGGAGGTAAATTCAAGTTTTGCCTTTTGGAACTTTCTGGAATGATTTTTCTAATATTTTCTATCTGAGATAGGTCAGATCCACAGATGTGGAACCCACGGGGCCAGAGGGCTGAAGGTCCTCACACGTTTACACTTTATAAACTGCGCTGTAATTGCCGAAAGCCAGCTTCTAGGCACTTTCTGTGGGAAGTCTCCCTGTCTGACATTGGCTTCTCAATCAACAAAATACTCATATCAAGTAAAGCTCTTCTGAATTTTCTCATGTTGACATAGGTCAACAACAGTTACTGACTGCAAGGGCTGTTTGGCTTGCGCAAAAGTTGGCTGGGTCTTAGAGGATGACTGTGGATTAGTGAACTTGTTCAGGAGGTAACTTCAGTTATAGCTGCTTTTCCATTTGAGGTATTGTAACTGAAAGCGGGGTCCGGCTGCTCGCCGCTCCAAAGCCAGTGAAGAGGCCAGGCTGGTGGAAAGTTTGCTTTATTTTGGGTGCCGGTAACCAAGGCGGGGAGGGGAGGGCGGACTCGTGTCCAAAGGCCAGCTCCCCCCAGTGGCAACCAGTGGGCAAGTGCTTTTATGGGCAGAGAGGGGGCTGCCTGCAGAAACAGCACAGGCAGCTCTGACGGTCATCTTGAAATTGGTCATCTTGATTGTTTTAAGTACAGTTAATCTTCGGTTCCAGGGTTGGTTTGTTTCCATTTCTTGAGGCCAGTTCTCGGAATGCGGCAGCTTATGTCATGGCTACAGCCTGGTCACCGCGTAGTTAACTTCCCCACCTGGTGTGGGTTTCGGTATCTGTAAGACAGCTCACAGGGCACGGCTCAGAATATGATCTATAGCCCTTGAGAAGGAACTAAAGGTCCTTCATTATGCTTAATGACTAAACTAGTATTATTTGGTCTCCTTTGCCATTGTTTCTGCATTTTCTCACTTCTCTGATTAAACTTATTCTTTGGCTATAGTTTTTCCACAGACAAAGGGCAGGCGGAGGACCTGGGGGACAAGGACCATAGGGTGCTGCTGTGTTTCAGTATCTTTACTGGAATAAATCGCCACAACCCCTAGCAGCTGTTATGCTGCTACTGATCTGCAAAGTGTTTTTTCTCTTCTCTAACAGCCTGCAAGAACCACAGAAAGCCGCCTGCTTTTTCTGAGCAGGACAGTAGTGCACGTTCATCCTCCTGCCGCAGGTCAAATCAGTTTTCTGGCTCTCTGCCACGAGATCAGCAGAGGCTTTTGAGTGTCGTATCATCCCACAGAATACCCGGCTGGTCCACTCTATTCGTGATACCGTGGATCCAGTGAACGGGAGTAGCAGGTTCTTTAGCTGCCCTGGTAACATGTAGATGAGCTACTCCGAGTATGAAGCAATGTATGATTCAGCAGGAAAACAGAGTAACTCCACGAATTCAACAAGAATTTAAGATAAGGAAACGGTCAAACGGAACAAAAATGAGACCATCAAACGAACAGAGATAGACCCCTAGTGCTGGAGAGCAAAGGCAAGGAACAGGGGTTCTGAGAGTCTAGAGCTTGAAGGGAAAGCCCTGCAGACCTTTGCAGGGGCAGCGTATACAGCAGATGCTGATGCCTAAGGAGCTCAGAGGAGCGGTCCTAGAGTAAAACCTGGGGCTTGGAGTTCTGAGCGCTTCTCAGTGGTCGCTGCAACCTCTGAGGGAGTACGATGAAACCTGCTCCGGGAATGGAAAACAAAAAACAAAAAGCAAAAAAACAAAACAAACAAAACAAAAAACCCAACCTGGACGGTGGCACCAACTGCCCCTGCCCGCTGGAGCCTTGTTGCCATGGCAACCTTCATCCAAACAGCCCTTCTCCTTTCCTCCGGTCTCCTGGTTCCTCTCTAGTTCCCCCTAGTGGCAGGATTTAATACAACTCAGCAAAGCAGAAACTACAGTGCCGAGTTCCAGCTCCATGGGGCAGAACCTAGAAGGGTGTATTTGAAACACAGACCTATTTGCTTCACAATTGGCACATTTGCTACAGGAAAAAATTCTAACTCCTCAGCAAGACGGTTCTCAGTCAAGCCCCAATCTATAGCCTTAACTTACCTCTCTAGCCATCATCACCGAAATCTTAGGGTAGCCCCACATGCCAAAGCCTAAACACTTCCTCTGACCTTAATGGGTTATTTGTTATTCTTTAAAACTCATAAAAAACTATCATATCATAGATCATGTCTGCTTCTGCTCACACTAGTAACTCTGCGTGGAACTGTCCGCTCCCCTCTTCATTCCACAGATTTCCATGATCGTCTTAGAAATATCATTTAAACTTACTGAGCCCTATGTGTGTACACTGTTCCAGGCTCTTCACTCATTTAACTTGTTAATTTAACCCTTCAACACAACCCTGTGAGGTATATCCTATTTATTTCCATCTTTTACAAATAAATGTGGTTAAATAACTTGCCCAAAGTCACATAACTAATAAAAAATAGACCTGCTGCTCCAAAGCCTCTGCCTTAACCAGTTCAAAATACTGCCTTATAAGATTCACATCAAAGGTCACCTCCTCTGAGAGGACTCCTACACTCCCTCAGGCCAAATTATTTGCTTCCTCCCTGATACTAATATATTTTTACCATGGCAGAGCTTTTCAGGGTGCGTGATCTTTTTTCAGGTATTTATATCTCTGTACCTTCTATAAATAATCTAGTGCACAGTTGCCCAATAGATCTTCCTGCAGTGATACTGTGGTATCTGTGTTGTACAGTGTGGTGGCCACAAGCCCCATGTGGCTACTGAGCAGTTGAAATGTACACAGTGTTACTCACTATATTTTATTGAAATTTATTTAAAATTCAATTGGAACAGCCACGTGGGGCTAGTGGCTACCATATTGAATAGTGAAGACCTAGTGCATAGCAAAGCACCGAATAATAATTCCTCAAAAAAAAAGGTCACCAAGTGAATGGATCATCCGTGAAAGACACATTGGGCAAAGTAAAAACACTTGTAGAGCTCCGTTTTTGTTTTTCTTTTTCACCACATACAGACTCACATTGGTTTACTTGATTAATAAACATGTCTACGAATACACATTCAACAAAATATTATGTAGCTCCACTCTCAAGACCTAGCCCATATTTTATCTTGCACAATAATGTGTATTACGAACCACATTTTTTTTTTTACTGTAAGACTTTTTAAAGGATGTTAACAACTCTGCTGTGTAAATATTTAATTTACAATTGTCTGTCCCTGCTCTGCAATCCTTTTTTTTCCCCCTCTGTACTGTTCACTGATAAATCCCAAGTGACTAGCTCAGGGTCTAGTAGGGACTCAATAAATATTTTTCGAATGAATGAATGAATCATGCCTACTGGGGCATCTTTGTGAAGTGTGAAAATCGAATTTACAAATCGCTTTCGAATATGCAATTTTTATGAACACAGCGTAATAATTAAGGAAATAGGTACGTTAAATTTTGTAGCCATTAAGCATCTATTCATTTTAATTTTGAAGATTTTTTTCATTGGCATTTTGGAACAAAACCCTATCGTTTCCAATTTCCAAACAAAAACTGTCTTTGTCCTCTGAAAGGTCCTCACAACCTCCTCCAAATGCTTGACTGAAACTAGGCCTTCCACGGGGCAGAAACCACGATATTCAAAATGTCCATTTCTAAGGGAGGGCTCTAAATCGGTTATTCTTCACGCCAATTAAAACGGAGATTGAAAGCTCCGCCCAAGGCTTAAGCTCCCGGAACCGAGTCCTCAGTGAGGCCAGGGAAGCGCGTCCGCCAACCCGGAGCCGCAGGACCCCAAACTGGAGGACCCGCGAGGCCGAAGCCCCAGCCCCACCGAAGCCCCGCCCCGCCGAGGCCCCGCCCCCGGTGCTGCCATAGAAACCCAGAGAGCGCCATGGCTGCCGCCGGTCTGGGAGGAGAGCTTTTGACACTGCCGACGGTACCCAAGTCACCGTCACTTGCGCCACGTCCAGCCGCTCCCATGCGAGGGAGGCCTAAGAAGTGTCTGGTCTATCCGCATCCCCCGAAGAGGTCCCGCGTGTCTCCGTCGGTTCTGCGCTGGCTCCAGGGCCTGGATCTCAGCTTCTTCCCCAGAAACATCAACAGGTGCTGGAGCAGGGCCGGCCCCCGCCGCCTGGCGGGAGCCTCGGTCGGAGCCGAGCAGCCCCGGGGTCCGTGCAGGGGCTTTCTCCTGGGATTGCCCCGCCCACTCACCCCCCCCCCCACACACACACCCCTTGCTTTCTTAGGGAGCTGACCTAAAAAAAATAGGATGGAGCATTTCACTCAATGGGTCAATCAGTCAATCAATCATTACAGAGACTTGAGTTAATACAGACTGCTTTGGTGACTACAAAAAAAGTAAAAGAGTCCAGGCTCTTTCTTCAGAGACACTGGACATTAATACTAGTGGCAGTTAATATTTGCTCTGGGCGTGCAAACTAAATTCCATAAAAATAATGACTTTGTTGCAGGCAAGGACTCTGGTTTACTAATTTCGGTATTCCTCAAGAAAGACACGCCTGAAAATTTCAGTGTACCTAGGTATCACATGGGCATCTTGTTAAAATGCAGGTTCGATACAAATGAATAGTTTGGGGTTCATAAAAAGAACACCATGGCCTTCGGTGTGTGTCATCTTACCCAAAGGTTATTCCATAGCAGGTCCTCCTTGGAGCAAGGGTACAACAACATTCTGTAAGTTGCTGCCAGTATAGTATATTAAATTGGTGTTAATGAACCATATCACAAACTGTAAGTAACTGCATTTTATTTCCTTATTTTTATGGATCAGGGATTTTTCAAATGGCTTCCTGATAGCAGAAATATTCACTGTACACTACCCCTGGGACCTTAAATTGTCATCCTTTAAAAATGGAACGTCTTTAAAAGTCAAGTTGGATAACTGGGCGCAGTTGGAAAAGGTAAATTAGCAACCAATGCCACTTTTAACTGTTGAAAAGTTTATGTTTGAAGAGGTGTATTCTTGAGGTCGTGGATTTCTCTGTATATGCGTGTGTGGCCGTGTTTTAGGACGCAATGCAGCTGGGTAGGCAGCTTGTTTCCTTGTATTGAAAAGAAGGTTATTAAGGTTTATGTCATGAGTCACCTGTGAAACTGAGCATACTCATTTCAAATTGGAGCGGGATATAATGGTTGATTTTCTTGCTGAGTAATAATAACTTAATTAACATGTTAAACCTCAAAATATTAGTTGAGGATTAAAGGGGGATTAAAGTGAATTCACAGTAATTGGAGATTTTTATAGAACTTCTTATGGTGAAAGTATTCTCTTTCTACTATTACAGTTCCTGGCGAGAAAAAAACTTAGATTACCTAAAGAACTAATCCACGGAACAATTCATTGTAAAGCCGGAGTACCTGAAATACTGATACAGGAGGTGTACACCTTGTTAACACATCGAGAGTGAGTTATTTGGAATTTTCTAGTAATATAATATGAAACGTTTGATAATATAAATCTTATTACTAAAATGGGGCTTGTCAACAATATTTATTTTTTTATTTCCAGAATTAAAAGTATCCAGGATGACCTTGTGAATTTCACAGACTACAGTTACCAGATGCAGTTGCCCCTGGTCTCCAGATCGACAGCTTCAAAGTCTATTAAAGATAACATTAGGTTATCAGAATTAATAGGCAATCCGAACAAGCTCAATAATGAACGTAAAGTAGAGTTCCTCTTCCTTTTACAAATGTTGCAAAGAAAATTGAGCAGAAAACTGAATCCAAGTAAGTTTTCTTGGAAATAGTCAACTGGGTTCTTCCAAGCTTAAAAGGCTCTTCTTGAGCACAGATGAAAGAAAAGCCTGCCACTGTGCCCTGATTCGTAGACTTGTTGTAATTTCATCTACTGTGACTTTTATTGTTATTAATTCAGTCATACTTATTACCATGTGTGTATTCATATCTATCATATTATTTTGTGCTTTTAATTTGTTCTCTGTTTCTTGTTTTTGTCTTACCTATTTTTCTTCTTCTTTTGGACTGAACTTTTATCCAAAGACTTTTTTCCTCCCTACTAATTTGGAAAATTATAAATTTCTACTCTCTTTAGTGCTACGCTAGAAACTTTAACATGCATATTTATCTTAGTCTAAGAGTAATATCTTTATTCTCTTCCTCAAACTGTAAGGACCTTACAACACTAGGACACTGACCAATCCCTACCAGCCCCCTCCCCACTTCAGTTCTTTTGTTCAGCATTTTCGTTTTGTCAAGTTATTTTTTTAACACTGCAAAATCAGGTATCATTATTTTTTATACCGAATACTTGCTTACATTTAATCTGTCTCACTATTACTTCCACTCACTGGGTCTTGTCGGAATTCCTGGAACGAAACACAACCATTCCATTTAGTCGTCAGTTTAAATGTCCATCTTAGTGCAAAGCTAACCTATCTCTCTGCTGTCTTCTTTGGAACACATGTTCTCTTTAGCCACGGACATACCTCAACACTTTCGATTCTTGAACAGAATTCTGTTATCACCGGTGTTGATTTTTGAGAATGCTGATTTCAAGCTGCCCAATAATTAATTGTGATAATCACAGTTCTGGGAATGACCAGGGTGGTGTTTAAGCATAAACAGGGCATGGCTGATGAGCAGAAATGACCTTAGACACGTCTTCCAGCCTCGGTGAGGGTGAGCTGCTGAGGGGTAGGTGATCGTTAGAAGCACAGTGAAGCTGATGCCCAAGTGCTGCAGTTGATAGAATTAGTTAATAAGACATACGGGAAACATGGAAAATAATTTTGTCACTATTTTTACAGTATAAAAATGTTTGCAAAATGAAATAGATACTGTATGGTTTTACTTATATGAAATATACAAACATGTAAAGCTAACCTATGATGATAGAAGTCAAGACAGAGTTTTAGTTTTAGGGTACTGTATGGGAGAGACGGGAAGCGATTTTGGGGTGCTAGCACTATACTATTTCTGGATCTGGGTGATGGCATCCCAGGTACGTATTCACTCCAAAAATTCATCTGTAAACATAAACAAAATTCAACTGTAAACATACGATTTGTTCATTTTTCTGTACATATATTACTACTGAATGAAAGCTTATTGGGACTTCCAGTGGTTAAGACTCCGTGCTTCCAATGCAGGGGCGTGGGTTCAATCCCTGGTGAGGGAAATAAGATCCCACATGCTGTGTGGCCAAAATATTTTTTAAAAATAAAATTAAATTGGCTGAATTAAAAAAAAAAAAGCTTAACAAAAGACTAATAGGAACATAGGGATACTGTCTTTAAAGTAACTTTTTTTTTTCTTTTTTTTGCGGTACGCGGGCCTCTCACTGTTGTGGCCTCTCCCGTTGCGGAGCACAGGCTCCGGACGTGCAGGCTCAGCGGCCATGGCTCACGGGCCCAGCCACTCCGCGGCATGTGGGATCTTCCCAGACCAGGGCACGAACCCGTGTACCCTGCATCGGCAGGCGGACTCTCAACCACTGCGCCACCAGGGAAGCCCTAAAGTAACTTTTTTAAAGCAACTATTTTGTGCATCAGAGATGTGAACCATGGTGGAGAGGGTTATTAACCTACATATCCACACTGCTCTCAGGAATATGATACAACAGATGTCTAAATAATTTGCTTAATTTCAAATTGTGGTGTCGTACTTTGACCATGGCCATAGTGAATTTTTAAGAAAGAATTTTTGTTTACATTTTATAGAATGGTTTGAGGTCAAACCAACACTGGGAGAATCGACTTTCAGTCATGGTCCTGCCCAAGCCTGTGGGTGCAAATGTAATTCAGTCGTTTCGAAGGAAAGAGTTGCTCCTGTGTGTAAGTTTTTTAAAAGTTTTTCCACTTGTTAAAAATGATGTTTTGGGGTTTTATTGTTTGTTTAAATTTTCAAAATAGTTTAAATGTTGGTCTAGGCGTTCAGTCTAGGATGGTGCGGTAGGTTGGTGTGTGTGCTTTTGGATAGGTGGCGGGAGCATGCTGTCCGCTGAGAACCAGTCACAACAGGTGAAAATCCCAGGCCAGCGCTGCCCCGCCTGCTACTATAGGAGCCATTTCAATTCCGATTTCAGCTTAAAAAAGTGCGCCTGAAACAGGGGAAGCTCGTTGGCAGAGCTCAAAACTCAATCCTGTAGCAGCTGGATGATGAATCAGTCCTAAGGCAGATACAGACAACCTGCACACCTAGACTTCCCCATCACCTGTTTTACAAGAAGCCACGAGTTTAAATCCTGTTAATTCAGAAAGCACTTAACACCAAAGCAAACTGTAGCCAAACAAGGGCCAAAGTCAGCCTCTGCCTGACTTTTTGGTGCAGCCTGCAAGTTAAGAATGGTTTTTACATGTTTAAATGGTTGACAACATACACCAAAATTGCACATAATGGTACTGAAATCACAGCCTGTTCATCTGAGAAGCTTCTAATTATCAAAGAGAGTGGGAACAATTAATTGTAAGAAAGGTTACCTTTTTTTTTTAACACTTAAGTCCCTCTCTTTGTTTACCTAAATCTAGCATCTAGCAAAATAGCGCGCCAAGGGAATGTAGATTTCTTAGTTGTCACTGGCCCCTCATGTTAGAACTGAGTCACCTAAAGAGTCTGAGTGGCCGGCTTGGATGCCTCAGTGCAGAATTCTAGAAACCGAATTCTGAATTCTGCGTAGTTGCCAAATCTAAGCACTATTAAAACCGCGGCACTGTTGCCTCACCTGCTTTCTGAAGCAACATCTAAAAATAGTTGAGTCATATTCAGGATCAGATGCACCAAAATAAGCCCTGGGTATTTTTAGGCTCCACCGATGACTTTTGGAGATGGTGGCATTCAGGTTTTGTATTTCCGACTACTGTCATGCATGCTTTAAATATTGTTTACCAGGCATTTAGACTAACCTGTGCTCAGCCTGTTGCCACTCGTTCTGCATATGTCTGGTATGTTAGAAACACAGATGGTCGTATACAATATTTAGTAACCACAAATGGATTTTAATGTTGTTTATTTAAATATTACACCAAATACAGGTAATGGTGGCAATCCACTTAAAGAAATTCACATGAAGCGAGCTGGAAAACGTTCTTCTGACTCTATGAAACCTATCAGATCAGAAGCATGGAAAGGGGACCCAGAAAAGCACCTGTCTGATGGGCTTTGAAGAAGCGATGCCACCACCTCTTGCCACTCTAAAGGGATACCGTCACCTAGTCTTGGATATATGTCAATAATAAGTAAATTAAAGGGGTGTCTTATCTATAGTTGGGCTGAAGAACATATTTTTTAATTCAATTCAACAACCATTTATTCAACACCTGCACCTAGTAGTGTTGAAAATACAAAATCAGTTTAATTAGTATAGAATGAACAAAAATAATTTTAAAGGTACAGTTAAACATAATTCACCAAGACGGATGAGAATTCTTTCTCATAAATTTTGTAAGAATGGCGAATCTACTTTGTAATATGTTTTCCTCACTAGAAAGAGAAGAGCCATGCTACGGATATGCCTGGTAGTATTTATTTACACGTCATGTTCATCAACAAAATTTATTCTGAATGATTATTACTGTTATACATAGAAAATCTTGCCCACTTCCATAAATAACTTTACTTAAGCCATCAAAAAAAAATAGTCATCTTTCCTGTTGATACTGAGTTGTGGGGAAGGAAAATCATGGTTTACTTGGTGTTTAGCAAACAATTCAGTTTGATTTTAAAAAATGCCTCCTGCTTGCTGCCATGCCCCATATTTTTACTGAAGGGAGACAGAAGCAGTGATATACTGACAGACTGATGATCGTTCATATATTCTCGGTAATTTAAAATTCATATTTGGAAAATTTCCTTCAAGTGGAATTATTCACGTTTTTATGCTATCTCATTAATAGTGTCATTTGACTTCCAAGATGAGTATTACTAATGCTGAATCCCATGATATGCTTGTCAATTTCCAACAAAACTCTATTCATCTTTCTGCATTTTTGAAGCCTTAGAGAGTTTAATTCGATTTCTACCTCCAGAGACTTCCTTGTTTAATCTTACCCTTCTGGATAGGTAACATTTAGTAAAAGAAATTAACGAGAGCCCTGATGAAATCGATGACTTCTTGGGAAAGGTTTAGAAAATTATGAGAATAATTTTTAAACCATAAAATATAGTTCCTTAGGAAAGGATTTTAGAAACAAGTCTTCTGAAGCTCAGCTAGAGAAACGTCCAGAGAAAAGGATTAGATTTGGATAAACAGTCAAATAATAGGTTTCTTTATTCTCTTGACTCTGTTCAATCTCCTGAAAAAGCTACTCACTCATGGCCTGACCCTGGTTAAGTTCCCAAGACCCCTGTGGGACCTACGGAGAGTTTCGAAAATACAGGAGAGTCTGGAAGCTTCATATCATAGTGACTAAGGACATGAAGGAAGTGGGGATATGGTGAAAGTAGGTAACGTCAAGAGCTTCTTAAGATGAGTTGTGTCAACAGAAGCCAACACTTCAGGCAAATCTAAGGAAGGTCATTTTCTTCACAAAGATCTTTGACAGAAGGAAGCAGTGAACTATAGGAACAGCCCCTATAGGAACAGAACCTTTCAATCGATTGGCAGAATGCTTATCACGGGAATGGAAGCTTCTGTGATATGCTGTTTATATTAATTAGTAAGCCTCTTTTTTCTCTCTTTTATACTAATTCTCTCTTCTATACTAATTCTCTCTTGTATACTAAACACTGTAGTCAGTGTTTCTTACAAGTGGAGAATCACCCTCCTGAACAGCCCAATCACATGATTTTTCTAGGTTTCTAAGCAGGGTCATAACCCAGATGGACAGCGCAGCCCTTCATACCTCTGATGACTTTAACCCAGAATTTAACGAGAGATGGTGTCCTCTCACTGGTTGTTCTAGGGACAAGACTGATGTTCATCTTAGCAGTTAACTGTGTCATATCTGGCTTTAACTGCAGTATTTATTAAAATCATTGTCTAATGAGACTTCTTTCATAAAAGCATACTTAAACTTGCAAAATAATTTGTCCACATTATCAGTAATGTCCACATTATCAGACACCTTCAAATAAAAACAAGTTCATGTTCTTTGTTTGGGTTTTCATGCATACTAAATATAACAATGAAATTTAACTTTATAAATTTTTAAAACTTTTGTTTTTCATATTAAGACACATACAGATCAACATAGTCAATGATATTTTATGAAGAATTAATAGTCATAATATTAAGGTAGAGAACATTGTTGAAGTCAAGGAATAATAGAATTGCATTTGAATCAATCAAATTTAGGCTTTAGACAAATACCGGGTTATACCTCAATGGTCTTCATGTGCTAAAGAGTTGTAAGATCTTTCTCATACTTTATACATTAAAATATTATTTCTTGCATTCACTAAAAATACAGAAGAATGTAACAATTGTTTATATATGTATAACTTAATACCTTTGAAGTGTTTAAAGCACAGATTAGGGTTTTTAATCTATTTTAAAACAAAAAGAATGATAGCAGGATTTAGACTGCCACTTTTTAAGTGAGGAGATTTCAGTGCATATATGCCAATTAATAATACCTCTCACCTAAAAAAAAAAAAAGAAATCTGAATTACACGTATCACTAAGGGTTAAAAAGTACTTCTCAGATACGATTTACATTACCCATTGCATCTCTGAGTTGTATACATTCTCTTCTATAATATTAACTATTTTCTTTATAAAATGGAATTTAAGGCTAAAATGCTTTTTTTGTGGAGTTAGAAGTAGTCAGTGTGATAGACAGGTACATAATATATATTGTTTTCTGTTTTAAGAAGCTTAAGAAAAATTTTAAAGTATTTTAAATGCAGCAAGTTTAAAGATAATAAAAACCACCATTATTCTAGTTATATGAGCTCACTCCCTAATTAGACAAAACACCTGTATTATAAACCTTGTAAAACAGCTTGAGTGTCAAAGTACTATTCTTCCTAGTGTGCATTCATTTCGTAAATTTTGAAGTCAGAATTCTAGTACAATTGAAATACTTGTCGTCACGCCTCAGGCTTTGAAAACATATCGACAGATGCGCTATTTTAATAAATATTTTTAAAACTTGAATTTACATACTATATCCCAAATTTCAACTAATATCCTATTTACTTACAGAAATTTATTTGAAACTAATTTTCATCAAATAAATTGTTTATTATAACTATATTATAATGTAACTTGATTAGCGATTATGTGAATATTAAATACATTAATCAAAATTAATATTCATAAATACCAAATATCTTTTTAAGTAGTGAATTATCATCAAATGCAAATTTTCACATAGATTTCACTGCATTTTGTGTTTTTCGCCTCCAATTTTTTTCATGCTTATATAGCCTATTCCTTTATAATTAGACATTTGAGTTTCAGCTACAGAACTTGGGAATGTTTTCTCTTTAAAAAAATAAAACTCAAAAGTACTTTGCGTACCCATTTATTGATATATATTAAACTTATAACTGAAAACTTCGATTAAATATGAGCTAAAACTAGTGGTTTACTACACATTTTATAGAGGACAATACCAGTGTTTGTTAACTTGAAGATCAGCTGTACACACCTTACATTTCGACACTTCAAGATACTCAGTCACCCAAACACTCTAAGCGCCTACTGCACGTCAAGCACGATTCTAGGTGTTGCACTACTTTATAAGTTTCAGCGTTTCAACAACAGAATATTTGGTACCTTTCGTGCTTTGTGAAAAGTTGATATGCTCCTTTAGATTTGTCAGTCCTTCATAATTTAAATATTACCTTCCTCCCAAATAAGGAGACACCTATTTTTCCTTGAAATTATATAAATATTTTATTTGTTGAAGTTAACGAATAAAATCAACTGTGAGTCCCCACTTCCCACCTCCTCCTCCAGACCTTTGGCTCTTGGACAACAAAGGTTAAAGGTAATACTAACCGGAAAAAGGTCTTTAAAAAAACAATTAAGTGTGAGAAAAACCTTCTGTCAAAATGGGTTGAGTCGTATTCCAGTCCCCAAAGGTGAGAATGGGTTCACCTTTGCCCACATCAGAGCGTCATTCAAGGAGATGGTGGATTTCCCATCTTCAAGGAAAAATACAGGGCCCTGCACAGTGACAGTTAAGGGAAGAGAAGATGAGATTATGAATTTGCAATATGTTTTTAAACTTCCAGAAACAGACTCACGCGAATAAAAAACCACTGGTGAGATTTAAGCAACACTGATAGGAAATTTATAAATAAGAGAAAAATTAGATTCTTTGAATTGCCACCAAATAGAGAAACATCTTAAAATATCTTAACATTATGCCCTGATGTCTTTCAAAATAGAATTTAGTTTTATAATTTGAATTCGTTAATTACAATGGCGCTGTCAGTGGCAATAGGTATTGCTAACCTATTAATTACTACAAAGTTAACATTTATAAAGGCATATATGCCTAATAATAGACTTTAATATACTTCACTCTTTTAATCATACAGCCTACATCAATACAACTGGGAAAATTATTTAAGCCAGAAATTCAACCTGCTCTCCTGCTATATATGTGTATATATAATTCAAAGTCCTGTCAACCCTGTGATTTACTAGCATATCTATAATTTAGTTATATCAGCTATTTTGTATGTCGAGGGTAGTTCTGAAGAACTAAATCCAAAAAAAACTTTCAATGTGTATCTCCCAGCTCTTAGAAGGAAAAGCATGATTTTACAAACACAGAATGGAATAAAAAGGTACTTTCTTCATTACTTTCTAAAGTTATCAGGTTTTTTATCATGATTTCAAATGATAACAGCTTGTTGTTAGTAAATTATTTCTAGATATTAGGAAATCCATTATATGAAGTAGGCAGCTTCCTATTCACAGGGACTTGAAATTTTAGTTTTAAGCAGAACACATTGATTTTCTGCAGGAACAGAAATATCCTAGGAGGGTAGCCCCCATCCCGCACCTCTGAATCAGTCATTTGCGCCCTAGTGTATGTAAGATAATGAGTAGATCCTTTCCTAATGTGTGTGTGAGTGCAGAGAGGTTAGCCTGTGGAGTAGGTCATCTGTCTCAGATGGAGAAAAAGTCCTGAAGAGGAGAAAGAAACAGGAAAGTGTCCACTAGAAGTACATGCAGGGCGGTGAGTGGCACTGAAAATGTATTCTGAAAACTGCATAATGGTTTTTGCTCTTAATCATAAGTTCTTGAATTTACTGCTTTGGTTCTTTATCTCTGAACATAAGTGGATAAGCACGTATACAACTAAGTGTTCTGTCTGTGGTTTGGAATATATTGCTGTGTCTGAAGACTTAGTTTGTTTCTGGTGTCAAGTCAAGCTATAGTTAGAGTTTACATTAGCAGCAAGATATTTAATTGGAGTGATTATCCCCCCACGTACCTTTCTCCATTGACCTGGCATGTCAGTGTTAGAAATGTAATTAGCTACGTTACATTAGAAATACAAGAGTCCGCTTAGTAAAATGTGAATGTGCCCAAGAGGTGGCGTTCTTTTAGTCCCACCTGGTCTCCATTAGCATTTCATGGGGATTCAGCTTGGTTTACTTCTTGGGGACACCTACAACCGGTCCTGGCTCTGGGATGATGAAGGCTCCTCTGTTTTCTGGAGATAATGGCACCCCTGGGTCACCCTGGGAGGCTCTGGCATCGTTCACCGTCATTACTTTGATTGGGCATGAGGGACCATTCCTTGGGAATTAGCCACCCCTCATGATTGATCCCCATAATTTTTAACTGCTGAAAAGTTCCGTAAGTCAATGTAAGAATATGCATAATATATCAATGATATATTATACATCTAACAGTTGTTAATTGCTTTCTTTGTGTTTATAAAATACAAATGGAGACTATAAAGTTAAATTTAATCTACTGAGATATAATAATTTGTAACTGTGTTGATTGTTGCTTTGTCTTTCTTATTTAATTTCCCTAAGGATATGATCTATATGTATTTTAAAACATTTGTTACTAAGTATATCTATTATATGAATTGCTTTTAGGATAACAGTACCATGACTATGTCTCTGAATTTATTTCAAGGAGAGGGAAAACATTTATACCAAATATGGAAGCATTGAGGGCAATACCTTCTCACTGGGCCTCAGGTCTCTTTATAGGTACCTACTTTTATTCAGGTTGTGCTTATTTTAAGATCACATTTCAAAAACTAATGACACCAATAAAAATGATGAACATGCACAATTTATGCCTGACATCATGCTGTACCTGGATTTTTAATCCTGTAAAACAAGAGATGTGAATATCAGAATGACTCGGTAGGTTTGACCCGGTCACATAATCTGGTCCAATAATTCCTCTGAGTGGTTCTTCTTTTAGTCTCTTCAGTAAAGTTGCATAAACCATTCTTTGTGAATCAGAAGGGGGTGTATGTGGAGCTTCTTCTGATGATCTATATTTCCAACAGATATTCCATTTTTAGTTTTGCAGAATCACAGGGTTGTTAAGGTTTAGATTAGGAAACAGTCCCTGATGATTATTTAGTTCTCCTTTATGAAACATGGCAAATCAACTTTAGACTCAATGTATAGTAAAATGAAGGACTTAAAAAAGGCAGGAAAGGGCTTCCCTGGTGGCGCAGTGGTTGAGAGTCCGCCTGCCGATGCAGGGGACACGGGTTCGTGCCCCGGTCCGGGAAGATCCCACATGCTGCGGAGCGGCTGGGCCCGTGAGCCGTGGCTGCTGAGCCTGCGCGTCCAGAGCCTGTGCTCCGCAGCGGGAGAGGCCACAACAGAGAGAGGCCCACGTACGGCAAAAAAAAAAAAAAAAAAGGCAGGAAAGGGCGTTGTAAATTATTACTGAATATAGGCTCAACGACACAAGATTCATTATCCTGCCAAGATAAATAATGAGACAACCAAATTGTCAATAAGTCTGTCTGTAATATTAAGTGATACCTTCTGTATCCCAATTTTTATATCAGATTCACTCACCGGTTGATGGATCGTGTGCAAGCTCTCCATGCATCCAATTCCTCAGAAAGGTGTTCGATTTTTATAGGCACTGACACCTTCCGACGTTTCAATAGCTGACTGAAACATGTGAAAAAGACATTAACATCTACCATCCAAGACAAAGACAGCAAAAGAGCAAATGAACTTTAAATAACTGCAATTTCAGGTTTAACAACTGTTGTTCACAAATCTATGTGTATATGTAAATATATACATGTAGGGGGGTGTGTGTGCGTGCAAGTCCCTGGCAGGTCAAAGATATTCAATAAATATTGGTTGGATGACAGGCCGGGTATTGCTGAGTAACAGCCATGGCCAGCTACGGTGTGGTCCAGTGTGTCTCCGTATTAAAAATGACTCTTAGAAAGCAAGTGGAACAGTAAGAAAAGAATGTCAATTAGCGGAAAGCAATGGAAATGCTGACTTCAATTCTTTAAAGACAAGGATGTGTGAAAAAAAGCAGTGAGACAGTGACAGCAATGATCCATCACATCTGTGTATAGAAAACTGGAAAACAGATACAATTTGTTAATTATGAGGCTGTAGGTAAGGAATTACTAGTCCTAGTTTCCATAAGTTACAAACTCAGTATGTTTTTCAAGGAACTAGTTGGTTGAAATTTAAAAGTAAAAGCTGTTTAGGAGATAAAAAGAAAAAGAACATAAGACCTTACAGGTGACATAAGACTAAAAGTAAGCATTTCTATAATTTATATCTTGTGGTTAACTCTTGCTGGTTTGTCATCATTCTGCTGGGACATGATCAGAATTGGTGAGAAAAAATATATAAATACCCTCCCCCCACACACACCCCTAACAGTTCAGTAATATTATCTCAAATCAGCTGGTAGCTTGTTTTTCTTTCAACCTCAAATTATTGACTTAAAAATTTTTTATTGATAATGTAGCTTGGCTCCAAAACAAATTCTTTAAATCATATGGTTTCCCTGTCTACAGTTCTGCACTTGGTAGTACTTTGTCTGCCCAGTAGTTTTTGATGATCTACTGTAGATACAGCACTGTTAAAGAGTGAGGAGAAAAACCCAGGTAACTAGATGGACAGAGCACTGTGAAAATACCAGAGAAAAGCTTACATGTGCACACGGGGAATCACAAGGGTTTCACTCTGGCTGGAGCAGAGAACACGTAGAAGGACACAGTGGGTGATAAGGATGGAATGTGACTTCTGTGGAATTTCAAAGTAAGACTAAGGATCTAAAATGTTATCTGTTCACTAGTGGGGAGTCTCACCATCAGGGAGGCTAATGCAACTGTTGTAGGGGTGACAGGAGGAGCGGGGGTAGGGTGACTAGAGGAAGGGCTACCACAGGGGACAGTTAGTGAAGACGGTAAGTGTGGGTCCCAGAGAATGAGAAACGTGCGGGTGTGGGAACTTACTGCATAATTGGATGCTGACAACGAGGAAGAACACCTAACCCTGAACCTGAGCATTTAATTCTGGACGACAGAAGTATAATGACATCATCAGAAGAAAGAGCGAACCCAGGAGGAATAGATGTGAGAAGGAAGATGGCTTTAATTCTGAGCGCACTGAGGTTAGCGAGCTGCGGGGCGTCCAGCCAGGCGCTGTACCTGCCTACAGAAGGGTGAGTCGTCCGCACAGAGGCGAGAGGGTGGGTTCTGAGGGACAGAGTACAGGCAGGTCCCGGAGCTCGCGTTCCTCTCTCTGGGATAACACGTTTCTAAGCCAGCCACGCTGTCGCAAGTCTCTCCTGCCTTAGGAATAAAATGCCTTCCTTGCATTGGTGATATGTTTTCAAGGGACCATTTTCTCTTTTTCATTACCAAAGTCATATAGAGCTGAACACAGCTCATTAAATAATATTAATTCCATGTGATACATCCTAGTGTTCTTACAATATATTTTCTAAATATTGTTAAAAGTTACTTTCAAATTGTGGTCATGCTGCCTGCGTAGATCTCTCCTTGAGCGCCCTGACAGCAGGAATGTCTGCTGCCCCCTGGTCAGGCCCACAGCTACACCAGACCTCCCCCCCCGGGGGCACTGGATTTTATTTTTGAGTACGACAAGCTTTAAGCACAATGGCCGATGGTCAGCAAGCTGTGAGAAAACACAGGAGTTTGGCAGGTAGGTTATACCTGAATACAATATGCTTCGCACTTTTGTACTGTAGAGATGGGAAAGCTAAAATACACAGTTTTTCATCTTCTTTTGAAAGTAGGGTTACACAGTCCTGGCCAGTGGGTTGTAGATGCCCAGCCCTAAGGAAGACTTTCCTTCCTGAATCCAAGGGTCCTGCCCTCTGTGGTCTCCATCCTTTCACCCTTACCACTCCTTCTGCTTCGAATGTAGACCTAATACCCAGAGGGCTGGGATCTACCTGGTAACCTTGGGTCACTCAGGCAAGAGGAAGGAAGCCAAGAATGTCGGAGTTGAAAGAAGCGGAGAATCCAGATCCTTGATGGAATCTGCCCGAGAACGCCTACCTCGAGTGTCTTGACGTAAGACCAAGTGTTTAAGCTTAGTGTTTAAGCTAGAATTAGGATTTCTATTATTTACACCCCAGTTCACTGCTAATTCATATCGTTTACTGCTGCTTTATTATGAAGCACATGCTTAGTAAACACATGGATGAGTGCAAAATGTATTTGTTGCTTCTGTGATGCACTTAGACACTAACCATCTCAGTGAAAGGTACTTGTCTAATTTCACAGTAGAAGAGAACCTGCTCTCACCTCGTGTACTCATAAAGTGCCGGGACGATGCTTTGGTACTGTCTTCTGATAGCCAGCAAAGCACCAACGTACCCACATAGTATCAGCAGTTCATTTCGAGCTCTAAAAGAGAATATATTTATTTTGAAAGATTCCGTAACTTGAGGTAAGAACATTGCTCTCATATACAGTTATTCTACTTGTGGCTCTATATTTGGATGGGTGACATTTATAGCAAAATATGCTTAGAAAATTTTCTAAACTTGAAGCTGTTTTATTCATCAGTTAACTCCTATTCAGACATGTACACAATAACATAAATTGTATTTTGAAATAAAAGTCTTTAAGTAATATTTAACTCTGCCTTCTTGTTTTTCTCTCTTCCTTGTCTGTTCCTTCATGTAATTTCTCCCCGAGTGATGCACTGGGTCGGACTGATGGATTCCTGGCATACTGTACAGACTGCAGGGGACGGCAAAGAACACCTCCTGCACACCCAGCTGGGGAAGTTTGCCAAAGTTTCACAGGCTCTGCACCATCTTTTCCACACGGCATTGCAACAGAAATAGCCCAAAGCCTCTAGTATAAATATATGTGGTCTCGGGATTTTAGTTACATGGATAACAATGTCCTTAAATGATACTTGAATTCAAGGATAGTGTCTATTTTTTAATTTCTAGCACTTTCACTCCTTTCCCCAACCTAGTAAGCTTTGCACACATGGAGATTTAAGAGATATGACCACTAGACAGACCACCGAGGATATGAGGTCCGGAACCATCCCAAAGCTCCAAACTGGCCCTACTTGAACCAGGTGTGTGTGTGTGTGTCTGTGTGTACATACACATAACACACTAGGTATTAGGAAACGGGACCACTAAGATTTACTATTTGTTTCAAACTGACCTCTGTATTTTTACTGAAGGATAACACAAATTAAAATGTAATTTTTCTACACATGCACCACCTATCTGTCCAAGATGATCTTATTTCCTGATCTGAACACCAAAAACAATACAGCCGGGACCTTCCCTGGTGGCACAGTGGTTAAGAATTCACCTGCCAATGCAGGGGACATGGGTTCGATCCCTGGTCCAGGAAGATCCCACATGCCGCGGAGGAACTAAGCCTGTGTGCCACAACTGCTGAACCCATGTGCCACAACTACTGAAGCCCCTGCACCTACAGCTCGTGCTCCGCTACAAGAGAAGCCACTGCAATGAGAAGCCCACGCACCACAACGAAGAGTAGCCTGCGCTCGCCGTCAACTAGAGAAAGCCCGCACGCAGCAAGAAAGACCCAACGCAGCCAAAAATAAATTAATTAAAAAAAACCAAAAAAACAATACAGCCATTCCGAAACATTACGTAAGCTCAGTTACGCATTTTGGAGAAAAAGTACTCACTCAGTACATGTATGCAGGAGTAATTTTTCAGTACGAACATAACTCAGTAGGTCAAGAATGGGGTAAATGGTATCCAAAGTCCAATTTGAACTACTGATGGATCCTGGCAAAATAAAACCAAATAAAGATTCTCTAAATAATAGGATTAAAACTTGTTCATCCAATTTTTAACTTACGTAATTGATTCTTTTCTGGTCAACGCTATCTACTTCTTTATGTTCTAGATCACAATCAGGTCCCGATACCAAACAGCAACCTCTTTCCTCTTTAAATTCAGGACAGCTAGTGCTTGGTTTTAATCCTTTTTATCGATATGAATGAAAATACCAAATAAAAGAGTAGATTTTAAATTATACTACCAACTGAACACGTACCTTTGATGAAGTCAATACCAATAGGAAGGGCTTTCTCAGGTTCTTGACTTAACAAGTAATACTTTATAGTTTCAAATATATTGCCATCGGCATGGGCTGTCGCAGCTAATTGCATACATTCTTCTACTGTGGGTAGCTTGCACTAGAAAATAATTGGTTTGATGACACTGTTACTAAAATTTATAGGGATAAAAGCAATAGTATTAAGTGCTAAATGTTTCCAATATGCCTCCTTATTAAAGTTGCTGAGAACAGATGTAAATGAAATAATTTGTACTAAAAGCATACACTTATGGGAATATCTTTAAGATCTAATAACAATAAATAGGGTATTACCTAATGAGTCAGTAGTTTTAATCACACAAATACCTAATAAAAGAGGTGAAAGTAGGGCTTCCCTGGTGGCGCAGTGGTTGAGAGTCCGCCTGCCGATGCAGGGGACGCGGGTTCGTGCCCCGGTCCGGGAAGATCCCACATGCCGCGGAACGGCTGGGCCCGTGAGCCATGGCCGCTGAGCCTGCGCGTCCGGAGCCTGTGCTCCGCAATGGGAGAGGCCACAACAGTGAGAGGCCCGCATATCGCAAAAAAAAAAAAAAAAAAAAAAAAAGAAGCTACAAAAAAAAAAAAAAAAAAAAACCCAAAGAGGTGGAAGTAAATTTGTCCTGATTGTGATACTAGAATTAGTACCTGCAAATGTAATTGAGCAGGAAACGCTGAAATTAGTTACTTTAGAACAAATATACTGACCAGTCTCAAAAACTACATTAAATGTAGAAAACATAAAAGGTGCATGCTTACGTGTTCTCTACACAGTGATTTACTTTCACTTGGCCTTGAGACAAAGCAACTTTATTTCGAGTAGGACAAGCTCTCAACGTTTTTAGCTTTGACATTCCGAAATGCCACAAAGTGGAGATCTGAGTCTATGAATTCATTACTGTAAAATGAAAAGCAACACTCCCAATCTTTTCAAATAATGTTTTTTTCTGTTAAAACTGAGAGTCTACTCCACCTTCATGTAAGTTTTTCTGCTTTCATTACGTAGACAGGAATTAAGTTATAAATTAGTAACTTAATAACTCAAATCAATATTTTAACTTAAGTTATGAATTCATTTTAGATAAAATTCTGACTTGTTCATGATATTTGCAGTTTAGGTGTTAAAGTTTGTTGGTTTGTTTCTAAGCAACACAGGCATAGTTTACTGCTGTCTTACTAGTCTTTGGCAACCGCTGAGACAGAGCTTCCGCCGCAAAAAATATTTTGTGCTGTGACCGCAGATGATGTGGTTCATCCACAGTTAGGTCATCTGTCTCCTCTCCTTGGAGATTTGTCACTCTATTTCCTTCTCACTATTTTTTACACCCCCGTAAGTTACTAAAATGGTTTATTCAATTTGTTTATTCCACAGCTTCATATTTTCCGTTGTTTAAAATTTAAGTAAACTGAATATTTTAGATCCCTCAAACTCTCTCAAAAAAATTACAACAAACTAAACTAAAAGAGCTCTCATGTATGTGACATTTCATATTGTTTCCCCATCTTTATTCATTGAATGCCAGTTATTTACTGAGCAACTACTATGTGCTAGGAACTGTGCCTGGTTAGAAAGAAAAAAGTTTCTTCACTTTGCTATATGCTCTGAGAGTAGAGAGAATTAGCAAATGGTTCCCACTGAAATTTCATTCTGACACATAATATGATAAGAAGAGTAGGTTGATCATTCCTGTAATTCTTATCCTATCTTAAAATTCCAAAAGCTATATGACTTAATATTTAAATATAATTTTTAGGGGAGTTCCCTGATGGCCTAGTGGTTAGGATTCTGGGCTTTCACTACCATGGCCCGGGTTCAGTCCCTGGTTGGTGAGCTGAGATCCCACAAGCCACGTGGCACAGCCAAAATATACTGTAATTAATACAATCTCCCTATTGTTGAACATTTTGATTGCTTTTGTATGTAATCTTGGTATATAAATTCCTGTATTCGTAATGGAGCATTTTTAAAAAGCACTTTAGAATAAGCATGCCAATTTTATTAGACTTCACTGATTCTTTTAAAGATCTTAAACTGCCTATTTTTAAAGTTAGCATACATGTACCTTAAGATGCAAAGTGGAAAGGGCTTGGGATGTGAAGTTACAAACGTTGAAGTTCTCACCCCACCGTTAACTAGTTAAAAGTTCCGGGCTTCCCTGGTGGCGCAGTGGTTGAGAGTCCGCCTGCCGATGCAGGGGACACGGGTTCGTGCCCCAGTCCGGGAAGATCCCACATGCCGCGGAGCGGCTGGGCCCGTGAGCCATGGCCGCTGAGCCTGCGCGTCCGGAGGCTGTGCTCCACAACGGGAGAGGCCACAACAGTGAGAGGCCCGCGTACCGCAAAAAAAAAAAAAAAAAAAAAAAGTTCCTTACCTTCTCTGAGTTCACTTTCTTTATAAATTAGGAACAGTATCCCCTGCTTTTCAGGGTTTCATGAGAATTAAGTAACAGATAGATAACAGATGTGAAAATTTAGAACAGTTCCAAACGTATAGTAGAAACTCAATAAACGTTCTTCCTTATTGTTATAATTTTTGTTGTATTTATGAGGGGATTCTGACGGGACCGTATATTCATTTCTCTGTGTGCATCACTATTTGACCAAACCTAAAGCGAATGAAATCACAGCACTGCATTCCAAAGTAGAATACTTAATATCGTCAGCATACCTTCTCATGAAGATCATTTATCTCTTCGATACACCCCGGGTAGAAAGCACAGAGTTTTACTAACTGTAGTTCGCTGTCAGGAGTCATCAGGAGAAGATCAACGGCCAAATTCCTATTCACATAACAAAAGGGGAAACTTCCATGAGGAAGAAAAAGCCTAAAAATAACATTTTAGAACTATTTCAAAGGAAGAAGACTCATTACACCTCCCTTGCTTTTCTATTTACATAAACAGTACTAATTTCCTACTTAGTTATGAAACTCCTCTAAATGTAGATTACAGAAACCAGAGGACGTGAAGAAAAAACGTATTATGAAATTCCTAAATACTGAGCCCTTATATACTTACAATTAATTTTGTTATTATAGAATAATTCTCTAACCAAACTAAGTAGTATGAGACGTGTTCTTTGGAGCGAATTATAAGGCAGACTCTGTGAAAGCTAATTCTCATCAACTTTTGCTACACTTGCCAACAATGGACAACAGTATTTTCCAGCGCATTAAAACTAATGGATATTTAGATATTTTAAGTTTAGATGTATGGGTATTCTGCATATTTCTTAAACTTTAGGTGGAAATCAAAGACAGAAATGTGGTTTCCCGATTTGCTTTCTAAAGATTTAATCAATGAAATAGATCATTTTGAAATCAGACATTTAAAAAATGTGTGGACTTTCACAGCTTTACATTAAAATATTTTGTATAAAACCATTTTTAAAAATCAGGAGGTGAGGAGGTTTTGGTTTCACGCCTCCTAAGAGAGAAATCACTAATTTTTAATGGCTTACGATATTATTATTCAATTTTCAAGAAAATGATAGACATTCCGCATGACTTTAGAATAGACAGTATTCCAAATGTGAAGTTACCACGGCTGTGCTGTGGACTCTGAGTACAGCCCCCTCCACCTTCTCTGTGCAGCCTTCAGTAAAATCTAAATTGGTCATTCAAGTGAATAAATTATTTTAGAAAATATTAGGGAGAGGTTTCATCAGAATACACTGAGCAAAGAACAGGAATAGGGATAATTTGTACGTGTCAAATTCTCTATAATCATTGGGCAAGTAAATCTTTGAGTGTTCTTACAGGTTCCAAATTAGAGTAATTCATCTGTTCTTGATAAAAAGTATGACTTTATGTTTTCTGATACTAACATTTAATAGCAGTTTTTAATGTCCATGAGAATATAGAAATTATCATTTGCTTTTATAGTGTTTTAAAAAGCTGTGCTAAAATTCTACTTTAACGTCTATGAACTACAGACAAAAGTCTGACTTTCTTATCCTAGAATCATATCCTGACACAGAGAAATTTACAGCAATTCTAGCTAATTTTATTTACTTTTTAGGCTAGTTCACTGTTTATTGAAAATTCAGTATGCCAGTAGGGGAAAATGTGTGTCTATATTTCTATATACTGATATAGACCAGCGAAATGATCCAAACTCTTAAATTTCACTACAGAACAGGCATCTTAATTTGCTTAGTTGAGTTAATTATTGTTTTATTGTAGAAAGCCACAGTTCATTTTTTACACAGGTTTCAAGTATAAAATCATGAGTGATTTTGTACCTAGGTTATAGAAACTGTTCTCCTTACTTTGTAGTTAGGTTTTATATAAACTATATAAATGAACTGGCATTCTGCAAAGCAATGAACCAAAAACAGTTAGTGATCATTTCTTAGTAAAGAGTTGGTATTCTAAAAACAAATATGTGAATTTTTAATTGAAGATTTTAATAAAACTCGATAATACCTGTATCCAGTGGATGGAAAGCTAAAAAGAAAATAAATTTGAATACCGTGAATAGGCAATGACAACCAAGGAAAAGCAAACTTTTACCAGTGACTGTAAAAAAAAAAACACGAAGTGTTCTCGGTTTATAAAATTACATTAGGATTAGATTTCACTCGGAAAAAAAAAGCCAGATGCATGTATTTCAGCGTTTGAACTTTATCCTGGTTTCTGGTGCACAAACCTATGGCTATATTAAGAAAGGACTCTTGGAGGGAGTTAAAAGGAAGGAGAAGTTTGTTTTATATTAAAAGCAATAAGACATAGAGTCAGGTGGAAGATTTTGAAACCTCTTTAAAATTTAATATCCATGTTTCGCTACTTTTTTACCTTTACTTTAGTAATCACATTGTATTTGAATTAGATGATGACTTTTAGCACAGCGTCAGTCAGTCACCTTTGTGGGTTAAGTAGTGTGAGTTAGACCTCGTGCTTTCGGTTGGGTCTGAGCCAACGACCATAGTTCTTGAGAGACAGAACTGGGTCCTCTCGAGGGATGGCCTGCGTTAGGTACACTTAAGTCTGAGACTGATGGTGGAGCACCACTCCATTCTGATGGGGGAGGGAGCTCTTACATCACTGTAAGATATGGGTAAAAATTAGAATAACTCTGAGATTCCCGAATCTCTCTGAAGCCCCCAGATCCAACAGGAAAGGAGTCCGGGAAGCACTGCTCTTTTTCTGACTCAGCCCTGGATGAGGGGGCGGTGTAGTGTGACAGCTGCCATAGACTGAATGTTTGTGTCCCCCAAAAGCCCTATGTTGACATCTAACCCCCAGCGGGATGGTATTAGGAGGTGGGGTCTTTGGGAGGTTATAGGGACATGAGGGAAGAGCCGCGATGAATGGGATTTAGTACCCCGATAAAAGGGGTCACAGGGAGCTCCCTCACCCCTTCCACCACGTGAGCACAGCAAAAACGCAGCCAGTTACGAAACAGGAAGCCAGCTCCCATCAGACACCGAATGTGCCAGTTTATCTTGAACTTCTCACTCTCCAGAACCATGAAGAATACATTTCTCCTGTGTATCAGCCACCCAGTCTGTAGCATTTTGTTACAGCAGCCCCAGCTGACTAAGACAGTAGCTAGGAGTGCAAACACTGGAGCCGGTTTATGTAGCTTTGAGTCCTGGCACGACCAATTACTGAGACCAGAGGCAAATCAACATCTACCGCATAGTTCTGAGTGAACTGTTGCATGTTGCACGTAAGTGCTTACGACGGTGCACGGCGCACAGTGAGCGGTAAGGAAGTGTTAGCTAGCGATGACGATGATTCTCATCTGTAGTGTTCAACAGTGGCGTCTGTATAGCTCCATCGTAAGAGTGGGGGCCTGTGTGCAGGGAGTGTAGAGTGGGGAGACGTGAAAGTCCTCATAAACAAGCTTATGTAGAAATTTCCCAAGGTTCTACGTGAGAAGACAGAGGTCTAAAATCATCTTTATTCAACAAACACGTGAGTGACAGCACCATCTCCTTCCTCCACGATGAAGGACTGTCTGCCCTGAGAAGTGAGGAAGAATTGCTGTGAGCTGGAGCTCCAGGTCCCCCGGGGACTCTCCCGGGTCTGCCTCTTACAGCACAGCCCAAGTTTGTTCCAAGTGTCCGGCTATACCATCTTTATTATTACTCTCCCTTAGAAAAGTGACTTTATTTTCTAAACCTCAAACTAAGACCCAAGATCTGACAAGAATGAGTGTAGACATGCAGAATTTAAAAAGTGGGAATGTTGGGCTTCCCTGGTGGTGCAGTGGTTGAGAGTCCGCCTGCCGATGCAGGGGACACGGGTTCGTGCCCCAGCCCCAGAAGATCCCACATGCCGCGGAGCGGCTGGGCCCGTGAGCCATAGCCACTGAGCCTGCGCGTCCGGAGCCTGTGCTCCGCAATGGGAAGTGGGAATGCGTGGTCCTGATAATCTTAAGAAGTGCATATTTACTGTCCCATGGTGCTTTATGTGTTTGAAATATTACACGTTACAACTGGGCTACTTTAGAATAAGTGATGGCAGATTTCGCTACATAGCCACGGTAGTTCTCACTCTTAATTCATGCTCACATCTTATCTTTATCTAAAAGGGAGCTCCTATATTCTCCCAACACACATCTTATCAAGAGCAACTTACCACATTCAAAAAATGCTTCCATCACTAGGAAACTATTCTTTGACTTTAGAAATGCTCACCACGTTGGAATCATCATGCACTTTCTCGCCAGCAGCTCGAGGGCATAGTGGGTTGCGGGTCCTGCCAGCTCTCCAAGCACTGTGCCCACACAGACTGCCAACTCCAGCTCGTTTCCGCGAATCAGGTACGCCATAGCCAGCTTGCTCAATGAGAAAAGAATTCCTTCAGTTTCATAGATGCTGGGCAGCCTCATCATTCCCCTACTGCATCTCATGAAGCAGATAAAGTTGTATTAACCTATAATCGATTATTCTTATAAAATACCGAGTGTAACATTTGTCTACAGTACTTCTGTCAGGGCAACTACGGTTTTCAGATGGAAAACCCCTGATAAAGGGACACAGAGCACATTTTATAGGGTCAGAATTTAAGAGTTTCGAGCCTTTGCTCACATTTTTGTAATTAATAACAGTCTCTCTGCAGTATCCGCAACATGTCCTTCAGTCCCTCTATCAGAAAAAAAAGTAAATTCGTAAACTCTTCCTCGATACTGTACAATGACTATCAATTATCCCTTAAGGCCAACATAGCTAAGGATACACGCAAAATAGAACCCACATCTTTACTTAATGGTTTCCTATTACATTAGAAGCTCAAATGAAAAATACCTCAAAAACATAACTTGCGAAGCATATACTAAAGTATCTATAAAAATAACTGCTTTCAAAAGTCAGGTATTCTGAGTCCAAGTCCAGTGACTCTTCCCTTTACCACACTCCTGCTTCTCATATATGATGAAATACTTAAAGTAAGGTTTTGACAAATATGTCTCTTGTAATAAAAATAAATAAATAGGTAAATAAAAAGATCTCATAGCCTGTACAGTTTATCTGTGTTTATTGGGCACGTCATCGCTCAGGCTTGGAAAGCATGCAAAAACCAGATCTTACATAGAAAGTCACCGTATTATTCCCCCTCAAACATCATGACGTATCTTAAGAGCTTTTCATTCACATGAGCCACTTTGAAATGTACCTCGATATTATCCACAGCGAGGTGGCAACACGCAGCTAGGACTGCCCGGCCATCCTGAAAATACCATTCCGCCAGCTCTCTGCAGGCTTCCTGCAGGAGTCTAGGAAGAAAAAGTGTACGTACTGGATATAAACACAAGGACTCCATCATAAGAGTGAACTGATGCCTTTTTATAACAAGCTGCTTAAGGGATCCAACAAGATTTAATTTTAGATCCTTGGTATAGGTAGAAAGCCTGATTTGGGGGGAAAATCAGGAAAGCAGTCTTTCTTAGCAGATGAGCTGATAAGGCTACCTGCTCTCCCCTGCAATTTTTCTTCTTTTCAGAAGAAAAGCCAAATTTTCAGAATTTCCCATCCTACATCGAATAATTTATGCCTCAGCTATAGGGGCAGTTAACCTTAGAAGAATTACAGGTTGAACAGAAACTTTTCAAGATTTAGGTGATGACTGGAACAGGGGTGGTGTAATGTTAGATCTTTAAAATGCCAAGTTTAGAAATGGCAGAGAATAACAGCAAAAAACCAGGAAGAAATGCGTTAGGCCCAACACATTATTTGCCTAACATTTTGTGATCATTTTTACTTGTCAAGTGTCCCAAAAGTTTAAATATCCTATTTCCTAGGGCCATGATAGGAGCTAAGAGAAGACGCAGAGGAAGGTAGATTACTGGACTTGAAAAAGGTCAAAAGGCTGGAGAATCCTAATTTCTATTTCTTTTAAAAACGTTAGTATTTGGATTTCATTTTTTTTTAATTTTTAAAAACATTTGTATTGGAGTACAGTTGGTTTACAATGTTGTGCTACTTTCTGCTGTACAGCAAAGTGAATCAATTACACATATACATATATTCACTCTTTTTTAGATTCTTTTCCCATAGAGGTTATTACAGAGTATTGAGTAGAGTTCCCTGTGCTCTACAGCAGGTCTTTATTAGTTATCTGTTTTATATATAGTAGTGTGTATATGTCAAGAGACCTAGATGTTGTTCCAGATGCTAATACCAGGGTGTCATGGATTTTGAGTGATGTCAGGGAGATGTTATCCACACTGAGTCTAGGGTGAAACATTAATAAACAGCACATCTTACTTTTACTGCCTCTCCTCCCCAGCAGGTTTGATCAGATTTTAAGGATTTAGGTGCTTTATATGCAATTTCTGTACTGAAATGCAGTTTTTGCTTTTCTGGAAGCTACATAAGACGTGTGGCGGCTGTGTCTATGTGCCTGACATTTCCCTCCTCGTCTAGGGACGGATGCTGTGACGGAACATGACTGTGGTGAGAAATGCAGTTGAGGACACGAGACAGACAAGTCCTCTGCGTGCCAAGAAGGATGAACTGCCTTAAAGGGAAACCAGCCACAAAAAAGTATTGATCCCCAACAAAGAATGAATCGCTCACTCGTTAAAGTCTTCCTTGTAGATATCATCAGAATAAGAAGATCCTTTAGGTGTTGAAACATGGAAGGTTTGCATATTTCCCTCACAAGCAGCCTGGAATTTAATGCAATCTTTAGTTAATCTGTAGCTAACTGCTGATAATGGACCGATTTCAGAATATTCTTTTGAACAAAGTATATTTAAATGATGTTTGAAATTTATACTACGATTTGGAGATAGGCTTAGAATTAAAAAAAAACCAAAAAAACCAACCCATGAACTCTGTTGTATCAACAGGAAGCTTCAAGTGAATGATTACTAGAGTTGCTCAAGTGTATACAACATTCAGCAGCGTAGAAAAGGCCAGAGTTCAGAGATGCCTGCATGTTTAAAGATCTAAAATAGGTTCAGTGTGGCCAGAGCAAAGAGAGGGTGACTGAAATGTCCAAGAAAGAAGGTCAGGAGGTGGGCAGAAGCCAAGCCATGTACAACTCTGTCCATCACGTGAACATGACCTTCCCCCTCCCACACGCCCCTCCCAGTGTGTCCAGCCCGTGTCGTTACGTGTTTGTACCTGTGCAACAAGCAGAGCTTCTTTCAGCTGACCTCGTGACATAAAAAAATGGACTAATTTTTTCACATCGCCAGTGGCTATGCAGTATGGAATGACATCATCCTTATCTTCCTGGATCAGCTGATCAGCTCTCCTAATAAAATAACAACAAAGCTTTTTTTTATATAACATAGTAATTTCAAGGTTCTCAGTTTGACTGAGATTCTCTGAAGTCTCTAAAATTTGCATCAGAATCCACAAAGACCTAGATTTATAATCATATCACATAAGGAGGACAAAAGTTTCCTGAAATAGTAAACACTGTTAGTACTTGTTTCCCCTTAGGAAACTACAAATTTTCATATTTTAAAGGCAATGAACATTTCAGGTCTTAAAATTAATGTAGCTTAGCTATTAAAATAAGGAATATATCTTTCTGATAAGTTGTTACCTGGATATGTGTGATGGGACATCTACTCTCAATTGGATTAATTCATATGTGGGTGTCTACTTCACTAAAGACAGAGAATTTTAAGCGTTTTAGTGAGCACAGCGATTGGCGAGCCCCTGAATGCAAGTAGCCTAAGAATCATTAAAAAGGATAATTCAAGAAAATTTTATTTCACTGTTACTTATATTTAACAAACATGAAATTTATTTGTTTTGATTTTTTCCCTACTCACTGTCATAACTGGCTATATTTTTGCTGTGCTCATATGCTGGAAAGGGTTAAGGAGCTTTGCCCCAGGCAAGGTAGCTTAAAGAAAAATAATGTTCCCAATATGTGAGGGGGGAGCGGAGGCCTGATCTTGAAGATTATGAAGGATATACATGTGTCTCTGTCTCTCTACATCCATCACTGTCTGTCTGTCTGTCTCTGTTTCTCTTTTCCTGTTTTATGTCCCCATTACTTTCTCAGTGACCAACCTCGTTAATGCCACTCTTAACGTTCAATCTCAGTTTTACTGAGAACTAATCTGGTATATTTAATTTATGCTGGCACCTGCATTAAACTCCATTTCAATTGCCAACCTTTGGGTGGGTGCAGTAGACACTTTTTTATTTAATAATAAAACAACAATTTTATTGTTGTTTGCCTAGATCGCTGTTAACAGTCTCCAGTTCATGGGGTCATTGGCGTCTTCCCTAACAACCAGGCTTTCACCATCTGACCCTGATTTCCCTGTTACAGCTGTTTAGAAACAAGATTCTCTTCCTGGGCATTTAGAAATAGGACTGAGAGACTGCCGATCGATCTTTCTGAATGGCTGGATGCATAAAACATGAACTTAGGAGTTGCAGGGAGATGATTTTCTGGCCACCATGTGAACTAAGGAGCAGAGAAAATCAGGTGTTGGTTTTCAAAGATAAATGAAAAAGACTCTTGTTTCTTAGGTTGAAACAAAATTGTTTTGTGAAATAAATACCCTCTGCTAACCTGACTTTATTAAGGTTTCAGTGGGAGCAGTGACATTTACCATTGTGTAGTAATTGTACACACAACAGAAGACACATGAACTTAGAATTACTTTGGATTCTCAGAGCTTAGTCTAAGGAGCCTGCAGTCTGAGGGCTGGAGCTAGCTAATGCTTAACTGATTTGGGGAGAGTAGGTGCTGGGGAATGGTCCACTTTGCCACGGCTAATGCGTTAATCCTTCTGTATTTCATGCTTGGTCTCTGATTGATTTTATGGGTACACGTGAGTTACAGTTGAATTTTTTTTCTAAACCCTGTCCCGTGAAACGAAAACCAAACTTCATTTTTAATGCCAGAAGCAAGGTAATTACTCATTAAATAGTCCTCTATGGTAACTGGCACGTAGTGAGCGCTAAATACCTGTGGAACCAATGAATAGAACAGAAAGAGAGCAGTCTATGTTTCCCCCTCAAAAGATACGTGGTGGAAGCCCTAATCCACGGTACCTGTGAGTGTGACTTCATTTGCTGATATAATTAGTTAAGACGGGGTTGTACTGGATTAGGGTAAACTCTAAATCTGATATGACTGGTATCCTTATTAAAAAGGGGGAATTTGGACCCAGAGACGCACGGGGGATAATGCCACGTGAAGACTTAGCAGAGCCTGCAGTGCCAAGGGCTGTCGGTAACCACCAGAAGCCAGGGGGAGAGCACGGACCTGATTCCTTCTCAGAACCTCCAGCAGGAAGCAACACTGCTGACAACTTGATAGCCGGGAGAGAATACATTTCTGTTGTTCTAAGCACTCGGTTTGTGGTCCTTTCTTATGGCAGCCCTAGGAGACCAATACACCTCAGAAGAACTCTTGTTTGTTTATTACGTTCTAGAACAAGGACATCCGGTTAACCTTGTTCAGTGGTAAAACCCTCTTCATCATCAGAACTACCTTGTATACATGCAGAGGACACAGCAGGAATTAGTGTCCACAGAGAGAATTTCTGAGATTATTTATAGAATGACTATTTCACGAACTTTGCTAACCTTCAAGAAATCTTACCACTTATATTTCAATAGCAATACATTAACCAGTGAGTATGTTGACTGATCTGTCATTTCCTCCATCAACATGGGGGAATTTGCCTTCTACCACTGTTCTTATCAGATGTCAGCTCAAATATAAGAACGCCAAATGACTTATAACCGATTCATTTAATTTACCGTACCAGGAGACATAAAATTCAGTTATCATTTAAAACAACATAAAAGTAAAAAATCTCAAAGGCTACTAGCATACTTATATATTGCTTCTATTTTAACAAAATGTAAAACATCTGCTTGGACACAGACTCTCTGCCTCACCTCTGCATCAACTTCTTCCAGTATTTCACAGACACCCCTGGCGCAACTGACAAGGCTTTGTCCCACTAGAACAGGAGAAAAGAAAAGCAGAAACATACCCATTTTGATTGTACCGGCTAACTCTTAACAGACTTTTAAAAAAATGAACTCATATTTATAACACAAGTTTTTATTAGAGTGTTTGGATTTCCAGGCATATTTTTTGTATACTATCTCATGCATTCCCTAGGGTATAAGTATTACCATAGTTTAAAATAAAATAAGATATATAAATTCCCTGATTTAGCAGGGAAAATCCCAAGCCTACAGAGAAAGAAAGAGAGGTGGAGGGAAGGGGGGAGCAGAGAGAGAAAAAGAAAGGAGGTTGGGGGAAGGGGTAGTACATAAAGTATGTAGTTTGAAAAATATACTAACTCACCTTCCCACACAACACCAGAGTAATCTGGTCTATGGTATTCTATGTTCTCTTTTCAAAGTCATATATACACTGAAATTTTTATTTCACTGTTACTTGTATTTAACAAACACGGCATTTATTTCTATTTGTATTTTTTCCCTACTCATTGTCATAAATTTTATTTATTGTCATCTCTCCCTTTATAATTGATATTCCTGTCTTCATATTTTAAAAATTAGCCTACTACTAAAAGAAGCTCGCTGTTCAGTTAAGGCTGATTGTGACTGTTGTTTGAAGACACAGATTTCACTGAATTCAAGTCTAGAAGGGAACTGAGGAGAAAATATTCTGAAATATCACTACAAAAATCAAAACTTCATTTTAATTAAGGCTCTCCGAGACAGGCAAGTTCTACTGCAAATAAAGCTAGAAAATTGGTAATTAGCCTGAAAATAACAGGTTAGGAAATTTTTAACACTACATTGTTTATAATCATGTTTTTTGGGGGAAATTCGTCTTTATTATAGTAGGGATGAATGGAAGAAAGAAATTGAAATGTAGATTAAATTAACTTTAAAATCACCAAGCTCTTTCAATAAAAACATGTGTTGCAAGTGAAAAGAATAAATGTTTTCCTAATCTCATACTATCAATTTTACAGAAATAGAAGGTATTTGTAAGGCGGTGATCATGAACAATTATAAGGACACCTATATTTCTAAAGGGTTGCAAGCACAGTTTTTTGGATCATTAAGTCCATTGATGAAACTGCACAACAACAAAATTATTAGCTCCATAAGTAAATGCCTGATTAAATTATCTTGAATTAAATTGGAATTAAATATAATTTTAAATTATATACACCCAAATATATAACTCAGAAAGATAAAGAATTACACTGTTCTACCAAATTTATTTATTCTTTTTCTCCTTCACTTGATATTCTTTCTAGAAGTGCCCTGTTAAAGAAGTTACTTTTAAGTCATACCTTTATTTCTTCATAAGAAAAATTTCACACTGCTCCTAAGTTAAACATTTTTTTAGTTTGCAATTCCTTTTAAATAACATTTTTAAATGGTACACTTTATTATCATAGATCAAGGAGTAATTCATTGTTTTTCTCTAATGTATGGGGAGATACAAAGGTGAGCTAAATTTAATTTTGATACAGTTTAATGTAATGTTACTGCTTAGTTTTACTTCATATTATTTATAAGTATGCTTTTTTTTAAGTTAGTTTTTTTAATAGATCTTTATTGGAGTATAATTGCTTCACAATACTGTATTAGTTTCTGTTGTACAACAAAGTGAATCAGCCATTTGCATACATATATCCCCATATCCTCTCCCTCTTGAGTCTCCCTCCCGCCCCTCTAGGTGGTCACAAAGCACCGAGCTGATCTCCCTGTGCTCTGCGGCTGCTTCCCACTAGCTATTTTACATTTGGTAGTATATATACGTCAATGCTACTCTCACTTCGCCCCAGCTTCCACATCCCACCCCCGTGTCCTCAAGTCCATCTTCTATGTCTTTATTCTTGCCCTGCCACTAGGTTTGTCAGCACCATTTTTCTTTTAGAGTCCTAATATCATGCTTTGTAATTATAAAATTAATTAACCAAGAGCTTTTCAGAAATTATCAACCATGGAATGAGTCCACGTCATTCTAATCTTTTATTTTTCATGGGTAGGAGAATTTCTGTTGACCTAAAAGTACACATGCCAAAAAATGAAAGGCTCAATAAATCTTCCCAAACTGAATACTAATGTAATGAGCTCCCAGATCAAGGAACAGAAGCCCCTCCTCTCTTCTGCTCTATTTTAGTCACCACCCATTTCCCAAAGGAAACCACCATCCTGAATTTTAATAGAATGGATTCATCCAAACCTTTTTGGAAAACTCTGTTTTGTTGATTCAGTGCTCTCTAAAGATCAGAATGCGCCTTCACCAGCTGACCCTCAGAGGGGGTCAGTGTGGGGCTGACAAACAGTATTAGCAAGGGGAATTCACTGGGAGCAGATCAGCCAACATAGATTGTTTTAGGAATCCAAGACTAGAGTCGAGGACAGTGGTTCTCACAGGTTAGCTTGTTGGGAAGAGAAGCTGGAGGGCTTAGAAAGGCACCTGTCATTGGGCTCCATCCCCCGAGTTCCTGATTCGGTAGGTTTGGGTGGGAAATGCACGTCTGAGGAGTTCCCAGGCATGCTGATACTGCTAGCCGGGATCTCACTTGGATAGCTACTGCTCTGAGGTATACCCCTGGTATCAGATTGGCAGAGCACCAACCAGGCCTGGAAGAAGACAAGCTTGATATTTAGTATCTAACTGAGACTCGGGACACTGTGTGAGACTCCTTGGTTTTGCTTTAATAGCACATTTTACCTCTCCAAGTTCCACCATCAGCTCACAGTATCTCCGGATCTGTCCTAATCGCAAGTGTATTTCAGCAGCTTCCTTCAGTCTTTCCTCTTTAGTAGGGACGCCAATACCACCACCAAATTTCGACATCTTGATTGTGGTTAGTTCCTGGGCTTCAGACTGGTTAAGAAGAAAATGAAATGACCTAAATTCTGTTATGCAACAGTTAGTGATAACAGATCATTATAAAAGCATTATACAGACACATATTTTATAAGCATATCGCACTGGAAATATTAAATATTTTTTAAATCAATGCTTTTTATCTATAATATATAATACCTCTTTAAAAACAATATTTTGGTGTGGTGAAGAGTCGGGCTCGGGTATGCCTGGTGTGGGTGGGAAGAAGCTAAATCCCATTTTCCTTAAAACTCACCAGAAGTCCAGAGGCCAAAAGGCAGTGAGTGATAAAGTGGTATGTAACTGGTGAAAAAATATATAATAAATAAATAAATAAAAACTAAAAATTATTCTAATTGGTTTCTATACTATCAATAGGTAACTGTTACAGTCATTAGGTGTTTAGTTTGTGACTTAGAAGGTACTTCTTTATGAAAATAGCTGCTTCCTATCACCATCAAATCCACATCCCTGGCATGATTCTCTCCATGGTCTGACAATTAAATAGTCACCCACTGATACTTCATTGCAAATATAAAAGCTTTTTCTTCTTTCTGGTCTCAGGACTGGTTTACTGTTGGAACTGCATATCGCTTCATGTATAAGGTGACTAGTAGTTTTGTACTGAAATTCATTAAGGGATAAAATATGATCAGTTTTAATAAAATATATCCCAGAATACAGCCTAGTAGGACTCTGAGACAAAAATCAGAGTAGCCCATACATACAATCATCTGGTAAGAGTGTAAAGGTAAAGCATTTCAACGGCTTTCCAGGTGACCTTTGAAGAATTTCACGAGATTCAACCTATGAAAACCATGGCTGCCTTAATCTGTTCCCCAAATAATTGATACTCTCGTGATCAGTTTTTACTGAAGGTTTATGTCCTCAGTGTTCACTTACTTCAGTCTACCAACTCTAATTATATATGCAAAAAATAATTTTCATATTTTAATAGTGAAAAGGCAAAACAATTTTGTGTTTGAGTACATCACATCTGCATACTTTACTTACTGTTCGGAATGTAATCAGATGTTTCAAATGCATTATTCCTTTACAGTAGTTCTGAGGAAGTAAGCTATCATCTTGCCCTTTTATCACAGCAACTAAGTCCCATAAATTGTCACTGCCACCCGGAGGCTAAAAAGTTGATACAGAACATCCAAAGATAGAAAAATGAATTAAAAACCCCACAGCATTTTGCACCTTTAAAAATATAATGCAGGCATATCTAACTTGAAAAATTACCAGGATAATAACTATACTCTATCTTATTTATTGTTTCTGGTTTCCATTTAATTTTTTTGTTTGTTAGGCCCTCTGAGATCCTTGTTGGATTAATGCATGCACCCAAATTGTCTATGGAGGACCAGAGGGGAAAAGCTTTGTTCGTTGCGAAAGATCCTTGAATCACCCACAGTCCCAACAAATAGCCTCTATGTATACAAATGTGCGTGTATAAGCGTGTGTGGTATAATATGAAAATTCTGGATATTTTCAAATGTATATAGTAGAAACTGTTATAATTTATAAAATAACACTAAATTTAAAATCATTTAAGGTCGGTGGCAAACTTTTTTGATTACATATTTTGTTAGCTCAGAAATAATCTCAGCTGTCTATTACCATGTGGAAGATCACGAATAGTTCTTGAGGTGAAAAGGGTCTTCAAAACAAAACACGCGGTTCTGAAGTGCAAGTAATAATTAAGAAGGAAAAGTTGATTTATTGCCAATAATAAAAGATAGTAATATCAAGGCGAGGGCCAGAATAGAAGGTAAGGAAGCATGCTGCTATAAAAGCAGACATGGAGACCACACAGCCGCAGCTAACAAGTTAGGAGGTAGACCGGTAGCTGAAGTACCCTAAAGGCTGTCAGAAATGCTACTGATTAGTCAATGATCGATTTTATCAGTGTTAGTAGGGTGGAAACAGCAAATTACCTTCTTCTGTCTCTTTTTTAATGTCTCATTGCCCTCACGACTTATGGACCATTTGCTTTCTTACACTGGGATGACACATGTAAATATGTGATAACTTAATGACAAAAAGTTGTCATGATTCACTTTGGCAAAGGGGAGATTTTCACATTTAATTCCTCTAATACTTACTGATAAACATTCTGAAAACCATCTTAGTTTTTTCACACGAGGGTTGCCACTTAGTTTCTCTATCTCCTGTTTGATGTCTCTTGACACTTTGCCACACAGCAGAGGGGGCATGCCTTGTTCTACAGCACAATCTGGAGAAGAGACACAACAACTCAGTGAGAAAACAGCGCTTATAAAATCGTATTTAGAAAGAAGATCTAATACATGCAGAGTTTCCATACCAGTGTTCCCGATAATTTCTTCCCAGGATCTATCTGCCAGAATATTTATTTGTAAAGGAGTGATTAATGGCGTTAATGACCAGAGTCTCACCGTAGAGTCCCGGGAGCACGAGGCCATAGTGAAGGGGCGGCGTGGGTGGCATGTTAAACCTGATGGAAGAAATAAAGCCATTTACTAATGGAAGCACTGAAAAATATGTTTTATTGATGTGTACCTCCTAACCCTTCCACAGAACTGAAGTTGTGGAGAAGTGTTTTAAGTAACATTTCTATCCTGGCTGAAAACAATACACAGATGTAAAAAAAGTATTTAGCATCTTCTGTAGATATGAATACAGAGTTGAATAATTATTAGAAAGCAGATGGTCCTGGATGAAAGTGTTGGAATTACATTTCAGTTGGTATGTCAGTGAGCTGACTGTCATCCCCATGGAATACACAGTGATCCATGGGTGGGTGGATGTTCTCATTACACGATAAAGAAAGGCTTGAGGACCTTTCATTTTAGAATGTCCAGAAATGGGATTCTCTCCCACACTCAGTCCCACACTGCAGTAACTAAAAGGCCATTGGCGTAAAGCATATGGATACAATGACTAGGTGAGGGTTAACTGCTCTCAATAATCATTTTTGCATTCTTAACGTACCTACTCAACCCCATCAAGGTTTGGGTGCTACAAATGAGGGTAAAATCATGTGCAAAAGGTAAGGAATCTGATTTTCCATTCCCAACTCATTTATAGTAAAAAACTTTGTACTATATTAAGAAACAAAACATTGCCCCAAATATCCAAAAATAGAGGTAAAGGAATGGCTAACTACGTCATACCTAAGTTATTAAGGACTTCCTGTTTTACAACTTACCTTTGGGGTGATGGTAAGGTAACGGAGAAAAATCCAAGCCATACATGAGAATATGTGCAAGGGTATATGTGTGCGTGCGTGCATGCGTGCGTGCGTGTGTGTGTGTATGTTTCTCTACAGGGATAGAGAGAAAGACACCACGGTGCTAACAAGAGTTATTTTCTGATTATTTCTGATGACATTTTCTATTATAGTCTGTGTATTCTGATATTTAAATAGTAAGCATGTATACTTTCTACTAAGATAAATGTTATTTCAAAATGAAACCCTGTAAGACTTCTTCAGAAATACTGTCTTGCTCAGAAATTATAATCATGAATATAGCAAAATTTAAAAGTACATGAAAAACACTTTACCGTATACATCTGCGCCATGATCGTACACGGTATCCAAACAAGCTCCTTCCCGAGTGTCCCACACTTTTATAGTATAGTCCCAGCTGCCAGATATTAGTAGGTATGGGATCTCAGTATTCCACATTAATCCCCGCACAGGTGCCGTGTGTCCTCTAAGAACGTTTATGCATGCATCTTTAGTATAATCCCAGATTCGAACAGAACTGAAAACAGAATATTATGTATATAATACAAGTTATAATTTATCTAGAGTATCAGCATATTCTTAATGGAACACAATGATTATTTCTCAGTATATTGAAAAAACATTTTATGTTTCAATATATGTTATGATTCTCTTCTTTTTAGCAAATAAAAATGAATTTTATTTATTTTAAAATGAATAACTAACTAGGCTAGAGCCATCCTATTCCAATATTTTTTCCTTACTTTTACTGGTCATTAACCCCTGATACTAAATATATGATTTCACAGTTTATGTGTTTAAAAAATTGCTTTCTTAAAATAAAATATCCAGAACAGGTAAAGCCAAAGAAAAATATGACTAACAACATGTATACGATAACTTAAGAGCACTCAAATTATTTGTGTAACTTGAAAATACAGTATGTATGGTGACGGGTATTATTTGAAAAATCAATTCGTATCTCTGCTTTTATCAATACAGGAAACACTTCATGTTTTTGTCAGTTAAATAAGTTTCTTAGTCTGTGGAATCACTCTCAGATCAAGTACAAAATTTAAATATAAATGGGTTCATAATATTACTTGAATCTACTGACTGTGTAGAGTACAAATGTTACTGAAGGACAATTTGAACTCAAAATCAATTTAAGACCTCCAAATGCCAACTCTGCTTGGACAATTCATAATAATCTTTTAGTTAAAGATTTATATAAACCTGAAAAATATCAAAATATTAATACTCCAAAGGTTATATTACACTATTAGGAGACATACCACATATTTTATTTCTTAAGGCATATCTCTTTCTGCTATATATAAAAGACTCCTTTCTTCTTTTTCCCCTTTATACCAGGACAGGATAATGTGGTTACTATATACCACAACTTTTACTTGCACCAAGTAAGATTTTTCTTACCTAGATTTATCTCATATTTAAACAGCCCAAACTGTACCATGCAAATGTATCTTGTCTGGATATAAAATATAGACAAGATTTCAGAAACTTCCATAAACCCAGAAAAAAATGTTATGTCACTCATTTCTAAAATATCTTCTTTTCATGCTAACATACATAATCATCTTCTTTTATTCCATTCTTAATGAAAACAGAGTACAGCTGTTTTCCACATTAAATATGGGAACATTATTAAAAATCAACTCGTCTCTACATGTTACAAAGGTTTATTGTTTCAGACGTTTTTCCCTTTCCCAACAGATTTCTGTTAACTTTGTTCCTAATAAGAGAGAAATAAGCATCTATTGCAAGTACAATAAATAAGGAAATAGAAATCATGAATAAGATGCTAAGTATGGAAAAATTTAATTTACTTTTAGTTGGATGCAACTAGATACTTGTTAACTGCCTACTTGTTAAGTACATGTTTAAAATAGTTCCACATACACGTTGGATCATATAAATAAGTACACTTCTAGAAAATTACAAGCTTATGAATTTTAGGACTAGAAAATTAGAATCCAAAAATACATACCCATCATCAGAGCCACTGCAAAGAACTCCCTCCCTCAGAGGAGACCACCTAACATGGAACACCTTCTCTGTATGCCCACTAAACACTTTCAATGGTTGATCTGAACTGGTGGCCACATAATAGACACGAACATTTTTGTCTTCACAGCCAGTGGCTATCATGTCTCTGAAATATCACCCACGGCACATAAAAAAATAAAAAGTTTGATACTATTTGTTACTGATAGCTTTTAAATGCACACAGTTCTAACTTCTAAAACGAGAATTTTTTGCTTCCTTAATGAAGTTACACTGAAAACTTACATAAGTAAAAACCTCATTTACAGCAACTGCTCTAGTACAGAGTTTCTCAATGTTTCCTTTCAATCAGTTGTGTTTTTTATTTATGAGAGATAATGGCACAGTCATTTCTATACATTCTTTTTCAAGATGTCTAGATTCATAACTTTAGTATTTCTCAGACTTTTATATTTTGCAACTACTGGGTCTTAAGAAGGGTCTTGAATGGTCAGTGACTGAGATTTGCTTAATTGCTGGTAGGCACGTTATTAATTACTACATGCCCTGACCGCTGGTAAATTTTGTTGTGGTAGGGATATAAATAGCAATGCTTCCCCCAGAAGTGTGCTAGGAAAGCTCCCCGCAGAGCCAGGGTCGTCTCATCTGACAGTAAGTCACATTCCTGGTTTTCCAATTCTCTCTGGTGAGATGCTTAACTGTTTGATCCAACAGAATCCTCTGGGAATATAATACGTGGATCTGATCTTTTAACGATCTTGGCTCTATCTCTAAGAGAGTGAGAGAGCTAAGCAACTATTTGTACCCTAGCCGTCATGCCTGGAATACTGTTCCCAACGGAATTCGAGTACTAGGCAGACCTGTGGCATCAGGTACCAGCCAGAACAGTCTCCCCGAGGAACACTAACAACCGTATAAACAGTCCCCAGACTTTAAAGGTAAAGAGGGGAAGTTACACGTTTTGGACCCAGCTGTTATCAAAACCTTCTCCAAACTTCAAATTGTTGATTTTTGTTGCATGGGTTGTAATACCTGTATTTATTTAACCTTACATGCATAAATACCCCAGTTGGTAAACTGCATGCCAATCTATAAATGTGTCGATTACATGTGCCCAAGGCCCACTGATAAACAGCCCGTTCCTCTATGTGGGAAAATATATTTTGCATAATACAAATATTTACACGTATACACGAGCATATTTCTGTATATATGTCTATGCAGATACATAAAGATAAAATCTTAGAAATGAAAAAATATTCAAAGAAGGTACATACAGATATCCAAATTATCAATTCAGAAATATCTTATGAATAAACTTTTATAAGTTCAAGGTGTTTTTCACTTATCTCCTAGGATGCTAAGTGGAATATAAATACAGAAATTAGAACATTTAGAAAAGATTTTTAAAAATAATAGTGAAATTTTAAAATAAAAAATGAAATTTATTAGGTAGGCTTGGTAGTAAACACAATAGTTAAGTATAAAGGACTTTTTTTTTAAAAAAAACTTTTCTTAACCAACAAGGCATACTGCATTAATTTCTAATTTTTATTCCTACCGGTCAAATTCTTATTAACCCTATAAAACAGAGAAATAAGAATGTGGAACTGTTCTGTTGATCATATGCAAGGTAATTCTACTCATTTTTATATTCAACAAATATTTATTAAACATCTGGTTTTTTCAAGGCATAGTGAGGGTCAGAAGTACAGTGTTTTGCTGATAATATACTGCTAAAAACAGATAACCACTACTGATCTCATGGAGCTTACATTCTACAGGGTGAAGCAGCCAATTCACAAATAAAACTTAATTTTATGATGTTAAGTGCACCCAAGGCTTATTATACCATAGGGGAAATTTACCTACTATGGGGGTCAGGGAAGACTTTTCTCCAAAAGTGGTTTTTTGAGCTGAGAGCTGAAGGATAGGGAGAAGTTACTTATATCCGGCCCGGGTTGGGAGGAGTTGTATGTGGTGGGATGGGAAGTAGAATCCTAGATGGAAGGGGAAACAGGAGTGAAAGCCTTGGGGTGAAAATGAGCTGGCTGGTTCAAGAAATCGAAAGCCACTGTGGCTGGATATAAGGAACAAGGGAAGCAAGGCTTGTAATGTGATACTAAAGTACAAAGGAATGGGATTATACAGGGACTCCCTTGTAGGACTGGCTAAGATTCTGCACATTATCCCAAGATCAATGGGAAACTGTTGAAGGATTTAAGCAGGAGAATGCCGTGCTCACATCTGCGGTTTTAAACGCTCACTCTGACAGCAACCTAGAGAACACAGAGAGAGGAAGTGGTGACGAAAGGTGTGAATTCTGGAATTGATTTAGAAGACTTTTGCAGAAGTCCCAAAACAGACAAATGTCATTAGTTTAGTCGCTGGAGGGATGGTTGGGTAAAGAAGGATATTTAGATGGAGGATATGACAGGAATTGATGGCTGGCTGCAAGTGAAAATTGAGAGATAATAAGGTCTAAAAGAAGAGGGCTTCCCTGGTGGCGCAGTGGTTGAGAGTCCGCCTGCTGATGCAGGGGACGTGGGTTTGTGCCCTGGTCCGGGAAGATCCCACAGGCCGCAGAGCGGCTGGGCCCGTGAGCCATGGCCGCTAAGCCTGCGCGTCCGGAGCCTGTGCTCCGTAACGGGAGAGGCCGCAACAGTGAGAGGCCCGCGTACCGCAAAAAAAAAAAGAGAAGAGGTCAAGGATTTGGGCTTTAGCAGTTTGTTGTTTGCATTTTCAGGCCACTGAGGTGGGAAATACTGCAGAAGAGCTGGTCACGAGCTCATTTTAGAGCCTCTAACCGGGGACCTCCCTGGCAGTCCACGGTTAAGACTTTGCCTTCCAATGCAGTGGGTATGGGTTCGATCCCCAGTCGGGGAGCTAAGATCCCACATGCCTCGGGGCCAAAAAAACCAAAACATAAAGCAGAAGCAATATTGTAATAAATTCAATAAAGATTTTAAAAATGGTCCACATAAAAACTTTTTTTTAAAAAGTACCTGTAACTGTGTAATAAATGCTTCTGTATTTACTGGAAGAAACTCATAGATCCATCATTTTGTATAATATGTGATTTGACTCAGAACACAGTGTAATAAGGTTTTAATATTTTAGTATGTATATTTTACGACTCTAATATGGAAAAGCATAATTCACATAGTTTTCACAATATTTAAAGAAAGTTTGAATTTTTAAAGATAATTTATATCCCATCAAAGAGAGGTTTGAAACACAAGATTCTTGGAAGTGCAGGGGCTTAAAGGATCAATTTTAGTGGAGGTTTGACTTGGATTAATTTTTAAATCTAAGCTGATCTTTAATGCCAGGCTCTTAAGCAAGGTTGACCTTTCAAAACCATTCTAAGTTCTGTGTCATGGGAAATCACCCAAGGCCGTGGCATTTGCATTAGGTGGAGGCAATGGAAAGTCACAGGGAACAAAATACCATTGCACAGATTCCTAAAAAGGGTTCAGAGAAAGGGCCACGTTCCTCAGAAGACACACACAGATTGGACTGATTTCCATGTTTCATTAGCTAGTCATATGCTTTTCCTTAAAGCAGCAGGAAATAGCTTGAAAGTAGGAAATCAGTATTTCTAAATCATATAAAAACCTCACGGAATAAAAACAGATGGTTACACATGCAATTACAAGGCTAGGCAAAGGGAATATTACCTAAAAAGAGTCATGAATATTACCTATGGAAATAACCTTAAACTTTATGGCTATTCAAAATCTCTGAAATGTAATTATTACTTATTTCCGGAAAAAATACTTACCTGTTGTTTTGGCTCCAGTCACAACCAAACACTGCAGCTGGATGTTTGTATTTGTGTAGTACTTTACCATCAACTGTTCGAATAATACTGAAATTAAGTATAATATATTAATAGAAAATTACAACAGTCTAAATACATCATTCAAGGGAAGAAAGCCAGAACTGTAAAATTTGAACATAAGTGTTTTAGGAAAGAGACCTTGTCTGCAAAGCACAAGGAACATTTAAAAGTACTGTGTAAATATTACCAATTATGAGTAAGGATATTTATATCACATAGTATTAATTATGGTAACCCACTGAAACCAATTTAAAGGAGATACATTTTTATTTAGAAACTATTTCTTATATTTTTAATTAGGGAAATACATAGTTTAATACATATATTTTAAAATATATGCATTAGATTTCAGCTTCAAAATTTAACAGTTCAAAATGTATGTTTAAAACAACTCATTTATAGTGTTGGGTGCATGCACTATTACACCAACTGCAAGACATATAATATTTTCATGGCATATTTTAAGTGATACAACTAGAACTTCAGAGGACCCCTTCTCCCAAAACAGATCCTATACACTTTCACTGCAAAAACAAAAGCAGCTCTAATACCCTTCTATTATATTGCCATAGTGCAAGGGCTACTGATTCCATAGGGACACAAAGCTGTGTATAAATTAACGTATTGCAAAGTTTTAAAAGTCTTTGGAAAAGACCCTTTTAAAACATCACTAGGCCCACCAAAACTTTGAGGTTACTGGAGAGTGGTGGTGATCTACACTTCCAAATATTTAGTCATTGACTGTGGTATTTATCAAATAAGTAATGCCCTGAGAATATATGGTAAATCTAATCATGTATCACCTAGTCAAAAAACTCTTACGTACACCTTTCGTATTTTGGTATGTATCAATGAGCAAATGGTCATTTTCAAGGGAAAAAAATCACTAACTGTCGTTTCTGAAAATTTTAACTTCTTGGTAAAGATCTTTGGTTTCCATAACTACTGTATTTTCCACTGAAATTAAAAAGTGAGGATGAGAAGATTTGGGGCTGGGTATAGCAAAACCTAAGAGGAGATAAACTTTACTACTTCTCAACAACCATAAGTGCTTATACTACCCGTCAAAGATGACAATATCTATAGCTATAGGGTAGCACCATTGGACTAAAAACTTTTTTTTTAACTCAAAGGCAATTCTTCCCTTACATATATTTCTTGGAAGCCTCCTTTTTCCTGGGACTCAACAGAATTAAGAAAGCACATATTTCTGAGAAGTTAGTCACTTTCTAAAAATAGGCATTTCCCACAGGCATGGTCTTATTGCTCCTTACAAAGCCTTTTTATCCTTTTAAAAATAATAACACCTACTGTGAACAAGTTTCTAGAGCACTTGATACCTCTTTAATCACTTGCGAAACTGAAATACCACTCCCTCAAAATGTGATGAAATTTAGACTCTGTGAAAGTCCTTTAAGTTTCTTTGAGGTAAGTCACGGTATTCTAGTTAAAATTCGAGTAGTATTTTCATTTAGAAAGAATTAGTGGTTTGTTTATTTTTAAACATCATTGAATTGTTATTTATTACTGATGTATCATAGCAATGTAGCATGTGCCTATGCGGGCTTATAAATAATATTTATGATAGTAGGTAGAGCTGTACAAATGGAATCTCATCGAACATTTTAACGTATGTGCTAACATGATACAATTGATATTATCAAATGTATCTTTTATAAACAGTGTAATTTCATACATAGTACTTACCAGTAACCATCACCACTGCAGGTTGCTATTCTTTTGGAATCTTTATGACTCCAGGCAATGCAGAATATTCCATTTTTTCCATGCTTCAAAAAATGTAAAATACCTATCAATAAGAAATAATTCACCCCTTTTTCCTCTTATTTATTTATTTCTTCTAATATTACTTTGCTATTAGGAACTTGCTCTAGATGATGCTACAGAGACACTACTGTCAACAGCAGAAGGCTGAATACATACTTTAAAGAATGTGTAACGCTGTCAACACTTAAGAAACAAAACCATTGTTTTAAGACATAAATGGGTGGCTCTATTTCCTTTTTGTGGACACTGGTAAACACCCAGAATCTGCTTCCTCAGCCATCTGTAGAATTAAGCTCTGCTTAATAGCTTAATACCTTTTTCTGTAAAAGCCCTTCTGGAGATGAAGATATTTATCTATCTGCTTTCTAACCCAGTTAGGCTCCTAAAACTACAGTATAAGAGATGCTGCAAGCAGCTGTTATTACTGATTGTTCTTCTAAATTTCAAAATTTTATTTTTATGAAACAAAGAAGGTTTAAGGTTATTATTATAACAAATCACTCTCTATTTACCTGTACTCTATGTTTATCTGTATTCTTGGACTGGGAAAGGGTAAAGGAATACAGTCACAGCTGGTATGATGAGAATTTTTAAAAACACAAAGAATATATTTTATACATAGGAATGTCGTTCATCAACTAGGTAATGGGTGAATAAAGGTTGCAACCAATCCACTTCCGAATTTTGTTTAAATCATTTCCGTTTTATATAGCACTTAAATCGTGGCTGCTCTTAAGGGAAGACTAAAGTGACTTTTTATCTGGAGCTTTAAGGCTGTTTTACTAAGGTGGTCTCCAGTTTGCTATTTTTACCTTTCTTGGGGGATCAAGGTGGGTAGCTTTATAAAGATGAACACAAGAATGGAGGTAGTCTCTATACTCACTCAGTTAAGGAGGGGAGGTCCTCCATCAGTTGTGCTCGTCCCCGTGAACGGGGCACTCATGGCTCCCTCACGTCCTGCATTTTATTTGGTGAGGCATGTGTAACTTAGTTAACTGAAGCTGGCACTGTTCATTTTCCCCACATTTATTATCCTAGATGTAAGTGGTTTCGATATTGGTCTTAACTATGCTATTGGAGCTGGGAAAGACATAAATGGACGTAAGAGATGTCCCTGATGCTCAGGGCTGGGCTGCTGGAATCAGGCTGCACCTGCCGAGTGCTAATAGGAAGATACTTAGTTGACAGGACGCCAAGATGCTAGAAGAAGAAATCGACAGATTTGACATCCAAGGATAAGATTCTTGAATTAGGTCAAAAGTTGCTTTTCCAGGTTCATCTTTTCTTCTTATATCCTTACTTATTATGGGATACGCAACGTTCTGGTGATGGGGAGGGCAGAAGGCGGGCTGGGGGAATGCTGAACTGAGAACATTGTTGTTAAGTAGAGAAAGGGAAGGATGACCTGTAGTCCTTTGCCAAAGTTTCCTCTTTTGAGAGCAGAATTGCACACTGGTGGTTGTTGAAGTTTCCCTACGGCTCTGCATTTGTCACATAACTTCCGTAACCCCTGGAAGATCAACGCTACTTGATTTTCAGAGAGAGAACAGTCTTTTGTATAAATGGTTTTAAAGCCTCGATATATAAATAATTATTAAGTAAGTTATATGTTTGATAAACTTCAACAGTAATCATTTGAAATGAATGAAATTTCAAGAAAGTGACAGACAATCCTAGATGCTGTTCACATTTCCCTCCATTCACAACTAACATACTGTAACGAGAGCATACGTATTTACAAAATATTAACAGAACTCAGGGAAATATGAGATGACAATTTAACTCCAAGCAGAAGGAAAAGTACAATCTGTGACACTACAAATAGGAAGAGAGGAGCTTTTGGAACTTGTCATGGAAAAATGGAATTTGAGACTTGGAAGGAAACCTAAGAAATTATATAATCCAACTTCACCATCTTATAAAATGAACAATCAGAAGAGATATGGGAACATATGTACATGTATAACTGATTCACCTTGTTATAAAGCAGAAACTAACACACCATTGTGAAGCAATTATACTCCAATAAAGATGTTAAAAGATAAATAAATAAATGAACAATCAGCTTCAAGGCAATAAAATTATCCTCTCTATGTCAAGAGCTAATCAGTGACAAAATTGGGACCATAATTTGGGTCTTGTTCTGAGTTTAGTCTTTTTCCAACTTTTGAATATTTGCCTAGACAGTTTCGTGGAAGGCGACCCAAAATTCCTTTGAACTCTCATGCAACTTTAGGTGAATTTTTCTATCTTAGGCTCAGCTACATTTTTCAGAATTCATTTTAGCACGTGCATGTCCTCTTGGATTTTCTTCTAATTAAAAGACTACAATGCCACCTGGTGACTCACTAATAAATTAAGAGAGGAAAGCATTTAAAAAACGTGAAGCCATATAAGGCATTATGTTATTCGACTAGCAATAAATACATCTTACCTCATTAAATCGTTGTACGATTTTGCCCTTTTTAATATCCCAAATAAAAGCACCATTTCGAGAAGTTGCTCCAGCAATACAATTTAAATCACCTTAGGAAACAATTTGTTAGACGTTATATGAAATGTCTGCCACAAATGTTAATTCTTTTCAAAAATGTAATTTTTGAAAAAGTAAGACTTGAGTTTGCAAAGTGGCTCTTTTTTTTAAATAATGAAAATTATCAAATGTATGCAAATATAGAAAGAACAGTATAATGCATGAATCCATCATACAATTTCAACAATTATCAAAATATGGTCAATCTTATTTTGTCTATAGCCCCCTACTGGATTTCTTTGGAGCCAATCTCTAACATTGTATCCTTTCATCAATAAATACTTGAGGATGGATGTTTAAAATACAGGAACTCTTTTATTAACATGACCAAACTACTACAATCACAAATAGAAAAATTATCAAAAATTCCTCAATATTATTACATATCCATTCGGTATTTACACTTTTCTGACAATCTAGTAATTTTTTTTTTTTTTTTTTGGTACGCGGGCCTCTCACTGCTGTGGTCTCTCCCCTTGCGGAGCACAGGCTCTGGACGCGCAGGCTCAGCGGCGATGGCTCACGGGCCCAGCCGCTCCGCAGCATGTGGGATCTTCCCGGACCGGGGCACGAACCCGTGTACCCTGCATCGGCAGGCAGACTCTCAACCACTGCGCCACCAGGGAAGCCCTAGTAATTTTTTTAATGGTTAGGAAAGTATTTCTCTAAGAAGGACACATGAAAAAATTCATTTTCTCCATCAAAGACATAAACAATGCTCTTTGTTTTTAAGGAGTTAAAAAAATCTGTTAAAATTGAACTGCAGCTAAGTTAGTAGCTGGTCTTGAATTTTTTGCAAGGCAGTCAAAGAAGAGGTTTGCTCCATTAGAAGAAAGAAATAGCTGTTATCTGTCTCCTAGGAGTAAAAATATGGAGGAATTATTTTGTGATAAATGACTATAAATACTAAAAGAAAAGTCCTCACCACTTTTTTCTAGGGTTTTCATTCTGCTACCCTTCTAGTGCTCTAAAATTATTGGGGGTAAGTTTCCATATTTATATGCACTTCTAAAAATTTCCCAGTGATATCTACTCTAAAAATAAAGGAAATTTTGCAATCATCTATAACCTACTCTACTTCCATCCAGTGTCAACCTTTGCTAATCTTTTAAGTTTCATCCATATTTACCTAACAACAGTGATTCATCAGTAATCACTTTGCAAAAAGTGGCAGAATTTCCATTTTACAACATTTTTATTTTCTTAAGGCAAATTCTCAATGTAGAGAGTGAAATAAGCTTGAAGTAAGATCGGGCCTTCTGTGTTATGATTTGAAACAATGGTTTTCACAGCCACAATTTCTATTCAAGCTTTAGGTTTGAGACTTGAACACGTTTTGTAGAAGAAAGAATGATCAGCTCGTTGCTGTTACAGCGTCACTGCACTGGTGGCCCAATGCCTGTATCTCAACCCAGCAGGCCCTGCTGTGACGATGCAAACTACCATGACTAAGAGCACAGGCTTAAACATCAAATTGACAAGGGTTCACATCTTGACTCCACCACTACTCCCTCTGTATATAATCTTCAGTAAGTTACTCAACCTCTCCGACCTCAGATCCTCTTTAAAAAATGCTGGCTCTCACAATCGAAAGTAAAGTGAAGATGGAGGTAAAGAAGGGAGCAGAAAAGAGTGCTAGTTCTTTTTGTTCCTTACATCTATTTTTCTTTTTTTTTTTTGGCTGTATGCGGGCCTCTCACCGCTGCAGCCTCTCCCGTTGCGGAGCACAGGCTCCGGACGCACAGGCTCAGCGGCCATGGCTCACGGGCCCAGCCGCTCCGCGGCATGTGCGATCCTCCCGGACCGGGACACGAACCCGCGTCCCCTGCACCGGCAGGCGGACCCTCAACCACTGCGCCACCAGGGAAGCCCTGTTCCTTACTTATTAATTAGTGAAGTAACTTTTTTTTCCAATTAGCTTTGGATCTATAATAGCACTAAGTATTTTCTGCTTCAGAGAACAGCTGCTGTCATTAAGACTTGGAAGTAAAAGCTTATTCTAGATCTTCTCACGGTAGGAGATAAGGGATACAAAAATAGTAGTTCTTTACCTTTTTTGTGTCATGGACTTCTCTGAAAATCTGATAGCTATGATAATCTTTGACAGATATAGGAACATGCACACATATGCTAAAAATTATGCATAAAATTCCAAGAGAATCCCAAATTCTCTGAAGACATCAAAACCCTGACAGCCCATATATTCAGGGCTAAAAATCTCTGTGCACAAGGAGATAAGCTAAAAAATAAGCTACATCTTGGTTATAAGTGGGTTTTAAATTAATATGTTAGTATTAGGACAAATAAGTAAAGCATTCTACATAGTTTATAAAGTGAAAAATTCATTTTAGGTGTGTAAAATTATTTATTACAGGAAGAAAATATTTGGGAAGAAAATGTCAGAGGTTTCACAGGACATCTCTTTTTTACGTACAGGAAGGTATAAAGGTAGCATCATTCTGAGATCAAAGAAAAGACCCTATTATAGCATAAAAGTTCTTCAATATTACAAAAGTGGAGTTTATATAGAATCACATGCTCACAATTAAACTGTGATGATATATAATCATTCATATTCACAAAAGAGATGTATCAGAGAAAGACAAGTATTATAATTTTTAGAAAATACATGTTTTATCTTCATATATTTGATTCACATGAAAATTTTAAGGAAAACTTCTATAATGTAAAATACACTACACCTTTATAGGCACATCTATACAAATGCAGCTAAAACTAGATGCGTCAGTATCATCCTGATTTACTGGGGCTTTTCTTCATGACTATGTCATATAGAAGGGCCGAGAAATCAACGTGCTTGGGCAAGCAGTCTACTCTACAACCCACAAAAACTGCACCAACCACTATGTTGGTACTAATCTGCCTCCACAATCATTTGGAGTAAGATGACACTGTGAGGAAGAAGATAATACAAATGAAAATAAAAGTTAGGAAAGTCGGGCTTCCCTGGTGGCGCAGTGGTTGAGAGTCTGCCTGCCGATGCAGGGGACACGGGTTCGTGCCCCAGCCCCAGAAGATCCCACATGCCGCGGAGCGGCTGGGCCCGTGAGCCACGGCCGCTGAGCCTGCGTGTCCAGAGCCTGTGCTCCGCAACGGGAGAGGTCACAGCAGTGAGAGGCCCGCGTACCACAAAAAAAAAAAAAAAAAAAAAGTTAGGAAAGTCATTTAATTGTATTCCTGATTTTAATAAAATACTTCTTACCTGGAGCCCATGAAAGGGAATAAATAACCCCTTCATTCCCTGGGGAAGTGTACACTGCCGTCAGTGTGTTTATATCCCAGACTTTTATTGTGCCGTCAAAGGAAGCTGTTGCTAAAAGATTGGGATCATCAGGTTTGAATTTGCAGTCAAAGATAGTTTCCACATGACCCTAGGGATGCAGCATAAAAAAACATAGAACAAACCCAGACAAAATGTGAGTCCTCAGCAGGGCTGTATTCTATTTCACACAGAGGCTTAAGGATCATGAGAACAGAAGTTCGTAGACTCATAGAATTATTATGACTCCATAATAGAAATAAATCTTAGAAAACACTTAATCCAAGCTTGCTCATTTCATGAATGAGAACAAGAAAGCTCAGAGTAACTGGCAGAGGTGGACTTCTCCTTCCTTCTGAAAGAATATTCTATTTCTCATTTTGCTTCCAAAATATACTACAACTATGTGATTTTCCACTACACAAAGGAGTAATGTAGCCCACACAATAATGGGAAAACTACCAAATGCAGAGTAATTCTGATAAGCTAAACAGACATTAATATTTAAAGAAGTTTAATGTTTATAATGTTTACAATTAAATAATTTTAATAGTTCTATACATTTTTCTAAAATGTTTCAATCAACCAAGATAAAGTCCTAATATATGATTCTCTATGAAAATAATTTTAGAATATCATCAATAATACAAAAGTAAACATCATTTTATACACAAAATAAGTATTGTGTATAAAAGAATGACTACAGACATACCAAGTCCCTAAGAAAATCCCACTTCTTAGCTCCCATATCATAAAGTCCAACTCCACCATCCAAGAAACAGCACACTGCGTGACCAGGAGGAACAGAAAATGCTTGATTCTGTGTCAAAGTTGGGGGTGGTACTGCTTCACTCGTTGAGGATGTATAATGATTTTTGGTTGGGGACTGGATTGAAACTAGAAAAGAAAAAAATAAATAAACAAGTAAACATTTATGCCAGTATCTTCCCATAGGCTGGAATGAAGCCACAGGACTTAATTTACAAAGACGCTCTTTGTTTTCTTTTATCCAGAATTTATATCAGTAAACTCTTAAGCAATGATCAGGTTTTATGCCACAGGAGTACTTTAGCAGCATTGCCCATATTTATATATACAAAATGGGATATTATTTTGAAAAGAGGTGTATAGAAGTGCAGGTGGTGCAAAATGAATGAAAATTAGTTTCTGAGGAATCACAGTATGTGGTGAATATTTGGTTTCTTATTGCCCCATAAATTAAAGCACAGCACGATTATTTCTGAATTAAAAGTTTCTTTCAAAGTGCTGATGTAATAGCTTACTTCTTCCTCTATACAAGCAGACACACACGCACCTGAACTTTTTTCTTTTAAAACTAATAACTCTCTTCCCCTAATTTTCAATCCAATGAAAATAATTTTTTTTTTCTTTTTTTTGCGGTACGCGGGTCTCTCACTGCTGTGGCCTCTCCCATTGTGGAGCAACAGGCTCCGGACGCGCAGGCTCTGCGGCCATGGCTCACGGGCCCAGCCGCTCCGCGGCACGTGGGATCTTCCCGGACCGGGGCACGAACCCGTGTTCCCTGCATCGGCAGGCGGACTCTCAACCGCTGCGCCACCAGGGAAGCCCGAAAATAATTATTTTTGATATTATTTATAATTCACTTTAATTTAGCACCTAAATTAAGAATTACAACTGATATACATTTGCATCTTAATTTCTCTCTTCTTCCTAGACTTTCATAGACTTTCAATTACATAAATGTCTCCTTGTTCAGTTATTTTCTTTGTATTCTTTATCACATATTTTGTCTTCTTTCAAAAAGCTTTTCCTTAGAACATAAATATACTCTTGTAAATATAATTCAAAATAATGATACCACCATAAATTATCAGACCAATCTAGATTAATTACACACTGGAATATAAATATTTCCCAGTATATTGTCTTTTTTGACTCAAATATAATAAAGTCTTTCTTATTGCATTCATTAGGATAATACTCATTTCTTAGAATCGGAGAACAACAGGCAGTCCAAACTAGAATGAACCATTAATAACAAAAGAAGCATTTGGTTCAATGAAATTTTGCTGAAAGTTTGGTTAAAATTAATATAATCCATGACTGTTTTCTAATATTTTAATTTGTTGATATTATAGGTGGTTTTGATACCCTTTATGCTCCTATCAATCCATAGTTCATCTTTTTTTCAGAATTTGATGATTATGTCTACATTTAAAGTTTTTCATTTTTACATAAATTTTCTTACGCCACGCTTTCTGTTACATTAAAAAATTGGGAGAAAAAACTATCAACAACCTGAAAGGAATGACTCAAAAATGACAAGATCAGTATGTGCTTCTTTATATTTCCCGACTTTTCTCTAATGGGCCTGGACCACTTTTGCAATAAGAAAAATATAAGGAAGTAAAGAACCTATGATATTTCAGTCATCTTACGAGATGGGTGTTCACAGCAAATAAACAAAGAAAAAAATAGTTCCAAAAAATGCAGGATATGTAAACATATGCCAGTCCCCAGCATACTATCAATACTTCTCCAGTCCTAATGCTTCTAGACCCTCCAGTTCCCAGGATTTAGAAGTATTAGGAAAAGCTTACATTTGTGAAAAGACTGGAGGTTCAAATACAGAGAGTTTCTACTACTTGCCATTGCCCACAAAATTAGATACTAAATTTGCTAACCAAAACAACATTATTTTGAACAGGCCTCACTAATTATTTAGTATATCATAGACAGCAGTGAGTAAGGAGGAATCAATAACTCTAGGTTGTTCAATCACTACTCTTTTCCCCAAGTTTTTTTATGATCCACACAGAAATAAAAGAAACACTACCAACCATGCAGAGTAACCACAGTTGACTTAAATAGGAAGTCAATTTCTTCTCCCTCATATTTAGGAAAAATTCTAATTCTAAACCTCCCCCCCCCCATACTCCAGATTTTTCTTTTGTACCTTAAATGTATTTTATAATTTTTTCTTAATCGTAGAAGTAATAAAAGGTAATTAGAAAAAAACACAAAAATAAATGAAGAACATCTATAACACTAACTACTAATCCTGCAACAAACATGCAATACGTTCAAACATGGAATATATATTCTAGATCCTACATTTCCAATGTTTAGGTTATTTTAACTTTGTTATAAACCATATAGATTGTAAAAGAGCCATGTTTAAAACAAAGTCCCCTAGTTCAGACCAATTTTATTTAATCCCATCACTCTTGATATTTTTTATTTTCACCAATATCATTGTCTCATTTTCCCCATGTAGATTTGAGATTATCTTAATATCCTCACTTAATAGCATTTTTAAATGTAACTTTGCTCTAAATATTTTCAATTTAGCAATATTAGATATTGTGTGGCTTTGATGGTACCTTTAGCACGTATATTGTCAAAGGCTATTTTTTTAAATTTGCTTTTCAGTAGCAGTATTTGATACGTTTATATCATTATATCACTCATTTTATTGGATAGCAGCAAGTACGATATTTTAAAATATCCAATTTTGATATTTTTACTTACATTTCTTCCTTGGAGGAGAATTCAGTACATGTAAGCAGTGAAACCCTGTTTTCTTTAATTTAAAATTATCAACAGGTGTTGCTCTAGAAACATTCCAAACGCGCAAAACACCCACTTGAGAATCTAGTCAGATCAAGAAAAAAGCATTATATTAACAAATTTTATTTGAAACATAAAATGCCTAGATATAAAAGTAATAACAAAATTTCAACTTGCCAGATTTTTAGCACCACTTACTGACATTCTTCACACAGTAATATTATATCATAATACAAAGAAACAGCCGAAGTGATATTCATCCTTCCAATTTCAATTTGCCTTTTTTTTCCTGTTCCAAATCCCCTTCTCGGGTGAGAGACTGCCTGCCTTGGGAGCCTCCCCGACAAAGATCATTATGACAATGTGACCACAAAAAAGCACCCCAGGGACACACTTGCTCTAAGAAAGCCAGCCACAGAAAACTTTCCACCTCTACCATTAAGTAACCCTTCACCTTTCGAAATGCTTGTAAACTGCTTCCTTGCTCACTTGCAGCCAAACAAGGACTGCCTGATATACCTGAAGATTAATTAGAAAGCCCCCTCCTTCGAAAAATCCTACCTTAATAAGCTGCTCTGGAAAGAGTCTGGCAGTTCCTCAAATGATTAAACGCAGAGTCACCATGTGACCCAAAAATTGCACTCCTGCATATATACCCAACCGAATTACAGACATGTGTCCCCATAAAGCCTGCGCACAAATGTTCCCAGCAGCATTCATAACCACACAAAACCGGAAACAAGATAATGTCTATCAGCTGATAAATGGATAAACAAAACCTGGCATATCCGTACCATGGAATATTACTCATCTATAAAAAGGAATGAAGTACTCATCCATGCTACATCACGGATGAACCTTGAAAACTCTACGTTAAGTGAAAGAAGCCAGACATAAAAGGCCACATGTTGAATGACTCTGCTTCTATGAAACGTCCGGAACAGGCAAATCCACCAAAAGAGAAAGTAGATTCGTGGTTTACGTACACACAGGAGTGACTAAGGGGTGTGGAGGGCGTAGTGAAGAGTGACTTGCGGATGGGTCCAGGGCTTATTAGGGGGATGAGGAAACGCTCTGGAGTTAAATGATGCTAATGATCGTAGAACTCTGTGAACACAGAGACCACTACACTGTACACCTTAAGTGTACACGGTGAGTTTTTATGGTATGTGAATCTCAGCTCAATAATAATGATAATAATAATAGGTATATTATTATTAATATATATCTATCATTAATTATATCCTGTGAAATTAAAGGCAATGAAGGTACATCAATAAGAATCCATCTACTTCTATGTGCAGTTTAAGTGCTTAAAGAAGTAAAGACTTCTTTAAAAATGTTGAAAAGGTAAAGACTCTTTGTCTTCATTTTACACTTAGCAAATATGGGAAGTATTTATACAGTAGCTGAAAGTGCTGTCTCTTCAGAGACCTCTCTCTCTCTGAAGCTAAGTAAACGGTAAGAGTCATTTAATTCCTAATTTCTATTTTAAATTCCCCACCTTCCCATCCCCCATCACTTCTTAGTTTTGCTAATTCTCTTATGATTAGGAAATCATGACTGTCAAAATCCTCAGTGAGGCTAACAGACTCCTCATCCAGACAGACTGTTTTTCTAGCCAGTATTTTTACTGTCACCCTGCCATGGCTGAAAGTGAACTGCCTTTGTCTTTTGTATACACACAAACACAGACATGCACACATGTGTGTACATATATAACATATTTCAATGTTACCAGAAACCTGGAAAACCAGGCCTTCCTTTCATTTTTATTTGTCATTGTATTAATGATGCACTGTATAAATAAAAGTAAACGAGCTATTTACTATAATAATAATGTTTGAGATATTAATAAGTCTTACACAAAATTAACCAATAAAAGTACAATCTCCCTGATTCAGTTAAAGAATATACACATATTTAAACCTCTGGGAGTAGGGTCAAGTTACCTCCAGTTATAAACATGCCAGGAGCACCAGGAACCCAGGCCAAGCACTGCACAGAAGCTACTGCACTGGGAAAATTAAATGTTGTTATGCAACAAAGTGATTCCGAATCTACCAGGCGAATTCCACGATGCAAATTAGCCACTAGGAGGTAATCAGTAGACAGTGGGTCCCATTCCAGGGCTGTAACGGGATCCTCTTCGTCGGTCCCTTCAAGAGATTCAGGTCTCAGAACATGTTTCTGACTTTTACTACCTATTAAAATGTAAAGAGCATGATTTTAAACAAAATTTCCAAAATAAGATTAATCATTGAGATCACATGAACTTCCTCCTTGCATACCACTGATCTCTGAGGGTCCTGGGAATACAAGTCTGGCATTTCTATGCAGAAGTCATAACTGACAAGGGAATGCAGGTGAATTAGAGTTTGCCCTAAGGATGAAAGTCGTACTGGACTGCTTTGCCTTGGCAATCCCCAGTACCCTGCATGTTTTTCTATTTGTTACTGAAAAGCTGTAAGAAAAAGACGTAGGAAAATAATATACATCAGCTTGTCATCAACTACAATTTCACTGAGTTACAACAGCATAGGGATAGGGAAGTGTTTACCAAAGGGAAGAACACCGCGTTCTGACTAAAAGCACAGACTTTGGAGGGCTGCCTGGGTCCAGATCCTAGTCCCAAGATACTTAATCTCTGTGTGCTCAGTTTTTTATTTTACAGTGGAGAACATAACGATACCAGAGTTTGTTTGTTTGTTCAAGAGTAAACGAGTTAGTTGCTTGAAGTGCTTCAAACAGTGGGGCATACATTAAACAGCATACCAATGTTTACTGTCATCCGTCCTCATTCATCCTATCACTTGTCATATCATAATTCACTCCTGGCTACCAGAACAAAGAGGCAGCCAGAAAAACAGGGAGATGAAACAAGTGAGATTAAGTGAAGAAAAGGATCAGCAAACAATCCTCTTATTTCTTCCAAAATATATACACGCTGGCGATACGGAAAAAAAGGCCTTTGCTAACGCACCAATGGGGACTCCAATTAAACAGTTCTCTCGTTCACAAAAGAAAGGCAGTGAAACACTAAGTTTACAGATTACAACCTTAACAGAAGTACCAATTATTCCTAAGTACTGTAAACGTTGAAGAAGTGTCTATTTTAAAAATAACACTATTGAAAGATACCATAGCTCTTCCTGCAATGTCTTCGTTACATACTGTTTTTCAATGTATCAGATTATAAAAGCAGAAAAAATAGATCTCCTTGTATATATAAGATATTTGTAAAGTTAACTGAAAAATCTTATAGTTTCTGGCTTGAGGTTAATTCGTCAGAACATATTCTTTAAATATAATGGTATTCTTAGGTAGGGAGTGTTTTATTTAGATATTTTGCAGATATAATCATAGAAGGTGCATGTGAAGCTTCTCTTATTTGACTTTATCAAACTTTTGCAATAACCATCAAGAAAAATTTGCTTGCTTCTTCTTTCCCAAAATAAGCATCTTTAAAGTTGCTATTTGATAAAATAAACAGTAATGAATATTAATATAGTTGGTCATTACAAACCACAGAGAGGTAGAAAAATGATTAACCTAAGTTAATCAGCTATTTAAGTAATTATTAGGTATTTGAATGTGCCCGTTAGTATCTATGGTTATTAAAAATATTCCAGGGCTTCCCTGGTGGCGCAGTGGTTGAGAGTCCGCCTGCCGATGCAGGGGATGTGGGTTCGTGCCCTGGTCCGGGAAGATCCCACATGCCGCGGAGCAGCTGGGCCCGTGAGCCATGGCCGCTGAGCCTGCGCGTCCGGAGCCTGTGCTCCGCAGTGAGAGAGGCCACAGCAGTGAGAGGCCTGCGTACCGCAAAAAAAAAAAAAAAAAAAAAAGTATTTAAAATAAAATGGTCCAATGCATAAAGAAGATGTGGCACACATATACAATGGAATATTACTCAGCCATAAAAAGAAACGAAATTGAGTTATTTGTAGTGAGGTGGATGGACCTAGAGTCTGTCACACAGAGTGAAGTAAGTCAGAAAGAGAAAAACAAATACCGTATGCTAACACATATATATGGAATCTAAGGAAAAAAAAATGTCATGAAGAACCTAGGGGTAAGACGGGAATAAAGACACAGACCTACTAGAGAATGGACTTGAGGACGCGGGGAGGGGGAAGGGTAAGCTGGGACGAAGTGAGAGAGTGGCATGGACATATATACACTATCAAATGTAAAATAGATAGCTAGTGGGAAGCAGCCGCATAGCACAGGGAGATCAGCTCGGTGCCTTGTGACCACCTAGAGGGGTGGGATAGGGAGGGTGGGAGGGAGGGAGACGCAAGAGGGAAGAGATATGGGAACATATGTATATGTATAACTGATTCACTTTGTTATAAAGCAGAAATTAACACACCATTGTAAAGCAATTATACTCCAATAAAGATGTTAAAAAAATAAAATAAAAATAAAAAATAGTGTTAAAAAATTAAAAAATAAAATAAAATGGCCTGACTTTATCAATAATTTATATAGCTTTTTTTTTAACATTAGAAAGATCATTCCCTAAGGAAAGAAAAGATTTATTTGGATGTTCACTGTTCTGTTCAATTTCAATTTCTTCTTTCTTCTATTAATTTCAGATAAATTGAATGTAATACGCCTTGTGAAAGTAGTTATTCTAATCCTGAAGCAGCACTTTCATCCATCTACCTAGTGAACCAGGAGTCACATCCATCAACAGATACCAATGGCTAAAAGCACGTTTTTCAAATGTCAGCAGTGCTGACTTATAAGTGGAGAACTGTTCATCTAATTTTTCAATTTTTTATTATATATTTTGTTATTGTTTAAATTTTAAAAATACACATAAACTAATTTCTCAGACCTTTCCACTGAGCCATGTTAATTAACTAATAGAGCTACACGGAGTTATTGTTCCTTTTTATCCCAAGTTCAAACTCTTTGCTAAGGAGCTGTGACAACTAAATGGTATTTTACAAGCAGGTGCGAAAATATTTTTGAGTAGTATTAGTAAGTTATTATATAATCCAGCTGTAGGTCCTTTGTCATTCAGGCCATTTTCTTAGTAAATACGCAGAATGAAACAACTGACTTTAAAAAGTAAAAATGCAGGACAAATGCCTGACAGGGGTTAACTCAAAGTAAAATCCGCAGAGCTGAGTTAAATGTACTACGACGCCTCACAAATAAGACTTACTTCCAATGGTTATTTGGAATTGGCATAGGGCTGGATAATATTTGCACAACTATTATTTAAAAATTAAAATACTGTTAACTTTCTATGCTGTGTAAATAAGAAATTATATATGCTGAGAAAAATAAAATTTAAGAGACCTGACTAGTAAAATTCTTACCTGGTTGAAAAATTGATAGACTTCCATCAATATGACCAAAGACAACTTTCCCCTTTTTCTGGGTATGCCATCTGAATATACAGATATCAGACAGGAAGCTGTGGGCTTCTCTGTGCACAGTCACGCCACTGTCCGGTCCTGAGATGGTCCAGATGAACAGTGGGCCTCTCTGGGAAGCAAACGCCACTGCGTCATCTGCATTCCAGCACCAGCTGAGAGAGGCAGGCGTCCCTGGAATAAATTAAATGCAGATACACAGTAGAGAAACATGGCATAAGATCGTACCGTTAAATGTGATTTGCCTCCTACCTTTCTACAACAACTAAAATACAAGACTGTGTTCATTGTTAAAAAATATTACCTTCTTACTTGGAAATTTGATTTATAAAGTAACCCTAAAGGCTGCAGGGAACATATGCAGCGTACTTCTATGATGAAAAAGTACCTAGTTTCTGGTTTGAAACTACTAATATGATCATATGCTTCACATACTCAAAGAAATGTATAGAGTTCTTTCTTTCTTTCAGAAAACTATATATTAAAGCAATAAATTCTTACTGAGTTTTTGTGTATAAGACCTGCTTTAGGCGTTCTAGGTATACAAGTTAATATAGGAGAAAATCCTGCTTTAAAGGATCTTAAGTATAAATTGGGGAGATGATTACATTTATGAAAAGTTGCATGCTACTATAAGGATTTTTTTTTTTTTTTTGCGGTACACGGGCCTCTCATTGTTGTGGCCTCTCCCGCTGTGGAGCACAGGCTCCAGATGCGCAGGCTCAGCGGCCACGGCTCACGGGCCCAGCCGCTCCGCGGCATGTGGGATCTTCCCGGACTGGGGCACGAACCTGTGTCCCCTGCATCGGCAGGCGGACTCTCAACCACTGCGCCACCAGGGAAGCCTCTATAAGGATTTAATAACAACAAAATTAACACTACAAACTACTTCTTATCAGGAGTTGGATTTAAGTCTTAGTTTTGCCTCGGATGATCTAAACAAGCCACTTTACCTCTGTAAACCTGTTTCCTCACATAAAAGAGACATGACTAAAAATAGCTGACCACCTGTTTCACATGAAAGTTAGGGCAAGAAAAAATAATGATGTATGTAAAAATCCTTTTTAAACTAAAAGACAAAATACGAAAGTTAACTGATAGTCTCCTGTTATTGTGATCAAATAAATAATAGATGAAATAAATGTTATGGTAAATTTATGACTCAGGAGACAGACTGTGAATCTCCCGACATAGAATCGGAATCATCAAACTGAATATGCATATCAGATCGTGTGGAGTTAGGGCCCAGGAATCTATTTCTAACAAGGTTCTCCAAATGATTTTTATGTGTATAAGGGTTTGTGACCGTTTGGGCTACTGCCCTGGAAAGAAACTGGATTTGAATTACACCTTGAAGGAACAGCGGAGTTTCAATACGTGGGTCAAGATGTATTTCCCGGGAAGAGGAAACGCTATGAACAAAGACACAGGGTTGAAAGTTGTTCATTGACCGTAAATTCAGTTTGTGTCAGCAGCCTACAATGTGCCAAGAGGCAGAAGCTAAAGCTGATTCACTTGGTTATAAAGCAGAAACGAACACCCCACTGTAAAGCAGTTATACTCCAATAAAGATGTTTAAAAAAAAAAAGAGAGAAAAAGGAAACTGTTTCAGGGCTTGACATACAATGGGAACTCCATAAATACTCACTGAATGAATGAATGAGTACACAAATAAGGCCAATAAAAAAGCTGTTTGGTTTTCGGATACATTAACAGAAGTAGAATTTCCCCAATAAGGGATAAGACATGCTGTATGGGTCAAACCACCACAGCCCACTTGAAGGAAGCCACTGGAATGATGGCTCTCGGAATGTGTGTTTTGAGAAGCACAGCAAGGAAGAGAAAGGACCAGAAACGATGTCCTGTAGTTATAATAGAAAACACTGCTATACTGGCTTGTCACACGCAAGCACTTCTAAGAGCTCTACAAATATCCACTCATTTAATTCTCCCAACAATATTCTGAGATAGGCAGGTAGTATTATTCTCCACTGTTAACAGTTTTTTTTTTTTTTTTCTGAAAGTGTATTATTAAGTGTGACATTTTTCAGGTTGGTGACAATTTTTTAACCTTTTACATTTAAACAAAGTAATACTCATTTTCTTTTAAGTGACTTTTTTAATATTAAGAAAAAAGAATGATAAAGTAAAAAGAATACAGAGGCATGTTCAAGTTCAACAGCCGGATGTGGAAGTTCTAATATTTATTTTTTTTTAAGTTGACAATGCAAACTTCTACTTTGTTTAAACTGGATTCTGAAAAGAAAAAAGGAGTCTAAGCCTTTTCAAAGGGGATTATTTTAAATAAAAATGACCAAAAATATTCATAATTTTTGCAAATAAAATATCAAAACTTTCAATCTTCAAATTAAGATCTTTGAAAACATAAGGAATTTAGCCTAAAATTTTTCAGAAAAAATATATTAAATTGATCAAAATTGTTACCACAATTATTTAATCATTCTACACATGTTAATGAAAAAGTCTTATTTAATTGCATATTCAGTGGCAAAGGAAGCTATGGTGCACACAGTTGATGAACAAAAATCTCTTCCACAATGAATGGATGTGATGCATATGGTGTTTGATGACAAATCAGTGGACAAACTAGGTAATGATACCATAATATGCTGTCTAATCTGTCCTTATGCATAACATTTAGAAAATGTTATTACGCAGTTACAGTCTAGTATAGATTTTGTGCGACAACTTTATAAGCACAATGGCATTGCATAACATTTTTAGTTTATGGCGCATAAAATATGGAAAGAATTTTAAGGAGTATTTATTGTGTTATTTAAAATTAATCTCACACAAAGCTGTATTTAAAGTAGTGGGAAAGTGCACTGTTGATCAATATAAACAATACTGGTAAAACCGTAGGATCTGTGATTGGTGGAGAAAGGGCTATGACCAGAAAAGCTTGAAATCTTGATTGAGGCTATTAATCACTGTTTATACACCACAAAGCTTTGTACCAAACCTAATTTGGCTTTTTCTCATTGGAGTAGTGAAAACCTTAAGGAAAACTGTTACTTACATTAATGGAAGCTCACTGAATAGATGACTTTTAAAAAGATTTTGCTCGGACATTGAAGCAAACTACTCACTGTCTAATACTGAAATTCATTGGTTGCTGCAAGTGAAGATAATAAGCACGTATATGAACTTGGGAAGGAGATGCTCATTTTCCTAGCTGAAAATATTTGGTAAATATTTTTTAGGACAAAAGTTACATAACAAAATTGGTGTGTTTTTCGGGTGTTTTCAGCATTCCTAACGACCTAACTTTGAAAAGACAAGGGAAAAGCCATACTCAATCTATGTCGAACATATCCAAAGGTTCCAAAAGGCATCATTACTGTTATATTGGAAGCAAGATTTAAATACAATTGCCTATGACTTCTCAATATTGTTGTTACACACTGAAAAGAATATTATAAAGAAACTCTGTGAAAAGTAAAGTTTGTGACACTGTCACATCTCAGTTTACTATCTCAAAGTTACAACCAGTATTTTTTAGAGAAAAGGCTGAATATGGAAAATATATCCAGCAGTAGCTTTCAAAAACATAATCGGTAATTGAGCTACACTCAGCACTCAAAAAGAGAACTGAATTATTATGACATTTAAAACAGAAAAATGATTATTTAACTTCATCATCATTACGGGGTAAGATGCTAGGTAGAAAGAAAGTAATGATATTATGCCATTCACAAAGATCTATCTGCATAAACTAGAACTTTCTACTTTGACCTAAAAATATAGGAAAAAGTCAACTCAGCAGAGCAGTGACTACATGCGTCATACTGTCTTTGTATGTTTCAAGCAAGGCCAATTGTCTCATTGAGAAAATAGTATCTAATTATTATTTTTATGTTTATTTTGGAATTTTTAATATTATATTTAAATATTAATAAAGTTATTTGGTGTTGACTATGTTTTTTAATTGATCAGTGTACTAAGTCTGATAATTTCATGAAATTTTGTTTCAGTTTTGTACACATGCACATACACAATAATGAGTCATGATGTGAAATGTGTTTCTTATATAGATTACCATTAGAAAGCTTGAAAAACACTACTTTAAAACTTGAGCTAATTGAAATAAAATATTTTGCTTATTGAAATAATAGAAAAAAACTGAGCTATAATTCACATGTAACATTCTATTTATTTTCATTCAATAAAATAAATCCCAGTTATAGGTATACCTTTCGTATTGTCGAGTTTAGCAATGACTTTTTGTTCTGCAACATTCCAAATGATCACTAAATTATCGGTACTGCCACTTGCAAACAGATCAGGGTTATGTGGACACCAAGAGATAGCTGTGATTGTTTTTTTATGTTCAGACATAATTGCGTGAAGTTTGAATTCATTATAACGGTGATCCAACTAAAAAATATATAAATAAAACATGTCAGTGCTTCTTTCTTTGTAATACACTTTCCATTAATAATCACATTATTTTTTAAAAGCTATATACATGAAAATTAGTACACCCAATAACAAGATATGAACATAATTCAAGCCTTGGTCTACTTTCAAGTGAATTCAAATGTATTCAATGTGAAAGAAATCATTTTTCAAAAAAATAAAAGAGAATTGAAATTAAACATACCAATTTTAAAAAGAAGTAACAATAAATGTACATTTAAATATGCATAATAATTCAGAGACGTATTTTCCATAGCTCTATTTATGAGGGAAAAACACCTTGTTCTTAAAATATTTTTTCTGCAAATTTATAACTTATATTTGAGTCAAAAAAATGTAGGTTAAATAAGCCAGCTGCTCATTACTACATTATTAAGATGTCCAAAGTTTGCAGAGCAATGGTATCATTTGGACCTGTTTTATGTTATTGCTTTTTGGAAGGGGCATTATGTTGTGTTTTTATACGTAAGTGGACAAAAGGAATAGCCTAGTTTTCCTATTTTCTTTGTAAATGTGCCATTAATTAGTGGATCAATTCATCTTTCTATCAGTTTTACCATGTTTGAGATGTACATACTGTATACGTCATTTTGTTGAACCTGGTTTTTCCCTTTAACACATAACAAACCTTTCACAGTGTTACATAAGAGTTACTCAAATCATTATCATATTAACTATTAACTACACCAACCTTTCTTTAACCGTCTACTTGCAGTAAAATCCTAACTGCTAACTGTCACCCAAGTTTATTTGTATTAACTTCTAAATCAGGGTAATTTTTAGTTTGTTTTAGTCTTTAATAACACGCAAACTTTCTTCATAGGTTTTTTAGATTAATACTTTTAGCTTAATCTTCCTAAGTATTCAAGTCATAAAATGTCATCATTAAACAAGATATATGCAAACATTAAAAAAATTCAGTTTCGCCTTCATCCACTTTCTTACCTTCCTGACTCCTCAGAGGAATAGTTTTCCCTGCCTGATAAATTCTTCTTCTTTAGGAGGAAGTAAAAGACAAGACAATAGGGACCAAAGATTAAGGGAGAAATTTCTTAAGAGGAAGCTTAGCAACACACACAGGGTGGTAAAGAGGTAGATGGCAAAACAAAAGGGCATTTAGAAGGCTTGCTCCTGTCTTCTGGGGAACGGGAAGTGAAAAAAAGATGTGAGTTACATTGAAATTGCATTTTGATTGCTAGATATTTCCTCAATCTTGAGAAATGGACTACATAAAATCTTAGCATTGTGGAAACTTAATTGGTTTATAGATGAATGCTATTATTTCTTAAATTTTCAATAAACTACAACACTATTAGCAATTTAAAGGAATTTTTACTCTAGAATAAAGCAATAATTTTTTTTCACTCTTAACTGAAATGAGTTGGTATTTCAAGATAAAAAAATTCAAGAAACATTTACTAAGTGGTTACTAAGCGCCAGAGAGTGTGCAGTAACTTGAGAATTCAAAGATGAGAAAGACCCATTCTGGTCAATGGAAGCATGTAGAGACGCCATCCATTCCATAAGGTCCTTCACTAAGAACGAGGAAAAAGCAGAATGTAGAAAAGAGCTTATACATTTGAACTGACATTTGAAAGATGAGAAAACGTCTCTGGACAGGCAATGTGGGCAAACTGAAAAATTAGTGCAAGCACAGGCAAGATACAGAAGAGTCTGAGTAGTTTTGGAAAAGGCAATGATCTCAGGGTCTGGAGCACAAGGTGACAGGGAAACGGAGACAGGAAGATCATGAAAGGATGTCATACCATGAGGTTGGATGTTAATATTAAGGAATGAGGAGCGACTGAAGACTGAAAAGTTTAGATTTGCATTATAGATGACTGATTACACTGAAGGATAAATTAGAGGGAGTCAAGATAGAGGCAAAGAGAATATTAAGAAACTGTTATAGTAGTTTAGATGAGAAGGATATGAAGAAGGGAGTAAAAGGTAGAAAGTACCAGAACCAGTCCTGGTTACCTAGGGTGCAGGACGTGAGTAGAAGAGGGAGTCGGTGATAACTCTCACATCTGTGGTTTAGACTAATGGTTAGTGGGTGACACTGAAATACTGGCTCCAGGTTTAAGAAGAAAAACTGGACTTGGATTTATGATGCTCATGTCACCTCTATATGAAAAAATTCAGAAGGCCGTTGGCTGTGTAGATTGGGAACTGATAAGAGATGTCTGCACGGAGCCAGCACATGAAAAAAGGTAGTGATAAAGGTGTTTATTCCAAGACTATCTCAAAATATGTTACAACTGCACTATTTTTAATAGAAGTCTCTCTAAAGGACGACTCACTTCTTCAACTGATAAGACTATTTTCTCGTATCACATGTTACTGAGCAAGGTTTGAAATAAATGGACACATGAATTCCATTTAATTATATGGGAATATAGTTTAAAAGAATTAAGAACTACTTGTTCACCGTTCATAAAACAGGATCTTTAATTCTTGAAGAAATTCTTTTTGATGAATAGCACCAAAATAGGATTACTAAATCAATTAAGAATTTGCTAATAATTTAATATTATGATATGAGCATTTTCTAAAAGCTTGACTTGGAAAACTAACAGAGTATAAATAGTAACAAAATATACAATAAAATACCAATATCAATAAAGTTACAGCATTAAGCTTTTCAAGTATTAATTAAATAGTAATTTTACCTGATAAAAGGAAAACTTGGAAAGAATCAGCATTCTTTTACCTGATAAACATAGATGGCCAGGGTAGCACAGTACGCAAACCTGTCTCCATTGGCAACGCACACATCTTTGTTCCATGGCTGACATCCAGCAGCCAGCAGTCCCACTTGTCTTACCTGGGACATGTTTGCCTTGAGAAACAAATTCAGAGGCATATCAGTCAATTCCATTATTCAATAAACTTCCTCTTCTTTGTTTTACATCTGTTTTGGTCAATCCTTATCTTTACGCCCTGAAAACATTTTCTACTAGCGCTATCAATCTCAGCGCCTACTTTCAAAGAACAGGAGTTGAAATCTCCAAATGTCAACAAACATCAAGGCAGGTCATTTCAGTTAAGGAAGCGAGAGATTATAAAATAAATGAGACTGACATTTGACCAAGAGTTGGTAATCCTACCAGGAGTGACAAGGACCAGAGTGAAATAGAAAGTGTATATCCTATCTAAAGGGTCTAGTACCACTGGAGAAGGTTACTCCATGTTGCCAGATTTCTGGAACTTCCCAAAGAAATGGAAATATCCAGATGTTTATGTAAACGTACCAATTTTTATACACTGGCAATTCCTTCAAGGCAGCAAATTCAAGTGTAAAACACTGTGAGCCAATACAGTATTGGGAGGATTGTGACCTCTGTCTCAGAACTTCAGTCTTCACATTGACGCTACGTCCTCACAGAAACTATTTGAGGTACACAAGGCAGGAATACAAACTGGCTTAACAGTAGTGTTCATTGTGAAGAGAGGACAGAAGGAAGCTGGAAATTACAGAATTTCCATTGTGAAGAGAGGACAGAAGAGAGGACACAATTCCATTGTGAAGAGAGGACAGAAGGAAGCTGGAAATTACAGAAATTACAGAATATAAATCGTTTATGTGGCAGGGCAGAGGATTTTAGAGTAAAAGAGCCCAGAGTCAGTTACGTTATATCTCATTTCTAAAGCTACTTTCCTCTTTATATCTTTTCTAGTTCATATTTCCACTTCCTGAAAAGATCTCTTTTTTTCCTCTTCTCTTTCTTCTCCAATTTCTATCTTCATCCCATTAAATTCCTTTATCTGGGTGGAACTAGTGATATATTTCCCCAAAAAAGTAAATAATTTGCAGTGAAAACTGGCAGGATAAAAAAGCGGTGCTACCAACCTTTCGGTGCTTACAAGTATAAGAAACTGCTACAAATACCTGCTTTCTTCCTCCTCTAATGACACCTAGCATTCTGGATAAATTTTAAAAATACACTTTTTTTCAATTAGTAATGTTATGACAATATTACTTTTCATTGAAAATATACATTAGCTCAACCACATGTGAATTAAATAGGCTGTTATAGTTTATCCTTGGTATGTATGATTACTATTAATGTTTGTGTGTAAACAAATTTTGAGTTTATATTTGGAAAAGAAACATAAGGGAAAGATATTTAAATATACAGGCAAAATGGAGTCATTTAATTTTCACTTTCTTCTAACTCTGTTTTACTTTTTAAAAAATTAATAAACTTTATTTTTAGAGCAGTTTGAGGTTTACAGCAAAACTGAGTAGAAATTACAGAGATTTTCATTCGCCCCCCGGTTCCCCAACACGCACAAGCTCCGCCACTATCAACATCCCTACCAGATGGTACATTTGTTATAACGATGAACCTACCCTGACACATCATTACTATCCAAAGTCCAGAGTTTACATTAGGGTTCACTCTTGGAGTTGTACATTCTACGGGTTTTGACAAATGCATAACGACATGCATCACCATTGTAGCATCATACAAAGTAGTTTCACGTAACCATCTTTTTACTGTCTCCATAGTTTTGCCTTTTCCAGAATATAGCTGGAAATCATAGAGTATGGTGTTTTTTCCAGATCGGTTTCTTACACTTAGTAATATGTATTCAATGTCTTTTCATGGCTTGATAGCTCATTTCTTCTTAGCACTGAATAACAGTCCATTGTTTTGATGTACCGTGGTTTGTCGACCCATTCACCTATTGAAGGACATGTGGTTGTTTGCAAGTTTGGGCAATTATGAATAAAGCCACTATAAACATCTGTATGCAGGTTTTTGTCTGGACGTAACTTTTCAATTCATTTAGGTAAATAAGAAGGAGTGGAAAAGGAAGAGATTGCTGGATCCTGGCAAGGGTACGTTTATTTTGTAACAAACTATCGAACTCTCTTCCAAAGTGTCTGCCCCATTTTGCATTCCCACCAGCAATGAATGAGAGTTCCTGCTGCTGCACATCCTCACCATCCTTCGGTGTTGTCAGTGTTTTAGATGGGCCATTCGAATAGGCACGTAGTAGTACCTCCCTGTCGTTTTAATTTGCAATTCCCTAATAACTTATGATGCTGGACATCTTTCCATAGCTTACATGTCGTCTTCTTCAGTGATGTGTCTTTTCAAGTCTTTTTCCCTTTTATTTTTATTGAAGTATAGTTGATTTACAATGTTGTATTAGCTTCAGACGTACAGAAAAGTGGTTCATATATATATACGTATATATATACGTATATATATATATGTATATATATATGTATTACTTTTCAGATTCTTTTCCATTTTAGGCTATTACGGGATATTGACTATAGTTCCCTGTGCTATACAGTAGGTCCTTGGTTTTTTTTAATTGGGGTGTTTGTCTTTTCTTGTTGAATTTTAAGAGTTCTCCACATATTCTGTGTAACAGTTATTAGACGGTCTTTGGCAAATATCTTCTCCGAGTCTGTGGCTTGTCTTCTTTTTCTCTTGACACTGTCTTTCACAGAGGAGAATATTTTAATTTAATAAAGTTTAGCATTCAATTATTTATTTCATGGATCATGCCTTTGGTGTTGAATCTAAAAATTCATGGCCATACCCAAGGTCATCTAGGTTTCTCTTATGTTATCTTCTAGGAGTTTAATAGTTTTGTGTTTTACCTTTAGGGTCTAAAATCCATTTATGAAAGACGTAAGGTCTAGTCTAATTTTTTTGCATGTGGATGTCCAGTTCTAGTACCATTTGTTGAAAAGACTACCTTTTCTCCATTGTATTGCCTTTGATCCTTTGTTGAAGATCAGTTGATTATATTTATGTGGGTGTATTTACGGGCTCTCTATTCTGTTACACAGATCTATTTGTCTATTCTTTTATCAATACTACACTGTCTTATTCCTGTAGCTTTACAGTAAGCCGTGAAGTTGGGTAGTGTTAGGCCACTGACTGTTGCTCTCGTTCAACACTGTGTTAGCTGTTTTGGGTCTTTTGCCTTTCCATATAAACTTCAGAATCAGTTTGTCAATATCCAAAAAAAATAACTTCCTGAGATTCTGGTTGGGATTTTATCACATCTATAGATCAAGTTTTAGCAATAAGTGACATCTTGACACTATTGATTCTTTCTATCCCTGAACATGGAATATCTCTCCATTTATTTAGTTCTTTGATATCTGTTGTCTGAGTTTCATTGTTTTTCTCATATTGATCTTGTACATATCTTGTTAGATTTAAACCTCAGTATTTCATTTTTGGGGTGCTATTGTAAATGGTAATGTGTTTTAAATTTCAAATTACACTTGTTCATTGCTGGTACACAGGAAAGTGATTGACTTTTGTATATTAATCTTGTATTCTAAAATCTTGCTAAAATCACTATATTGGTACCAGGAGGTTTTTTTCTACGCAGACACTAAAGTCATCTGTGAACAGAGACAGTTTGATTTCTTCCATGCCAATCTGTATACCTTTTATTTCCTTTTCTTGTCCAGTTACATTACTTAGGACTTCAGTACAGTGTTGAAAAGCAGTGGTGAGCGCAGACATCCCTGCCTTGTTCCTGATCATAGGAGGAGAACTTCAAGTTTCTCACCATTAAGTATGATGTTAGTTACAGGGTTTTTGTTCTTTATCAAGATGAGGAATAAATATGTTCTTTGTCAAGTTGAGGAAGTTACCCTCTATTCCTAGGTTGCTGAGAGTTTTCATCATGAAGAAGTATTGGATTTTGTCAAATGATTTTCAGCATCTGTTGATACATAGGTCTATTCAGGTCTAGATACACGTCTACACAGACTGTCTATTTATACTTGTGTGAGTTTTGGCAAACTGTGTCTTCAAAAAATAGGTCCATTTCATCTAGGTTATCAAATTTGTGGGCATAGAATTATTGATAGTACTCCTTTATTATCTTTTTAATGTCCATAGGATCTGTAGTGATACCTCTTCTTTCACTACTAATATTAGTAATATATTTCTTCTCTTTTTTCTTCTTAAGTAGCCTGGCCAAAGGCTTATAAACTTTATTGATCTTTTCAAAGAAGCAGCTTTTAGTTTTGTTTCCTCTATTGATTTTCTATTTTCAATTTCATTAATTTCTGCTCTAATTTTTATTATTTCTTTTATTCTGCTTACTTTGAATTCCATTTGCTCTTCTTTTTCTAGTGTCCTAAGGCAGAAGCTTAGATGACTGATTTTAGATCTTCCTTTTTTTCTAAGAAATGCACTAAATGCTATGAATTTCCCTCCAAGCCCTGCTTTTGTGGGCTTTTACTTCATTAAGTTGTATTTTCAATTTCATTTAGTTCAAAATAATTTTTAACTTCTCTTGAGAGTTCTTCTTTGATCCATGTGTTGTTTAGAAAAGTGTTGTTTAATCTCTAAGTATTTGGGGGTTTTCCAGCTATGTTTCTGCTACTGATATCTAGTTTAGTTCCATTGTCTCAGAGCAGACCTGTATTATTTCTATACTTTTAAAATTTGTTAAGGTGTGTTTTTTGGCCCAGAATATGGTCTAGTCTGTGAATGTTCCTTGTGATCTTGAGAAGAATGTGTAATCTGCTGTTGTTGGATGAAGTAGCCTATAGATGTCAATTATATCCAGTTGATTGAAGATGCTCTTGAGTTCAGCTATGTCTCTACCAACTTTCTGTCTGCTAGATCTGTTAAATTCTTATAAAGGGATATTAAAGTCCCCAACTATAATAGTGGGTTCATCTATTTCTCCTTGCACTTCTATCAGCTTTGCCTCATGCATTATGATACTCTGTTATTAGGCAAATACACATTACGGATTGTTATATCTTCTTGGAATACGGACCCCTTGATTATTATGTAATGTACCTCTTTATCCCTGATATCTTTCCTTGCTCCGAAGTCTGCTCCATCTGAAATTAAGACAGACATGCCTACTTCTTTTGATTAGGGTTAGCATGGTATATTTTCTCCATCCCTTTACTTTTAATCTATCTGTGCCTTTATATTTAATGTGAATTTCTTGCAGAAAACATATAGTTGGGCCTTGTTTTTTGATCCACTTTGACAAACTCTGTCTTTTAATTGGTGCATGTAGATCATCAACATTCAAGGTGATTATTGATATAGTTGGATTAATATCTACTATATATTTACTGTTTCATTTTGTTGCCCTTGATCTTTGGTCCTGTTTTTGTCTCCCACACTTTCTCTTTCTTTTGTGGTTTCAACTGAGTACTTTGTACGACTCAATTTTTTCTCCTTTCTTATTATATCAATTATACCTCATTTAAAAACATTTTAGGGCTTCCCTGGTGGTGCAGTGGTTGAGAGTCCGCCTGCCGATGCAGGTGCCCCGGTCCGGGAAGATCCCACGTGCCGCGGAGCGGCTGGGCCCGTGAGCCATGGCCGCTGAGCCTGCGCGTCCGGAGCCTGTGCTCCGCAGTGGGAAAGGCTACAGCAGTGAGAGGCCCGTGTACCGCAAAAAAAAAAAAATAACAATAATAATAATAAACAGGAAAAAACAAAATGGCAGCTTCTTAAAAAAATTAGGATTTTGAATGAGGTATTAAAAAATCATGCATCATTAAACATATGAATACTATTGCATCTATAATTCTGAATTATGTATTTAAACTGCTAGTATTTGAAACTTCTATATTATTTTTCTCAAAAGTATCATAAAATATATATATATAATATTATGTAGCCTTTATTAAGCGATATCTTCAGTTACCGAGGAGATAAAAAGAGATGTCCAGAAGCTTTTGATATCATTGTGGTCAGCATGAATGTTTACAAAATTAGTGATTCTGCATTACTAAAAATAGAAAACGTTCAACCGAAGGTCCATTTCAAAATATATGTTTATATTTTAAATATAAATCCTACAAATATGTCACATATATAGGAAATCAAATATATTTTAACTGTATGTGACAGGTAGTTTTATATTTCAGGTAAATATTACGTACCCTTTTATCTTTAGTTAAGAATATGTTTCCTTCTTATGTGAACCACCTAAGAACTTCCATGTCCATTCTAAAGATTTGCTATTTCAGAAAACATCATCTTTCTGGCCCAGAAACAATATACACACTTCAAAGATAAAGTACTAAACCTTGCAGTTCACTGAATAATGCAGATTTACAAAGGATTCAGGGAGAAAGTCTGAGCACTGTGTCACCTCACATGCAACTGACAGTGTCAGTAGCCTGGCAACTACAGCCCTACAGAGATATTATTTTCATTTTTTTAACCTAAATTCTACTCTTGGTTTCAATCTTATATTATATGAAATACACAATGCATACATTATAATTACACTGAAGTGTAAGTGTATGAAATGTAAAAAAGCAAGTTATAAGAGTATATTTGCATTAGATTTGTATAACAATAAAGCTCACCTCTGAATATGCAAGATTATATGACATAAGCATGAAATTTAAATATAGCTAGAGTTACAATACTGCCAAAAATAAAATTATAAAACTAAGTTAAAATCAAGTTCATAAAAGAAAAAAAAAATCAAGTTCATATACATGTGCTGTGTGTGTAGAAATATATACATATGCCATAAATATTAATTATATCAAAGTATAAAGGCCACTTCAGTGATCTAAAGATAAAACTCATACTTGTATGTGACTTTTTTCAAACACTACATTTCTCAATTATAATTTTTAGCTCAAAAACCAACTTATCTTTTCCAGTAAGCATTAAAAATATAACAATGGAAAAATCTGGTATTCTGAACGCTGACTATATAGGGTATATGCGCACATATATATCATCTGAAAAATTTTAAGCTGGAATTTTAGAAGAAATTAAATAATCATGTTTCAATTTTCATTATTTAGAATAAGCTGCTTCATTGTCATCTAAGTCTGTATAAGAACTGATCAAAACTTGAGCCACGAAAAGCTTAAACTCATGAAGAGGATATGGTAATTTTAGGGTTGGACTATATCTATATATGAGAATAGTTATTCTTTTAATATGTCTCAGAACAAGGAATTCACTTATAAAGGCCATAGCTTATTAAAGGGCAGATTGGGCTTATGGTGGAGGGAAGGATTTTGAATCTTCAAAATCTCCATGAGCTGCCTCAAAATCACTAAAAAGAGACACACAATTTTAGCAAAACGCATTTTCTTAAAATCAGTCACCCCCTCCCTCCAAATTAGATTGTCATCCTTTTCCTTTCCCGTAGAGGAATATATGCACTACACTTGAAAACAGAAAGCCTTCTGTCTGAACATCAGAAATGCACTGTTATTACATTTTAAATGCACACACACAATATAAAAAAGGATGCTGGCATTACAGTGCGTGCACGCGTGCCTCTCTCTGTGTGTGTGTGTGTGTGTGTGTGTGTGTGTGTGTGTGTGTGTGTGTGTCCAGCGCAACTTCAAATACTGCTATTAAACGCATAAGCTGAAACATTTCTATCATTATGGTTAAGGCTGGAATTCGGGATGGTGAGCTACCCAGTAATTCTCAACCTCCCTTCTGAAGAACGCTTTAGGATCCATACCATGAGGGTTATTCTCCAGAGTTAGATATTTACTGGCTCCTGAGATGTTTACCAGCCTGTTTCACAGCTGAAAAAAAAAAAAAAAATCTGAAGAAGAAAACCCAAGAGGCTTAAACTGCTGAGGACTGACAACTAAAAAGATAATCTAAACGAAGTAAAGTGCTGAGAAAATATCTTTGATTGATGTGATTAGAACAGTACCCTGAAGAAGTAAGGAGGAAGGAAGAAGAATTCAGCGCTGCATGTCTTTAGTAGTACACGCCCTCAAACAACAATGGGGATAAAGCTGGTAAAACTCCATCAAGATATTCTGGCTCTTTTGTTCCACTCATTAATGAAAAGAAAAGTTCACAAATCTCCTTCATTTAGGTAATTAAGAAATCCTTCATTGAAAAGGGGACCATAATCAAAGAGAAATCTTATGTTATTCTAAACTAAATCCATTTTGATAAGGTGCATTTAAAGATGGCAGTTTCTGCTGTCGCAGTAGAAATAGATCAGAATAGCTGTGCTGCGCAACAGTTGCCATAGTAACAATGCAAATCCCTTTGAAGCATAATTAATTGCCTAAAAATTTACCAAATGGAACATGGCACTCTTCTTCAGAACGTTTTTTCATTTTCTTTTACAATATTATTATAATACGTGGTATTATCATACATATTTCTATCATAAAATTATGTAAAATTACTTTCTTGAAATTATTGCTATTTTCATACGTTAATCACATTAGAAAGAATCCTATTTTATCTTTAAAGCCTAAAGACAATCTGAACACGTTAAGAATTCATCTGAAATCAGGATAGAAAAAAAAAACACCTTTTCTTCAATAAATGACTATCCTTATATATTTTCTTACCTCTGCTTTTAAGTCTATCAGATAAGTATCCTATTTACCCTCAGAATCCTGCAATGCAAAAATGTCCGCAATATGAATGACACAGAAATACAGCTGCATGAGAAATAAAGCAGGAAAAAAATCACAGAAAATTAGAATTACAACGTAAATATATCTTACTCTTTGTAGTCCTTCATAGCAATCATCTTGCTCAAACCAATGTGAAATGTAAGTCATCCAAGCCATAGAATGTTCCTACTTTAATCAAGGCAATTGGAAACCGGCTTCAGAATCGTCAGCACCTAAAGTAATAACAATGTGTTTCAACCAAAGGGGTTTACCAAACTCTGCCTTATGAAATGTTGTTCAGTACACGACACTAGAAGTACATACACATTTCAGCTGAAACAGTTTTAATAATTTATAAATAACAGTGTCTGTAAAAATGCTAAAGCAGAAAGGTAAGCCTATAGTCAAATAAGAAATAAATCAAATGATAATTATGTTGTTGTACTAGACAATGCTATGTCAAATACTTCATTAGCCCTTCACTTGTCATTGTTCTGGCATAGAAACACATGTATGACACATACACATCACTGCAGCTAGTTGAGAACATCTTCATCTCACTCTAAAAATATACCAAATGGGACATGGCACCCTTTAGAATTCCTCTTCTTCCTTATTCTCTAGAAATATTTTCAATAATATCTGCTTGAAGCCCCAGGTCAAAATAGTTGGGAATAGGCTTCCACAGGCAGCTCCAGGACTCGTACACTCTGGTGCTCAATTTGTTTCCATCTTGCTGACTTCCCCGAATCTGGACCATGCTTTCTGTCCTGCCCTTGGGTTCCCACAGAGCCCCTGGTTCCTGGCTAACTGCTCAGAATTTGCATCTCCTGCAGGGTCCCACCCTCTGGACTGGTGGTCCTTCCTTGCTGTCTCTCTTGTCATTGCCTATCCTATTCTGAGTTAGAGATCTGTGTCTGTGTCCTGCCTTACGCTTTTTTACCCTGCCCTGGACCTATATCTAGTGCCTACCCAGGGTATATCTAACTATCTTGCCACCATTTCAGTGGTTGCAGTCTCTCATGCCAAGCCCTTAAACTCCATTTTAAAGTACCTACTGTACCTAGATCCCGTATCTGGTAATCTCAATATAAACATCGGTAAAGCCAAGCTTATCCCTTTCGAGTGATAAGAATCCCTTTCTACTGCCCCCCAATAGTCTTTCATGTGCTCTGCATTCCCTGTTCCAGTGACCAAAACTATACTCGACGGTAACCCGAAATAAGAACATGGAGCCATCTTTGATTCTTTCACCACTTTCCCCTCCACCTCCCGCTACATTTGATCACCAAGTCTTAACAGCTACCTTTAACATGTCTCTTCAAAAGCCCCTTCCCTCCATCCCTAACACCACTGTCTTGTACAAACTAATGAAATACTTTACTTACTAACCTCCCTGCTTTCACTGCAATTCCTAAACATGTTCTATACCAGCATGGCTTTATGCCTTTAAGTTGTGAAATGCTTGCCTGAGCTGTCTTACCTCTTCCCCTTTTTTTGTGACTAATGAGCTGTATCATATTTATCAAGACCCAACTTAATGTCCCTCTTCTTTGAAGCCTTTCACAAATGCACCAAATCCCTCATCTGTATGCCTCTGAGTCTATATTTGTGTGCACTGGATAGTGATTATTTGCAGAGACAAAAATTGTGAGTTGCCCAAGACAAAGGAACATGTTTTATTCATATTTGCATAGAAGGTACAAAATGTTTGTTGCGTGAATTGACACATGCTAGAAGAGTTTGTCAACTAGTGGTAGTTCACATGAACCGAAGGGGTGTGTGGGTGTGTGTGTGTGTGTACATAACTGCAACTTGGAAAGGGGCTAAAGAAATGTATCCAAATTACAGGTAATATACTCATCAACAAGGGAAATGGGATTACCATTCAATTCCTTGCAGAGAAATGGCTAATCAGATTATTTCAGAAATTAATTTTTAAAGGGAAAATACAACGCAAACTTGAATTGGTAAAATTAGTTTATAATCATGTAAGGTACCACGTGTTTACTATGTCACTATAAATACAATATAGTTGAAAGGAATACCTTGTCTGCAGGGCACATAGCAGTTCTCATGTCATACTTCCTGACCTTTTTCCATGAGCACTATTTACCATATTTGCAAGAACTGAGAAAAGTAAAATATTTCACATCATGGAATCGCAGATGAATATTATCTTGCATAAAAATACATATTTTTGATTGTATTTCAGGTATTTTGATTATCTGAGAGTGTATAGAATCTGGTTCATTTAGTATAAGAATGGCCAATAGTGTTCAACTCTCACGACTCCTTGATGGTCTGGAGCGCAGGGTTGAAACCTTTAGCTGATCTCAGAGCGGAAGCATGTCACGATCACTTAGCAGTAACTGAAACAGGAAGGAGAAAGTCATGGTGACATTTACTCCACATCTTTACATCTGTGTATTCCTCCACGGGTCTAACTGACTAATTTATTGTTAAAATCACAAATTTAACTTAATTCGTAGTCAGAAAATTTTTCCTGCCTTTTAAGATTAGTGATGGAAGGAAATGAAAAGAATCAAAGGCTAGATGTCATTGCGTTAAAGAAAATAAATAAATAAAGTGGCTTGCAACGTCAGAAAACTTACTGCAGGGATTCATACAACACACAAGTAACCTGTGGTCTGACTGCGGGTCGTGACCTTTTTATATCCCTCTCTGCACCTATACCTTTTTATGAGCTCATCACGGGCCGACTATATATCCTGGCCTGTTGCCTTTGGACTTGCCGTATGACTTGCTTTCCCCAGCGATATGTGGGCAGAAGTCAGAATGGTCCAGCTCCAAGCTCTGGCTGTAAGGCTTGCTTCCTTTCACACCCATCACCATGAGGAGGACATTCCACAGCTACCCTCTTGTAGGGAACAGGGTGGGGCTGGGGAGGGGGGAATGCTATTTTCCCCCCAACAGGATCTGACTATCTAAAAGTAGTGGCTGAAATACTAAGACGCTATGGAGAGCTTTTCATAATCTCATGGGACTGGAGGGAAAAAAACTGGCGTCCATATGCTGCCAAGGAAGAAAATGGCCTAATAATGGTGCCCTTTCAGTGAGAACCACGTGGGTCCACACCTTGACACTGGCGTGAAATAGACGCTCCTTTACAAAGACTGAAGTTCAGCTTCAAATAGATTCATTCAATGATTGCATTGAGGGGGTCTTCCCTACCCTCATACTTTCCAAAAGCAAAAGCACGTTCTCTCTGGAGAAAGAGAATATTAAATCGTCAGGCTGCAAAGCGATCAAGGGAATTCCAAAGAGTGAGGAGACCAGTCAGGGGGAGACAAACAGACTAACGGCGGCTTCGCCTTTGCCAGGGAGCGGGAGGAAGAGGTGACTGCCATCAAAGCGGGGAGGAGAGAGTCAGATGAAACCTGCGGGAGTCCTAAAGGCCGGCATGAGCTAGAGCACCAGCTCAGAATAACTGGAGGCCCCCGGTGCAAGCTGAGCGGCCCTCACCTGTCAGATCTTCTCCTCAGGCCTCAATCGGGGGCTTAGGAGAAAGAGGGGGGCAAATCAGACATAGTCCCCCTTAGTGGCTCAGGCACAGAGGAGGCACTCGGCTACTGAGAGCTGACAGGCATGCAACTCTGGATAGGCCCCTGAATCCTTCTCCCAAATGGAGCACAAGCCTTCAGCTACTCGGAGAGAGGAAATACATACCCTCACTCCCAGGGACGATGGGGAGGGAGTAAAGCAAAGCCCATCTGCCGCTAGGGAGGGACAGATAACCCTCCTTCCTGCCCACAGAACTGGGAGAAGGGAAGAAGCAAAAGCTACCAGCCCCTGGGGGGTGGGCAGGGAAACATCTTGGGCTCCCATCCTGAGCCAGAACGAAGCCCAGATCTGCCGCTGAAGAGGTGCTTTCTCTCTTACTCAGCACCCACCCCAGATATAAAGTGGAGTTTGGCTGCCTCAGAGCGGGCTTGAGGAGAGGGAGACACGCAAGTCTCCCCTAAAAACCAGATTCCCGCAATCTGGGAGATCAGATGATAGGACAGTCGTACACTGGGGTACTATACAATAATTAAAATGAACCATACACAGCGAAATGGATGAACCATACAATGTAATGATGACTGAGAGTCACACATGAATATCATAGGATTCTAATATTTATAAAAGTTTAAAGACCAGCAAAGTTAATCTATGCTACTAGAAGTTATGAGAGAGTTTTCTTCAGGGAAAAGGAAGTTGTGACAGACAGGAGCCATGAGGGAGATTTCTAGGAAGCTCACAATGTTTCTTTTATGCTAATTATGCTGATGTGCAAATTTGCTGGTACAAAACAGTAAATTGCACATTTCTGCTGTCAGGTATATAATCTAAATAAAAAGAAATTATACACTAAGAATCCACAGCAGTGCTTTCTAATACTAACAAAATTAAGAGGGGAAAATAAACTGAAATGACTTGTCCACATATAAGTAGGTGTTGTATAATTGGATTATATTTTCTAACTTCACTTGGACACTTTCATTTATCTTTTTATTTTGCCCCTAGAGTTTCCTGCCCCATTTACCACCCCCAGCCATCATATTTTGCAACATGTTAAGTCTTTCTCTGAGATATGCACTAATGCTGCTTTAACCCACAAGTATTTTTAGAAGCAACGTCAGGGACAAGCGGATGAGGAAGGTGGACACAAGGAATAAATAATCTCACAACAGGAAATGGGTAAAAACCAAAGTCTGCAAAGCAAGCAGCAGGGGACTGAGATGGGCTAGATTAAGGATATGCATTTGGGGGTGCACAGGAACACCCACAGAGTCTGATGACTCAGCGTGATGGTTCACAGTGGATGCCTGCTAATGCCACGCCCACAGCAGATCCTCGGACTCCTCAGTCGGGACTATTCCACAGGGGTGTGCCCCAGAGCAATCTCCACCAGCACGTGCCTAAACGCTGGCAGCGATCTGTAGCGACACACAGCTCCCATCCCAGCATTTCATGCCTTGACAAGACCTTCCAAAAATATTAAACAGCTACATCCTAAGAACAATTTGAAAGCTCACCCTTGGAAAACAACAAATCAGTATAGCTGACAACACCCTCCAGTTACTGGTGATTCTAACCACTAGTAACAAAGTGACAATCGATACAGTATACCTCTCTTTAGCTTAGGTCACATGATATTTTTAACATGTAAGAACAAAAATAGTTGAAAATGAAGTATTTTTACCAGAAAATATGACTATATGAAAAGTAAAAATAGGGCTTCCCTGGTGGGGCAGTGGTTGAGAATCTGCCTGCCAGTGCAGCAGACACGGGTTCAAGCCCTGGTCTGGGAAGATCCCACATGCACCGCGATGAAGACAGTGGCTCCCGCTCGCCGCAACTACAGAAAGCCCTCGCACAGAAACGAAGACCCGACACAGCCAAAAATAAATAAATAATAAAATTTTAAAAGGTACTATAGTCGTGTCATAGGTACTACGTGAAAGCGCACTAAACGGAGGGAGCAGCAAAAGCAGAGACTGACCAGGAAGCACTCCGGGGAGCCTTGAGAAAGAGAAAAATTGATCAAAGTATATAAAGATGTGTATTCAAAGGTCAGGGTCACAAACATATCACCATGCAGAGAGTCAGGGTAGTTTTCTTGAACTCCTCTTTGTCCTATTCAGAAGTTTGTTAATTTTCTTAATAGAAATCTATTGCCTATAGTAATTTTTTTAAAAACCTAAAAATATCATGTTGAAAATCAGTGTTTAAAATTTGAATACACTATATGCTCAGAGTGATGCAAAAAATTCTAGTGAGCACATATAGTTAATATGTTAGTATTTACTATACGTGCTCATTAGAAAGCATTCGGAAATTGCCAAAAAAAAAAAAAAATGGAAGGTTTTTTTTTAAGCAGCCACTAGCCCACTAACTTGAGAACTTCTTCCTCTGTCTAGTACCCATAATTCTAAACGAGCACTATTTTCACTGATAGGTACAGCCATAGGTTATCAAGGATAAATATAACTTTAAAATCTCTAAATCGGTGCATCTCGAAGTGTGGTTCTCCGGTCTCTTGCATCAGAATTAACTGAGAAACTTGCTAAAAATGAAGATTCCTGGATCACAATCTAGGGCCAGTGGATCTTGGGGTGGAGTCTGGAAACCTGCTTTTTAACATCATTTCCAGATGATTTATACAGCACAGTAAAGCTTGAGAACTACTTACTCGGTTCAACAATAGCAAAGATGTTTATCAGATAAACTGCCTCTGGTAACTTCTACTGACCAGATTAATCTCTTAAATTTCAATCATTCCTAAATTTACCTTTCATGTGCTTGGCAGGACATTATATCTCAGCATCTCCAACATATGTCAAATCCTAATGTTCTTAAAAGCTTAGATGATAAAATAGGTCACAAAGTACAGTATTAACCTATGTTAAAATCCTGGATTAGAGAGCAAATAGAAAAGAATAAGGTCATTATGGTTGTTCTAGTTTGGACTCACAGAATGACCACTTATACCAGTATGAATTCCAATTTGATCAGCAAAACAAAGGATTATAGGTAAGACGGAGAAGACCAGAACACTAATTCAAAGATGTGGCAAAGTGAATGCAGTTATTTCATCATCCATCTATATACTTAATCTATCATTCATCTAGATATTTATTTTTATACTTCCTACATTTTAACCACCAAAGTGAAAATTATATGGATTTGAATTATGAAATTAGATTTTCAAGGCGCTTGAAGGATTACAGAATCTCTTGACCTGCAATGTGGAAAAGATTTTTAATTTGATCAAAGATGTAATACACTTTTCTTGAACAACAGGGTCATTCATATACCTTCAATTAACCATTCTGAGAGACTCAGCCAAAGAGAAATAGAAGAGTGAGATCACGTATTTTTCACCCATAAACTAAGAAGAGGTAAATATTCCACTGAAAGAGACATCATGAAAGTAAACATGTAAACATTGTCATAATAAAGATGTAGGATTATTTTTATAATAGGGTATGGCAAAAATAAGTAGCTTTATTTTTATAAATAGGATCATTCCTCATGAAGGAGGACTTGAGACGCTATGGCATGAACTGTTCTGTCAAACCTGAGGATGCCCATCCCCCTTCTAATTCATCTGTTCTGTAAGTTGGACTTTGTATATGAGTTTTTCAAGTAGGGTGGGTCTTTATGTTATCTGTGTCTGAAAATCAGGATTCTCATTTGGCAGAAACAGTCAGTTAGACTGGCATTTTCATGTTCTGGGCCAAGGGTGTTAAAATTTATTTTTGTCAAGGGCTTCCCTGGTGGCACAGTGGTTGAGAGTCCGCCTGCCGATGCAGGGGACACGGGTTCGTGCCCCGGTCCGGGAAGATCCCACAGGCCATGGAGCGGCTGGGCCCGTGAGCCATGGCCGCTGAGTCTGCGCGTCTGCAGCCTGTGCTCTGCAATGGGAGAGGCCACAACAGTGAGAGGCGCACGTACCAAAAAATATATATATATATATATATATTTATTTTTGTCAAATGCTGAGAAAAACCAGCAAAGGAAATCAAATGGATTTAAAGCTTGAAAGCTTTAAGAAACAGCTCACACCAAGTCACTACATCCAAAATTTCTTTTATATATGCATCCATACATTGATATGAGGCCGGAAATAAATCCTAAAGTTTGATAAGTGAAGAGTTGTATCAGCTAAGGCAGGACCAGCGCATATATGAGACAGGTTACTAATCTAGTCAACGGGCCACCTGTCAAAAATTATTCCCTTAGCCACCATAAAATTCCCACAAAGCTGAACTAATGTAATTAATAATGCAAGTGAGATATTGTGTCCAAAAAGCTACTATTGAAATTTAAATGTTTATGAAATGTATCCACAATTGTATTCAATATTTTCAGGAATGAGTTCATTTATTTAGTAGTTTAAGTAAAGTTTCAAAGGTGGAGTTGTATACGAACACTACCAGTTCAAGAGAGGACTAGGTCCAGTGGCACAATGTACCTTCTATCAGTACCTCTAAAGCGTGACCTTGCGTTAGAATCACTTGAGCATCCTGAAAACACTGATTCCAGATGCTCCCTCAGATATTCTGATTTGGCAGGGCTGTGGCCTGGAAGTGTGCACTTCTGACATTTTCCCAGGGGATGCTGGTCTAAGATACATGTCGAATAACACCATTCTAGATGGCGTCTAGTACCAAAGGGTCAGAAAGTCTAGAAAATAAATGTGTCCAACTTCAAAATTTTACCCAATGGTAACCATAATCCAGGCTTCAGATGTAACTTCCAAAAGCTTCTTATTTCTAACATTCAATTGTAGATGTGATGGCTATGTACACTTAAGTACCATTGAGGTGCATTAGGATAAAGAATTTATAAGATAACTGGATCCCCCCCAAATCACAGAAGACTTTGCAGAAAAACTTAAATCATATTAATGAGCGAATCAAAAACTTTTACAAACACTTTTTAATTAAAAAATTTTACAAACACTTTTTAATTAATATTTTAAGCAAACTTTCTATATGATGAGACCAAACACATGCAATTTGTTCATTATGTACAATAGTCACTTAAAAAATACAAAAGTGATCTAAATCTTAACTACTCAAACTTTTGAATTAGTCACTTAAAGAAATATAATAAAAGAGAAAGGTGATATATTTTTACACCTCTTTAGGGAGCAGCACAATGCGGAGTGTTAGAGCCTGAGGTTCCAGACCAGCTTTCCCATTGAAATTTTCCCAATTTTGAGCAACTTAATTTTTGTGTGTTTAGTGTTAATGGTGTTAGATTGACTGGTCTCTAAGAATCCTTCTAGCTTAAATTCTGAAATGACTCCTTCAAACCTGCTACCCTGTTTATCTTAAAAATAAAATTTGCATAATTCTTTTCATTAAGACTCATTCAAACAGTTTTATCTTAATGGGCCAAAATTAAGTATTACCTACTTCTTATTAACCAACTATTCAATTTTCAGGGCTCCATGTGGCGCTGTATTGTATTGAAAAATGAAGTTTTTCCAACAGCACATCATACACGACTGGTCTGTGTAGTGAGAACTATTTTCTGCTTTCCAATTGGAAAGTTTTTTTGTGTATGAGATATGAAATTGAGCTTATTATACATAATTGCAAATGAGCCCACCTGAGATACTGGTACATGCTCATAACTTAAAGTGTCAACAACTGGAAGAGAACAAGTCTGAACATAAGGTAAATTACTTAACAACCTCCACTATGAGTTCTCTACATCTGAGCATTCAAATTTATAAACCAAATTTTAAATGGTGTAACATCCTCACCAAAGCATGGAAAATTATTTCTTGCACCTTTTGATGCAACGTGATGATGAACATGACAGTTATCAATTATCCCTTTAATAGCAAATAACATTGCTGAATTATCTCCTATGATCTTACTGTGCAAGATTTGCCTGTTTCTGTGACACATATATTTCCTAAACTAGAATACAGACTTCCAGAATTTTAGGAGATAATTACGCTACTAAATCAATGTTGTAATAAAAAAGTAAGCCTTTATCATTATTAAAAAAAATTATCTCACTCAAGTAGCTGATAATGTGATATCTAGATGCAATTCCAGGTTGCTTTTTTTTTTAACAAAGTCTAGCCTATTTCAAGTTATATTTGTCTAGTCATTGAGATCAAGTAAAAACAACCTGAAACTTGTCTCCTCATGTGACAGCCCATGTTTTACCATGAGAAGTTTTGAAATTCTTCTAGTCAGTCATGATGGGATTTTTTTCCCTTTCAATACACAAAGGCAAAGGTCAAAGTTGATCATTTTAGTGTATTTCTCTACCAATTTTTATAACCGAAGTTACAAGTCCTTCTTGAACAGTAACAGTAACCTCAAGCAAGAGGAAGCTTTTCCTTTAGGATCTGTTTCTCTACAGAGTAAATTCTTTGGGGAATTTCTAAGATTCTCTCCAGGTAACCATATCTAATTTCTTGCTCATAAATCTCCAAGGAACAGTCTCGTCAACAGTGAGAGAATCATCTCCACGTGATTATCATAGAACACAGCATGGTCTTGGATGTTGAAAAATGCCAGCCACTCTTGGTCTAATGTATGTTTCTCACATGAAAGAAAATGAGGTGTCAGTTAGTAAGAAATCCCTCCCAATCTCCTAATGTGATTTCTATGGATTATAATATTCTCAGTAAGATCTCTGTTCCTGAAGACACACTGGAAGCTACATACATAATTTCACTTTAATATTTCAATCTGCTACATGGAATAGATACAAAATACAAGATGAGATAATTCAGCAATTGCAGAAAGTAGTAGTAATGTTTGTATACTCATCATTACCATGAATGGCTGGGTAAACACGTTATTCAGTAATCTGGTAAACCATTACCTTTCTTGCATATTAGATCTGACTTTGAATAAATTCTGGAATACAGGAAGGACATTTGGATCCTTCCAAATTGTTTGAATTTCATTTTAGTCTTCATTACAGAGTTTAGGCAAGTAAAATTAGGTAGTATGGAGAATTTGCACATATTTTATTGACAGGGACAGTCTAATCATTCATGGTGGACTTCCAGTATCTACTGGGGCAAAACAAACAAAAAAACAAACATAAAACTGTTCTTACTCTTCTCTGAGCAATATAAAAGCTGCTGTAGCTCACCCATGCTCAGGTAAGGGCTGCAGGGTAGAGTCCACAGAACACAACAAAAAACACTCTAGCTCTAGAAGTCCGTCTACTGGGAGCAGAGGAATTTAAAAACATTATTTTCTAAGCTAAAATGATTTGCAGCTTTTGAATATATAGGATTATTGTGTGAGTAGTAACAAAAGTTTTTAGTACAGCAATATTTAATCATTAAAGATAAAAAGAATGAAGAATTTCAAACTTTTAAGTAAATATATCTATTTTTTTTCAGAGATACCCACAGTTCTTTAAGTATTCCTATTACTATAAACACAGGGAAAATCAGCTCAACATAAGTAGTAAAATTCAACTAGCCATTTTAATATAGAGTAAGTTTGTGGAGCTCACTTAAGAAGTATATGAGTTTGCTTTCCATGTGGGCCCTTTCAAACAAGCCTTGGTTAATTCCAGTTGAGCAAACTTCCCAGGAACTCTCAATGCAATGACCTAAACCTAGCATTTGTAACATTAATCTCTAAACTATCACCTAAAGCACGGTTCCCCAAACTCTGGTGAATTAACTGACAACTTTTCAAAGGCATTTAATTACTGTATTTAATTTTAGATCACAGAACAGGAAAGACTGTCAGACTGATTTCTCAGATCTCTGCCTTCACACAGGTAAGACGTGACCACGCTCACTTTCTTGCAAACTTAGGCCAGTGAGGCAGAATCTCAACAGGATGTAAGAGAGCGCTTTTCTGCAGGGGCTGTCCACACCACAAGCCCAGAATCAGCTCCACTAACGCCAGTAAGAGGGAGACAACATAACACCCAAGACCATGCTGTGTTCTATGATAATCACACCAAGACTATCCTCTCACTGTTGATGAGCCTAGGAGATTTGTGAGCAAGAAATTAGATATGAAAACCTGGAGAGAATCTTTGAAATTCCCCAAAGAATTTACTGTTAGAGAAACAAACCCTAAAGGGAAAGCTTCTTCTCACTTGAGGTGACTTAAAATGTTCAAGGAGGACTCGTAATTTCGGTTATAAAACTTGGTAGGGAAATGAGTTTCTCCGAAGGGTATCTATTTCTGAAATACTCGACAATGAAAGAAATGGAATCTCTCTCTTCAAACCATTGTTGGAGACTTTTAAATAAAAAAAGTCAACAAATACATATACAAATGGACATGGAAGTTACAAAACAAGTGTGCTTTACTTCTGATACATGATCCAAGGCATCACTAAACTTCATTCAAATCAACTGCTTTTACTTAATATAGTAAAAAACAATAAAAGTCAGCTCCAATGCTTGCTCCTTTTAATATCTGCATGCAAAAAAGTAAGTCTGGGTTTGTTAGCTTCTGAAAAATAGGAAAGATTATATTTTTAAGATTCGCTTAGCACACAGTGCGCCTCTGAGATTCAATACTGTCTTTTTTCTGGGACGCGCTTCCCTTTGACCCCAGGGTTTCTTGCCGCAGCCTGAGTACGAAGGCCACCTTCAGGGGGGCGGGGGTCCTTACAGAAGCGCCCGTGGGCACAGTAACGAGAGCGACAATCTAGACTCTATACGCACTGAGGCTGAATAAGCTTAAAACATAAGGCAGTGTCCCCGGTCAGGGTCGCAGGTGACACTCCAGGGGCAGTTCAGAGGCGCAAGGGCTGCTGCTGCTTCTGCTGCGTCCCGTCGTCGGCCGGTGAGCGGCGCGGGCGCTCGGGGCCTCATCGCCTGCCAAGCCCCACAGGACGCGCGCACGCGGGTCCGCGACCGTCGCGGGGGCGGGCGGACCCCCACCAGCCCCGCGACGCCCCATGGCTTGAAGATCGCCCTCCTCCAGCCCGCGTCCGCCCGCGTCCCTCGCCCTGCGGCCCGCCGGCCCCTACCTGCAGGACGAGGCGACCGCAGCGGCGGACAGCGGAAGGTGCTGAAGCGGGCGCGGCGGCCGGACCCGACCCGCACCGCCCTCTCCTCCTGCGCCGCGGGCTCCGAGGCTGCGCGGCCGGGCCGCGGGGTCTGAAGGGCGCGGAGGCGGGCTCTGCAAGCCTGGCCGCGCGCGCGGCGCTCCGGGTCCCGCTCCGAGCCCCACGTGACAGCCACACTGGCCGCTGATTGGAGCGCCTGGGGAGAGGCGGGGGCGGCCCCTGACCCCCGGAGACTGTGCGCGCCCAGGTGGTTACCTGGCAACCGGGAGTCGGCTCTGAAGTTGTGGTTCCCAGGCCCTGGGTTAGGCTTCAGCAGAGTTTACAGGGAGGCTGAAAGTGGAGGAAAGAACAGTGAACCGCCGGCGTTCTCACCACCTAACAGATTCCGCACACCGGGCTTGCACTTTCTAGGAAAATGAGTCAAGTATACAATAAATAAATCACCCCATCTTCTTGAGGAGCCTGAGGGAGGGAGTTGAGCCTCCTTCAGAGTCTAGGCTACACTGGCCTTGATGCTCACCTGGAAGGTGAGTACAGAATGCGGTCTCTTCTGCACTTCGTTATAGTCTGACTGGGCTCAAGAAGCTCTGTGCAAAACTCCTATGAATGCGATTTGTCTCTATTGGTGGATTTGTATGTAGTTAATACACCTGCCCTCAAAGTGTGCAAACTGACATTTTCCTTGTGGAATCTGGTTGAATGGAAATGGCGCTGTCATTCATATTTCCTTCTTCGTATCTCTGAAATATCTTCACTACCAATGACCTTTATCAAACACCCAGGAGACAATAAACCTTCATATACTCGGAATATGTGTTTAATAACATTTACTGAGCTCTAATTATATGTCAGACTCTGAATAGTTAATAAATTTTTTGTTTTTTTAATAGCATTTTTCAGATCTTTTAAAAAATTAATTTATTTATTTATTTCTTCATTTTTGGCTGCCTTGGGTCTTCGTTGATGCGCGCGGGCTTTCTTTAGTTGCGGTGAGCAGGCGCTACTCTTCGTTGCGGTGCGCGGGTTTCTCATTGTGGTGGCTTCTCTTGTTGCGGAGCACGGGCTCTAGGCGCGCTGGGCTTCAGTAGTTGTGGCTCTTGGGCTCTAGAGCGCAGGCTCCGTAGTTGTGGCGCACGGGCTTAGCTGTTTGGCGGCATATGGGATCTTCCCGGACCAGGGCTCGAACCCGTGTCCCCCGCATCGGCAGGAGGATTCTTAACCACTTTGCCACCAGGGAAGCCCCTGAATAGTTAGTTATGTTTTGCCCCAACCGGCCAACCAGGGAAACTCCCTGGACGTAATTCTGACCCTCCTATGCCATACACTTTTTTTTTTTCATACACTTTTTTCTTACAAAGTATTCTGTGCAGACTGTTCCCTATCACGGCACTTAGCATTCTGTTTTGCAAATTAAAATTGACTTAAAAGTTACCTCTCCACACAGACAAACTTGTCAAAAGCTAGAATCAGTTCTTACAGGTCTGTTCTCTGCATTCTAATAAAGTGCCTGATGAATAGCAGATTTTCAATAAATGTTGGATGAATGGATGGATAAATAAAAAATTAAGCACATAATCTACCAGAGAAAGTATAGAGGACAACACCTAAATATATGTGGTGTGTTAAGTCCTAAAGTAGGGTTATATAAAAGTTCTGCGAGATAATTTCAGATGAGGGAAGGAGAAAATTTTCTTTGTTTTCAGAGTAACTCTCAAGAAGGGTGATATTTGGACAGGAACTTAAGAAACAAATAGATTTCACCTGTTGGAAAAAAGGACTGGACATACTATGCATCAGGAACAGCATGGCCAAAAGCACAAAATGGGGAAAATGCATGATTGATTTAACTAATTTTGACTTGTTTGCATTCTCTGGAGGAGGTGAAGGTGAGTATCTAAAGAGAAGAGGAGGGAAAGAAATTGGCAAAAGATTAAACTGAGAAAATAATAAAACCAGATTTAAGAAGACATTGGACTCCCTGATTAGGTTAGCCCTTAGACCTTAACCCCTAAAACCAGAGCTTTTTTCTTGAGAAAAGATACCTTACAAATGTTGGGGGTACATAAGGGTGCAGAGAAATGAAAAGCATGATGGAGTAGGGAAAGATGCTGATGGCCTGAATTAAGATGATGAAAATAAGAATGATGGAGGGGAGATGGAAAGAAACATTTCTGGGAAAATAGACTGTCATTTTCATTTATGATCAGATATTTATTCGGTACAGTGTCAACAATAAACATGAAGAGAAAAGGTTTCAAAGACCCAATGTCTAGCTTGTTCCATCAAAGTCTTTTACAACTAATTGGTTCATAATTGTTTCAACTCTCCAGTTAAGAATCAGAAAACCAAATGACACATTAGAAAATACCTGGTTATGCATTCACAATTGAAAGATGAAGGTCTTGAGGCCTGGAAAGTTCTAGAATTTGTCAAGATCCTACAGCTATATTAGCAGCAGGATTGATATCATGATCCCAGACTCCCAATTCAGTACCCTCCTCCCTTTACCATGATTTGGTTCACAAGTTTTGAAAGGGAGGTTTAAACAATCACAGATATAGTTAGATCCAGAACCCAAAGAAATAGGATAACCTAATTTCTAAGGAAAACATCTTTTTACTGAGATTTTCATTCTTTTATTCAACAAATATTTAATGTGATGCTCTCATCTCACAACCAAAAAAGTCAGACACTCAGGCTGACAGTTTCAGGGCAATCATTAGTTCTTAGCTAGAAGAGGGATTAGGGGAATCAATTGATTCTAGTCAATCAGTCTTCAAGGGTAGACATGTTCTGTGAGAGCAGTGGCTTTGAAAAGGTGTTCCAGGCCATTTAATGTGACAGGTGCATTTTTTGTGGATATTCTAAAAAAAAAAAGCAACCAGGTAGAAATTCTTGAACTTAAATTTTAGGAAAATTTAGCTAAAAGGGCTTTAGATTCACCTAAGTGAAAAGCTTTCTCACACTATTTTTAATGTAAAAATGGTAAGAGAACAGAAATAAGCATGACAAAAAAAGCAATCAAACTGATATGCAGTAAACACGTAGAGAACGAAATACTTAGAGACTTACTGTGTATAAAAACACTGGCTGAAACCAGATTGCACTGGCTTGAGGGAGACAGCTGTCATAGTTTTCAGGGTTTTAGCAACCCATTGCTGTACAGAGCTCTTATTAAAATTAAGTGATATAAACTTATAATTTTAAAATGTTATTAAAAACAAATACTCAAAGCTCATCACTTTCTAATTATTTTTAGTATTTTATCTTTATCTATGTTATTGATGTTATTTATGTCTATTATGTCTATTTATGTCTAAGTCTGCATGGTGGAAATACTATATAATATTGTATATTTCTTCCCAACTCGTCATTCCATGATGTGATATTGGATGCTTGAAACTAGCCAAAAATCAGTGTATTTACAATCCCCAAATCAGCAAATGCTGCAAATCAGGCCGTGATTCATGGTTTTGTTGACTGTCTAGACCTACACTGTCTAATAAAGTAGCTACTAGCAGCATGTGGGTTTTTTTAATTAATTAAAATTAAAAAGAATGAAAAGTTTAGCTCCTCAGTTGCAGTAGACACATTTCAAGTGCTCAACAGTGAGTGTGGTTGAGTGGCTTCTGTATTAAACAGCACGGGTAAAGAACATTTTCATTATCACAGAAAGTTCTGTTGGTAAGTGCTGGTTTATTTCCAGAGTCAGAAAACTGTTCCTGGAAAGAGCCAGAGAGTAAACATCAATATTTCAGGCTTTGCAAACCATACAGCCTCCATCTCAACTCCTCAGTTCTGCTGTTGTAACTTGAAAGCAGACAGACAAGACATAAATAAATAGGTGTGCTGTGTCCCCAAAAAACTTATTTACGAAAACAAGCTGTATTTGACCAAACAAGTTATTTGCCAATCCCTGGTATAAACTTAAGGAAATGATGGAGAAAATATTAATAACGCAATTCAACTGTAAAGTGTGATATGCCTATAGTTATTACAATATAAATAGCAAAAAAGTTTGAGGGACACTGCTTCTAATATTCAAAACCTATTATGCAAAGACGTTGGTAAGGTCAACAACTAAATAAAAAGCCTTCATTGTTGCCCTGCTGACTCATTAACATAAAGGAAAATATCAATCAGCATCAAAGCACTATGTGCATTTGTCTATTGCAACTGTCATTCAGCTACAAATAGAAGAGTTTGGCAAAAATTCAGAAAGAATTCTGTGAAAATCAATTAGCTATATGGAATATACAATAAAATATTGCATTATTATATGTAAACATGCAACACAGCCTTTATCTCAGCAAAATCTGTAATAACCTTGTGTACATATATGTACACATTGTTTTATTCAGAGCACTGGTTGTTAAACATTCATTAGCACACCACTAAGAAGTCCTTAAATGTGTCTAAAAGTGTGACACAGGCTGCATTATGATTCTTGGTGTTTCTAAAGCCATCAATCTATCTATCCATTGATTTGTCTTTATTTCTGTTTACCTATCATAACCTTGAAAATGTGCCACTCATCTCCAGCTGTAGGAAACATCAAAGATAGATGACCTCAGGTGTTGTGCTCTGAATCCACCACCACTGTGTCTGGCCAAAGCTACACTTTACCATATGTACATTGTCTCTCAATAATTACTGTTTCATCTTGGCAAATGACTGCCTCCAGTTAACATTAAAATATCCCAATAGTGTACAATTGGCCCATCAGACTGAAAGAAAATTAGGTGAATACATTTTTTATTTTAAATGGAAGATGCTTTTTGAACATATATTTGCAGTGAGTATTGGGAGTTAATAGAAACTAGGCAAAATAATTCTTGTTTGCTTGACAGCTTAGCTTATATCCTTAATGTTGCCATGAGCTTATACCCTTAATTTTACCATGATCCTCTTAAATAATATGTTTTTGGCTTATTGTATCCCAGATGGAAATCTTTTTTGGTATAAGATACAGGCAACTGTTATCTGAGATATTATAACTCTCTAAATCTAAAATTGCCTTAATATGGGCATTCCATTCCTGTGTGTGCGTTGCATATACATAACTATGTATCTAAATAAAATGTAGCAAGGCTTTATAAAGAGCACTGAAGAAGCGTACATATGAGACTGACACAGTGCAACAGACAAAGCTGAGACAAAATAAAGCAAGGTTGAGACTTCTGGTTGTGGAAAATATGCCTTAGATCATCTTGCTGTGAAAACAAGACAAGATGTTGTTGCTATGAGTGGGAGTCCCACATGATGCAATTTGCCAAAAATATCTCAGAAGACTTTGGGCCCCTAAAACAAAGCTTTTTGTTCTGGGGTGACTGCCAAAAACTTATCTTTAATCCGCAATTTTAATCTTCTAGTGACACCAGGATGAAGAGCACGTAATCATTTTTCACATGTTTTTAAAATTCTTAAGATCATCTACAATAATACGTGAAAATCTAGCATTTATAAAATCTTGTTCGGTGCGTGGCCAAATTTCCTTTGGCTATGCTTTTTGAGAGCAGTCGTAAAATTAAACCTTAGAGGATTTCTTCTGTGTTACTGTATTTTTAATCCTAGCCATCTTGCCAAAAGGAAAAAAAAGAGAGAAAAGAAAAATCTCTGAATATATATTTTATGAAATATGAAAATAATATGTTACATTGTGATTTTCCAGAGGGAAAACTTATAAACTGGTTAATTTTATGGCCTAAAAAAATTTTTCTAAGGAGCACAACAGTTTAATAAAGAGTATGTCCTTTTTTTTTTTTTTTTTTGCATGTTGTTTTTCCACACTCCCTTGTCCCTATGCCACTCTGATTCCACAACTACATTATAGTTTTAGGTTTTTTAGAGGTGAAAGAGGAATAAGAAAGCAATGGATCCAAATTCTCTTCCGGAGATGTTAATATTGAAAAACTTTTTTCTCAAAAGGAGAGTGTGGACAAAGTAATTAAGTAAATAAGCAAGTCAATCTTGAATGTCTATTAAGCAGGTCGGTGAACATCTAATACTTACCACTTACATAAATTGTTCTGTTAAATGAATGTTAAAAATTTTTAATTTATGGTTGATAAATTAATATTTTTAAAGACGGTTATATTTAGCTTTTCAAACCTTTGCATTGCATAATGCTTTATTTTTATGTTGAAACTTGAGGCAAGATCCTTAGGGATTAATTTGTAGGTATTCTCGAACTCTCTAATTGCCAGAGTATTTTAGTATCATTGCTTTTGGTGTACAAATGGATTTCCCCCTCTAGTTCATGAAAACACAATTAAATTTTGAGAAGTGTGTTGTTCAATCATATGCCGTTTCCCCAGTTACAAGCATTTTACTAGTATAGAAGGGAACCAGGCAGATGTTATAACCAGTTCAAAAAAAATTCAGAATTAATGTATATGGTGAGTAAAGGAATATTGAAATGACTTTCAGATGGAAGCAGAAATTGTGTTTCTGGGAAAGAGGAAGAAGTCAGCTGAATCTTTGCCAGATAGGACAGAATTTACATATCTATCAGTTACTTACAATTTAAAAGAGAAGTGCAAAACAGCGCACAGACCATGAATAGGGTTGGAATTGGGCAGCCAAAAAGAGGGGCGATAGTCAATGCATGAATTTCCACTGGCTTTTCAACAGTTGTGCTGGTGATATTTAGGGACCTAGCTTTGTGTACATAATACACTCATTGAGATGACAGATACGTAGACTTTAAACTTAATCAACATGATTGATTCCTAACATCACATGTAGGTTCACTGGGGGAAAAAAAGATAATCTGGTTATAAGAGAACTGAAATAATGCTTAGCTTAAAATAGCATATGCATTGGCATGATTATAAACTAGAATTATCTAATAGATATCATTAAAAGAGGTTTTTAGTCTATCAATTCACCACCGCTTTTCCCAAATCTTTATTGTCAAATTTACAGTGGTTCATAGCTGAGATTTTTTGGTGGTGGGAATAGATGGAGTGTATTATGATTATATATAATGGGAAAAGTATTAATCTCTGAATACTGAAAAATCTTGGTGATTTTTTGCTTGGTTAAGGTATGGAGTTTAAAAATAAAGCTTCTGACATTGTCTGAAAGAGTATACGTATTGTCTTAACAGGACAATCCTGATTTTTCTGATGATTTTTGTGACAATTTTGAGTTGCCACTAGGTGGCACTGCTGCATCCTTAGTCAATGTAGCGGTTGATTCCTCTTCCACCCCGAAGGCCGTGCAAGTTCTGTGAGGCCAGGCTCGACTTCTAGTCCCTTCTCTCGCTTCTGTTTGCTTGCTCGTTAAGTTCCACTCAAAGCAACAATCAGATACAACTTGTTGCTTGTTCAGCCCTGAGATGATATATTGATTCTGATAACTGTGATCCTACTTAGTTACTTGAGGACAAAGCAATGTAAGCTAAGCATTCGTCTTCCTCTCTCCCAGGGGCCAACTGGCTCGGCGTTGTGTGTGTCTGTAAATGTCTGTAAAGCAGTGGGTCATACCTACGTCCCTGCTCTCCTCCCACCGCCTGCCGCTGCACCGTGGTCACTGAGATGCACAGGCATGGTTCCCTGACGGGATGCCCTCCTCCTCTGAACGCAGCAGCAGGAGGGCGAATACTCAGCACCCTCAGTTCCTCTGATCTTTCTATCCCTTCACACTCCCCATCAGCAGCGCCCAATGCTGAAAGGTAGAGCAGACTTTCTGAAGGGCTGGGGTAACTGTCATGCAGGAGGAGAGCAACTTCAGACAACACGCTAAAGGTGCCTTTTCTCACCACCCAGAGGAAAATTGCCCAAGATCTTAAGTTACAACTTTTGCAGGGTTAGGGTTTTGAGTGATGGGCACACTGAAGCTCCTAACCTTGACACTCCTTCCTCAGTACTGACTACTTCCTAAAACCCTCATGAAAATTGAAAAAAAATGATCTCCTTGCAAGTCTTTGTGTATGTGTGTGAAAGTGGCACAGCTCTAATGCAGCCATTTTTTAATGGTGTCCAAGTGGTTTACAATAGCTAAGCATCTTTGAAACCACGTATCAGTTAGATCAGTGCTTTTCAAGATTTTCACCTAAAAAAAAAAGGAGCATGAACCAGAGGGTTCTGTGACTATAACACTTTTCGGAAGTTTCAAAGTATATTAGAAATCAATGAGAATTTCACGTTCTATGCCATAAAAATGTCTCCATATTTTTAATTTACAAATATTTTTAATTTATGAAATACGTTTTTAATAAAAATTTACTATTCACTAAAACTGAGGTTTCAGGAAGACGAGTCTCGCTTTTTTCTGGGACCTTGAATGTACCCCTAAGGTGAAAAACCAGCCATCCTGGTTTGCCTGGAACTACAGTGTTTCCTGCGACACAAAACTTTCAGGGCTAAAACCAGAGCAGTCTGGGCAAACGGGGATGGTTGCTTACCTTATATGTGACTTTGAGAAGCACAGATAGGACAGGGGTTAACATCGTTTAGGAAGAGGGATCCTAAAAATTCTGCCTAGCATCCCTTCCCTATTACGATAGCAATTACATCCTGCTTTTTTGGTATGTGATCTCCGCCCTCTCCCCTGCCTCAGTGTGGGCACATGAGTTCAGCTGTCCACCTAGAGTGCCCTGACCTCTCCCCACCATGCTTGGACCCAGTCCTTGTTAATAAGAGCACTTCGCTTCCTGCCCACAGCGATTGGTGCAAGCGGGGTCAGGGGACCCAAACAAGACTTGAGATGGGTACTTGGAGACGGTGAGAGACAGGCTTTCTTCTGATAGGGTTGCTAAATCAGGAGGATAGAGAAGGAGCTATCTTGATTCACATGAAAAGTAAAAGAAAAAAATCATTGCATGAAGAATGGAGGCAAGAGGGTTTACCCAGAGCCAAGAAACCCAAGACTTGATTTATTTATTTGAGCTCCTGCCTCAAGTCATGCCTAAGGCTGGACCCATTTCTAGGCTTTAAACCCTACAAGCCAATACATTACTTTTTAGCTTCAGCTAGTATAATTGGATGTATATAATTAGCAATGGAAGGAATCCTAAGACACATGCTGAATTTATTTTTCCTCAGTTTACAGAAGCAAAATTAAATATAGCCTCTTGAAGATTCAGGCTTCATAGCACATGATTCCCCTGTGCCTTGAGGCCGTATTCCTCCAAGGAGACGGTGAAGGCTAGGAGGGGCGGAGTGAGGGGGATGGGAAAGCTAACCGTCAGCTGAGACTCCAGGGGGCAAGCCGTGTGCAATGTACATCAATGAGGGCTTGGAAGTCTCCAGGTCTGCTTCAGCAGGGGGTGGCGCCAGGTGTGCCAAAGGTGGGTGCAAAATGGTTCCAAGGAAAAGCAACATGGGAGATTTGCTACACGGAGCAGGGCCCTAACTGATTGAGTACGGTGCTGTCTAAGTCCTCAGGGGAGAGTGAGAGGTAGACCAAGATAGGAATCAGTCCTACAGCCTAGGACCGACATCATGAGGAACCAGGCTCAGAGACTCTGGATAAGCCCGAAGATCAGAAGAGATTGGCCTGAGGAAGGGAAGGTAGGACCGTGAGAGCCTCTTTTCTTGAGGGAGGATTGGTTTGGGATTTGAATGGGGAAAAAGCCCAAGGAGGGGACCAGCAGCTGCAACCCTAAGACGCTGGAGAAGGCAAAGACCTAGAAGTGCAAAACATGGAAAAGAGGGCAGTTTTAATGATAGCTTCCTAAACTGTAATTCCCAGAAAAATGTTATCTTTACAACTGAATTCGAATTCTAGTGATTTTTCGTAAAAATAACTTTTTGTCTATATGCTCATTCCCCATGTTGAAACTCCACTCTCCGTTTGGACATGTATGTTTACTGGAAATTTACAATTCCACCTGTGAATTCATTTCTATAAGCCTTGAAGCCACAACTGAAGAGCTGCCTCTCTATCCCTCTTCTCCTGTGCTTTCCTTAACTTAAAAAGAAAAAAGCTCAGTTCACAGAGCCGTGAAACATGAAAAGAAACAAGCTCGATTACTGTTGTGAACAAGCAAGCATTGCAGCATAAACAAGCTATTCCAAACGTTTTCACTGCCTGAGATTTAAACGCCGCTCCTTTGAGGTTGGGTTTCCACGTATGCAATGGGACTGTCAAGTCAAAAATTTTATCATTTCATAGATTTTTTAATGAAATAAAAGGGCATCTAAGAATAACCTGAAGCATTAAATGCTTTCATTCTGTCTCCCTGGTTTTTAACAAAACAAAAATGCAGGTCTAATTTATTTCATATCATTAAAAGGATTAAAAGTTCTCCACTGCCCCTCTGCTCCCAGGTATATCAGCACAACCCACTTAGCAGCCTTGCTGTCTTCACCTCAGGGTGTCCTCCTTTTCCCTTTTCTTTCCCTCTCCCCACCCCTATCCTGAGAATCTTAGTGTTGTAGAAGGAAAAGTGAATATATTGGTGTCCCTGACTTTCTGGAGTTCTTTTTCACTCAGAGGAGACGGTGACATGCATAAAAATGCCAGCATTTTTTGAAGCCTTTGCTCTCTATTTATATGACTGTCTGGGTTTTACATGTCAGTCTTCCTTTCCGTTCGCTGATGTGTTGAATACTTTAGCTCCCAGCACAAGGTCTTCCCCTCTAGTCCTTCTTCTAAAATCAGGGAGCTCAACATCCTTTCGGGTGGCCTGTGCAGCAGTCAGGCCTCTCAGCCCGTCACATTCACCTCCGACCTTTTGCTCTAGTGCCCTCAGCTCTGCACTCAAGGCATCTTTGGGTCATCAGCGTTAAGACTGGAACTCTGAAGGGTCTAAGCTAACCAGCTGGCCCACCAGTCTTCTGTCCGTACATGTGATTGCTTCATTGTCTGTGTTAACTTGGCTGGGCAAGGGTGTGACTGGAGAGCTGGTGAAACATCATTTCTGAGTGTGTCTGTGGTGGGGCTCCTGGAAGAAATTAGCCTTTGATTCAGTAAACTGAATAAAGAAGATCCTCCCTCCCCAATATGGGTGGACATCATCCAGTCCATTGAGGCACCTAATACAACAAAAAGACAGAGGAGGGGCGAATTCTATCTCTCTGATCGAGCTGGGAAGCCTGTCTTCTCCTGCCCTCGTACATTAGTGCAGGTTCTCAGGCCTGTGGGCTCTGCGATGGGCACTGTTGGTTCCTCTGATTGTCAGGGCCTCAGGCTTGGACTGAAACGCACTACCAGCTTTCCTAGGCCCCCAGCTTGCAGACAGCAGATTGTGGGCCGTTCAGCTCCTGCATCATGTGAGCCAATCCCTCAAAGCAAATCTTTTTCTACATATGTATCTATATATATCCCATTAGTCCTGTTTCTCTGGAGACTCCTAATCCATCCAGTGTGTGTGTGTGTGTGTGTGTGTGTGTGTGTGTGTGTGTGTATGTGTGTACAGAAACATGAAACTCTGGATCAGGGAACAGAACTTTCGTGTACTCACAGAACATCTGTCCCCCACACCCCAATTCCCCATGGCGAGACAAGGCAAGAGGCAGACTTATCTGTGTCTGCAGGCGTTTGTATCACAACAGAGAAACTGAAATCATGAAACCCAGAGTTTATATTGGAACTGCTGGCATATCTTCCCAACCTCCCCTCTGGAGTGAGAGAGAGAGAAAGACACTTTGTTTTTCACTCTGGAATATAAACAGATCCTCTCTTGGGGGAGGATGGGAAGGTCTTTACTGGAATGTAGGAAATTGACTCTGGGGGAAGCAAGAAAGCTGTCTTTAAATTTTATTATTCATAAAATGTGAACGGTTGTCTCTGGGGAAGAGGAGACATTCTGTATCTTTATAGTATGTCAACTTGCATTGTTCAGAAAATCCTGGCCATGTAGGAACATGCAGAAATTCAGGAAGGATTGTCTTCTTGCAATCTATACCCACACGACCTCTAAAATCTCCGCACCGAACATCTCAGTTTCTGACTACCTGCTCGTGTTTTTCTAGCTCACTTATTCCAGTACCCAGACTCTAACGGACTCTAATTCTTGCCTTCTTTAAGATATCTAATTCACTTTTTGATTTGTTTGTTTATTTTTCAGTCATCCGACCCACCATCTGCTACTTTCACTTCCCTTTTAACTCAGCCTGAATTTCATGTCCCATTAGTATCGTTAGTATCAGTGTCCTGAGAATTCCCTCAGTCCCAGGCAAACCAAGATGGTTAGTGGAATTTATCACCAAGAACCAGCTACGATAACAAAAACAGCACAATGGTTGCAAAGCCTTAGCGTTTCAATTAAGCTTTTGGAAAACGAGAAGGAAAGGAGAGATTTGAGTCATAATTTCACTAAAATGCTTTTTTTGTGAAGTCTCAAGACCGGTTCCGTTTGAAGAGCCACAATCCATTCATGTGGTTAGGCTGACCCCTGTTGGGGATGGGCTCTCAACCACAGTCACTTGAGAGGTGATCAGCGAGCTGCCTTTTTCTTTTAAAGTTTTTTATTTCCTTTTCTATTCAGCATGAAATACGCCTCCCATAAAGTTTCTCCTCTGACGTTAAACACACGGGGGAAGCTCTCTGCAGTCGTGCTGCTGACGTGTTTTGTGGGCCTGCCGTGGAACCGCAGAGTGGCGAAGATCAGGCCTTTGGTCCCCATGTTATTCTTAGTTATTAGCAGGGAGAACCCAACAAGATAGTTAATTTGAAATTGGATCTCTAAGTGCTCGTCTTTGCATCTGCTGTGTCCTTGGCCTTGACATACTGTTATCCCAGATTTCTATGTGTGTTTCTCCTTTGCTTCCTTCAGATCTCTGATTAAATGTTGCCTTAGTAGACAGCCCTTCCTGACTACATTGTATAAACGGCATCTCTTTCCCTGATACTTTCTGTTATCCTTCGCCTACTTTCGTCCTCTTTAGACCAGTCAACCACACCTGGAATCTGCTCGTCTCTCTCTCTCTCTCTCCCTATCTATCTATCTATTCATCCATCCCTATTCCCACTAGAAAAAGGCAGGGGCTTTTCCTATATTGGTTACCGCTGTATCTATAGCATCTCAGACAGGACGCCTGAGGGGACCAGTAGATGCACAATATATATTTCTTGAATGAATGAGTGAACGAATGGTCAGTGTTTCATTAACATAAAGCCAATCATCTGAAAGACACTGAGCGGCCAACAACAATGCCTAAGTCCTTGCAAAGGAAAGTGGTCATTAAAAGAATCACACAGCAGAGCGTCTTTCCACAAGTTAATGGCCTAGTTACCTAATTTCACAGAGTGGAAACAGAGTGGTAGTGGCAGCATGTGTCACTCACAGGTCTCTGAATGCAACTTTGTTCATAAACAGACTTTGTTCTTGTTCTTGCTATTTTTCCTTTATCAAACTGAACTGTAAATTCAGGGCAGTGATTCTTCTCTCATTTATCTGTTGACGTTAAATCAATATTAAGACTTTTTAATAGCCTAAAATATTATTAGGCATATATATTATGCCCTTCAAAATATGTTTACTGCATATAGATTACTACTGTTGTCCTTATTATATTCTAGCTAAGTTGCCACTAGGCATATTAAAAAACTATCTAGTGCTTATACCTGAGGCCGTACAGACAGAGTAAACCATGCTACACATTTTCAACACTGGACAGAGAATAAAAACTATTTTTCTTGCTAATATTCTTTGAGTAAATAGGACTTAGATAAACATTTTTGGACTTTTAACTGAAAATACATCTAAGAAGATCGTAACAGCTGACAGTGCTTGAGAAAAGTGGTAATAAACAGTGCTTTAAACTTTTATTCAACTTCTTATTCTGACATAATTTCAGACTTGTAGGAAAGTTGCAAGAATATTGAAAAGAATTTCTCTAAGCCTTTTTGTTTCTTATAAATTTATTTATTTTATTTATTTATTTTTGGCTGTGTTGGGTCTTCGTTGCTGTGCACGGACTTTAGTTGTGGCGAGCGGGGGCTACTGCACTTCGTTGCAGTGCACGGGCTTCTCATTGCGGTGGCTTCTCTTGTTGTGGAGCACGGGCTTTAGGCACGTGGGCTTCAATAGTTGCAGCACGTGGGCTCAGTAGTTGTGGCTCGCGGGCTCTAGAGCTCAGGCTCAGTAGTTGTGGCGCAGGGACTTAGTTGCTTCGTGGCATGTGGGATCTTCCTGGACCGGGGCTCGAACCTGTGTCCCCTGCATTGGCAGGCGGATTCTTAACCACTGGGCCACCAGGGAAGCCCCTCTCTAAGCCTTTTATCCAGGTTCCCACGTTAACATTTGCTACCTTTGTTTTGCTCTATTGCTCTTTTCTTTTCAAATATGTTACACACGCACACCCCCGGAGTTTAATCTTCTCTCTTTGTATATGTTTTTTTCTTCATTTTTTTGAAAGTAAGCATCAGACATGATGCCCCTTTACTCTTAAATACGTCAGTAAATATCTCATAAAAGCAAAGATATTCTCTTTCTAATCAAAGTACAATTGCCAAATAAAAAATTAATATTGATATTATGATCTAAACTACAGACATTATTCACATGTTGCCAGTTGTTCCAATAATATCCTTTATAGCAGAAGAAAATCCTGGTTCACACTTTGCCCCCTGCTGTTCTGTCTTCTTGGTCTGCTTTAGTCTGAACACTCCTCAGTGTGTCTTTGTTTTCATAACCTTGATAAATTTGGAGAATATAGGCCAGTCATTTTGTAGACTGTCCTTACACTTGCTTTTATGGGACACAGCCGTGTGATTGGGTTCAGTGTCTGCATTTTTGGCAGGAATATTGCAGAAGCACAAGATGGCATGTGTCCTATTGTTGTGATATTGACTTTGATCATTTCATTACAGTGGTGTCTGCCCGTTTTCCCCATGGAAAGTTATATTTTTTCATTGTAATAAATAAGCATATTATGGGAAATAATTTGTCAGTAAAGAATATAAAATTCCTGTGACTCATCAAACTTACTTTTTATCCACTAGTTTTAGCATCTGTTAATGATTCTTTTGAAATCAATTATTACTATGATGGTTACCAAACGGTGGTTATCTAATTCCGTAACAGTGCTGCTTTAATCAGAAATAAGTTATTATATAATAGTTTTTTATCTTTTCATAGTTTAATTATTTTCTTAATGGATTTGTATGCTCTCATTTTTTCCCCACTGCTAGTTTCCCCACTGCTATCTAAGGGATCCGTAAAAATTGCCTAGGTCATTTGGTAAAAAGCTACTGATTTTATAGATCATTTCCTTCTTATAATAAGTAATTGTTTGCATTAGCCATATTATTTTAATATTTTAAAAAGTATAGATGCTGTCTGTTTTAAGAGAGCAACTTTTTTATATGTAAAGGGATATCAGCCCTACTCACTATCTTGGGGTTAGGTTCCTTCACTAAAGCTTAAATTTACCGGGCATGGGTTGATTTTTTTTGCCAAGACTCTGATATTAGCAGCAGGGTGCACAAGCTGTCGATAGAATTTTTCTTTTTTTGTCACAAGTGGCATTCATCTTAATTTCTTTCTTTTTCTTAACTATATGACACCGTGTGGTAAATATTACATGATATAGCAAAGAGTTTCCTATAACTTTTATATTATGACTCAGTTAAGGACACTTTAAAACCAACACTACCGGGCAAAGAAGTTTTTAAAATTATATATCATTGGGTAGTCTTTGCAATGGCATTTTAAAAATTTACTAACCTGACTAGCTAAATAAACCAGACTCTGCTCCTCTACTAGAAATTTTTCTCTCTATGTATGTATTTCTATATATACATATAGTATGAGGATATGAAGGGTGAACATAATATTTACCAATCTACAAACACTACCTCTAAGTTTATACACACTTTATCTCTGGATATTAAAATGTCATAATTGCTAAAGTTTAATGACCCTGTTAAGAGGAATGGAGTACGTCTTCATCTTTTAAAAATACATATAAAGTAGTGATAGTACCAAGAAAATTTGAAAATTATTTTGTGATAAAATGGGAAAAATTCTAGCATGGAACTCTAGATGCTGCCAAAAGAGCATTTATTGGTGGTTTGCTGATAATCATGTATAACTTCCACTCTATTATCAACACCATCATCAAATCATGCCTGTAGGAAGGCTCAATGAATACTTTTGGATGTATAACTTGTTGTTACCATAGATGTGTCCTTCATATTTGTTCATTGGGTAAATGGTTTAAATTAATAGCACCTTAATATATTCAGTCCATGATTCTTGAAAATTCAAATTTAACTTACTTATTTTTGTTGTTGTTTCTTTTACTTTGGGTTGGCAAAAGTTGAGGAAATAAGTTGATTGAAAGGATGTTAGCACTCACCTTTATCCAAGATGAGCCTTGTTGGTGACACTGCAGTGAAGTAATACAATTTGTATCGATAGCAAGGGAGACAAAGGTATCATAATTTTGTGAGGCTAGAGACCACGTACACCTTTTCTCTCTCTTCCTTTATAGCTTTATAATAACTTTATAATTTTCTCTGCCCAAACCCACCTCACCTCCTCATCCCCTCCATTCCCATCCCTTTTCTCATCCCCTAACCCTTCTTGACCTACTTCTCTTATAGCTTAACTTGAACTAGTTTTTATGTTCAGAGATGGGTGTTTATAATACGTAGTCTTCACAGATTAAGTATATTTATGAAGCCGAAGTGGAAGCTTTATTCTAACCATCAAGAACTTTTCGAATTGAACAAAAAACTCTCAAATTTATGGGAATACAAGGATTCAAAATATTCTATTTTTAAAATTATATTTTAGAAATTTAAAACACTCTTAGTCTTAAAGTATACCGTTGGCAGTGAAATAAACATATATATATATATATTAAAATTAATGGGGCTTCCCTGGTGGCGCAGTGGTTGAGAGTCCGCCTGCCAATGCAGAGGACACGAGTTCGTGCCCCGGTCCGGGAAGATCCCACATGCTGCGGAGCGGCTGGGCCCGTGAGCCGTGGCCGCTGAGCCTGCGCGTCCGGAGCCTGTGCTCTGCAATGGGAAAGGCCACAACAGCGAGAGGCCCGCGTACTGCAAAAAAAAAAAAAAAAAAAAATTAATGAACTGTTATTCTTCAGCCAATGCAATTTTTAACAAGACTGCAGCCGACAGATTAATAAGACGTCTCTAATTCTGATGAAATGATTCGTTATACAGCTTGTCTCTATTTTCATATAATTTAAAGATCAATGAAGCAACAGAAAAATAATGATGACGAGAGAGCTCTATAGCCTCACGACTGTGATCTGATCCTGTTTTTTTGCTGTAAGACTAACTAGCTTATGATTGTTGCAGTTTGCTGCAGTCAGTACAAACAATCAAATCATTTTTACAGTGTTTCTTACACTAGAGTCAATTTTTTTTTCCTGGAGTGATTTCTTTTTCCTGCCAGCTCTCCAATCTATTCTCTCTCCAGAATCTAAATTGCTCAGGCACCTTTTTGTCCAAACGGATCCACGCTCAGCAACAGTAGATGCCTGTCTGAATAGCAGGGAACACTCCTAAGGGTGGAAGTGAATCCCAATGAGAAGAACACTGAATTCAGAGCCAGAGGCCAGAGTGCTTCCGAGTACGGTAGGCTGATAAATGACAAAGTCCTTTCCAGTCTCTCCTTACCCTTCACGCAGGTGACAGCTTAGTGCTTCCTTGTCTCGGTGGAATTTTCCTGTAGCAGGTAAAGGAGATGTATGGGTACATCAGTTCCCTTTTGATGTGTAACCAACCAGTCACCCCAAAATGCAGTAGCTTGAAACAACCATGATTGACAATTTCTCATGACTGATTGTGTCGTTGGTTCTTCTCTCCAGAAGGGGTTGGCTGGACTCACTAGTATAACTGTGTTGAGTTGCGTTTGTCCGAGAAGGTCTCTCTCAAGTGTCTGGGACTTCGGTGCCAGCCATCGGTGGAGGCATCTCATTCTCTCCCCACTTGCTGCCCAATTCCACGCGGTCCCTCTTTCTATCAGGACATCCTGGACTTTTTACCCAGAAGCTCAAGGATCTAAGAGAGCAAACGTCAAAGCTTCCGGGCCTATTAAGGGCTAGTCCCCAAACCAGCAGAGTGGCAACTTCTGCTGAAGTTATTGGGCAGGTCGAATTCTACTGGACAAGGCCAGCCTGCTTCAAGGGGAGGGGAAATTCCACCTCTTGATAGAATTAGTGTCATGCGCACACAGGGAGGGGAGGAATTGTTGGCAACTCATTTTTGAGACTGTCTATAAGGAAGGTACGTTATTTTTTAATGCTGCTCAGATTAATTTCTCCCATTTTTTTCAGTAGTCATATCCATTTTCCCTCAGGAAATTATTCTTCCTACTCTCAATCCACGTGCTTTGGGTGAAGTCCCATCCCCAGCTCAAGTATAACGTATGGGACTTGGGTTTAGGTCATTCAGTGCATCGTATTACATTAACCACCGAGGTCAGGAGTGAAATGTGATCTCATCAAAGTCAAGTGAGTGCAATAAAGTTTGTTTCCCTGGTCATTGTGGGATAGAGAGCCTCATTCCCTTCCCTAGTCTGAAGCTAAAATGGTGATGGTAACAAGAGATAATAGAAAAATCATCAGAGAACAGATTCAAGCAAGAAGCAGAGCCCTAAGCTGGAGAGAGGAAAAACAGACCCTGATGACATAATTGCGTCCTGGATCTAGCTTGCTGAGGCCAGAACCCCACCTTGGTTTTCTCAGTGTTGTAATGCAATACATTTCTCTCTGTGTATAACGCCTGTGAGTTCACTGGATGGGAAGAGTTCCAACTCATAAAAGTAGAAAGTTAAAACTGTCTGCAATTCCGTTCCCTTCTTGGCCTCTGTAGCCCAAAGCTTAAACTCCTTGAAGAGAAGGGGGTGAGGAGAAAGAATTCCTCTGTTAGAAATATGAAGAAAGAAGGAAGGGTTTTTCCAATATTAAAAAAGAGGTTTTGTCAACTTGAGCTTGGGAGTGGGTGGAGGAGACATCAGTTAGGATCTGACATTGCCATGTGCCCTCAGGGGGTGGCCAGGCCTCAGAAGGGTTGACAGGGTAGTGCACATTGTGAGGCAGGACCCTAGGCTCCAGTGCACTCACTTTTCCAGAGAAACCCCAGCGAAGCGTGGCACGGATGCTGCAGAGCCGGCTGGCTTGAAGGACTCACGGAGAATGGGACCGTGACAGCTTGAGAGCAGGCTCTGAAAATAGCACACTGAGCCCCAGGGGTTCTGCAATATCCTCGCGAGGAGAGACCTTGGGACCCTCAAGGTCGAGTGGCCTGCCGTCCTGAGGGAGTTCAGATTCAAGTTGATGTCAAAATCACTTTTAGAAAATAAAACAATGACTTTGTGTACATTGGAATTTGTAGACTGAGATTTATGCTTATTAAGCACTAATAAAATACATGAATTAAAGCAACTTGTTTAACATTTCTGGGCAGGAGTGTTCTCCCATACACAAGCTGGAAGATGAGGGATCATGAAATCAAAATATCTTGTACGCCTATGATAACCGGAGATTATGTGTGTGTAAAATTTCAGTGAAAATATTGAGCACCTACTGTGTGTCAAGCACTATGCCGGATGCTGGGGACACAGTGCTGAGAAGAATAAGCCTGGTTCCTGCCCTCCCAGAGCCTGTAGTTTAATAGAGACGCAGACAGTTAGAGATGGAACCACAGTGCAGTTGCTATGACGGGAGGACGGGCTATGTTTGGGGCATTAGACAGTGGTTGTGCCTGTCCAAGTCTGCAGGTCATGGAGAGCCACTGAATCCAAGTTGGAAAATAAAGACAGCAGATCTTTACAGAGCAAAGTGGGAAAGGAGGTTTGTTGGGGGCAAGAGTTGTTTTAAGCCGAAGGAACAACATGTTCAAAGGTCAGAGTGGAGAGAAAGCATGGCAAATTACAGGATCCTGAACGGTGATGCACAGGTTGAACATAAAGATTGATGTGGTGAATGACAGCCATGAGAGGTAAGGCTGGAGGGCTGAGCGGACGGCAGCCATGGCACCAAGTCCCTTCTATGCTGCTTAAAATATTTGTCTTGGGCTTCCCTGATGGCGCAGTGGTTGAGAGTCTGCCTGCCGATGCAGGGGACACGGGTTCGTGCCCCGGTCCAGGAAGATCCCACATGCCGCAGAGAGGCTGGGCCCGTGAGCCATGGCGGCTGAGCCTGCGCGTCCGGAGCCTGTGCTCCGCAGCAGGAGAGGCCACAACAGTGAGAGGCCCGCGTACAGCAAGAAAAAAAAAAAAACAATGTTGTCTTAATTTACCAATTTATCCCTACCCTCACCTGCCGTTTCCCCCCTGGTAACCATAAGTTTGTTTTCTACATCTGTGACTCTATTTCTGTTTTGTAAATTGCTTCATTGGGATTGACATATACACACTACTATGCATAAAATCGATAATAAGAGCTACAGTATAGCACAGGGAACTCTGCTCAATACTCTGCAATGAGCTATATGGGAATAGAATCTAAAAAAGAGGGCATATATGTATATGTATAACTGACTCACTTTGCTGTACAGCAGAAACAAACACAACATTGTAAATCAACTCTACTCCAATAAAAATTAACTACAAAATGTCTGTCTTGGGGCTTCCCTGGTGGTGCAGAAGTTAAGACTCTGCCTGCCAATGCAGGGGACACGGGTTCGAGCCCTGGTCTGGGAAGATCCCACATGCTGCGGAGCAACTAAGCCCGTGTGCCACAACTACTGAGCCAGCAAGCCACAACTACTGAGCCTGCACCCCTAGAGCCCGTGCTCCGCAACAAGAGAAGCCACCGCTCACTGCAACTAGAGGAAGCCCACGTGCAGCAACAAGGACCCAACGCAGCCAAAAATAAATAAATAAAATAAATAAATTTATTTTTTTAAAATGTTTGTCTTATTTTGATGTTTAGGTGAAGAATTTTAAACCAGGAAATTACATAACCAGAATCACATTCTTAGGATGATCAATTGGGCTGCTGAGGAGAGGATAAAATGGTGGGGGGAATTGTATGCTGTAAATCGAATGGTTTCTGGCAGGCCACTCCTGCTCTGAAATGCTGTTGTCACTTCCAGGCTGTCATTTCCGACTCTGGCCCAGATGTTCCCCGTCCAGTTTACAGAATCAAAATCTACTAGCGCTCTTTGGTGGTCTCAGGACAGCTCATTTCTTTCCCTGTTCAGCTTTGCCCATCGTATTTGGCTCTTGTCCTCGGAGCTCTGCTAACAAGGCCACTAACTAGTCTCACACAGACGTATAAGTCACTGCAGAGTCTGAGCCTCACTCTGCTGTTGGAGAACTCCTCTGACTCTGCCCCAACATATAGCAGCATCATTATGAATTAATAGTAATAATCCACTGAATTCAGAGTTGTTGGAAGAGCTGCATATGTGATGTTTATGCAGAGGACCTAGTGCATAGTAGGCACTACAATACATGACTATTATTTATAGTTGATCTGATCTTTCGAGCAATTCCATCCTCCTTGCCCTGATTACCTAGAGTAAATATATGAAAGGAATCAGGATAAATTTATACCATATTTAGGTCTATCAGCACAAGAGATAGTATCATACCTCAAATGTTGCAGTAAAAACATAGTACCTGGCATCTCCAAAGACGCAAAGGAATAAAGAAACTTGAAAGTGATTATCTTCATTAAAGAAATATATGAGGTGTGACTGAAGTGATGTGGCTTAAATGGGGCTGTGAAGGCTATAGCTCCACAGCCACACAAACAATGAACCTCCTTATTTTACAGTTGACAGCAGGCGTACTAGATAGATAAGGGATGTCTGGTACTTCTACATTAAGTGTAGATCTCATCTGAATTGCATTTTCACTATTGTGTTTCTGATGTCCTGAAATAATTTATTATGCTACAAATATCCTCATTTTTTTTTCTGGGAATTCTGGAAAATTTTTGTATTTATGAAACAGAAGTAGAGAAGTAGAGACATGGATGTAGAAAACAAACTTAAGGTTACCAGGGGATGGGGGGGGAGGGATAAACTGGGAGATTGGAATTGACGTATACACCCTACTATGTATAAAATAGATAACTAATAAGAACCTGTCATAGAGCACAGAGAGCTGTACTCAATCCTCCGTAACGACCTCTGTGGGCAAAGAATCTAAAAACTACAACAACTACGACAAAGTACTATGAGTTTGGAAGAGAAATATAGATTGGTTCATACTGGAAAAGAACTATCAAATCATTTTTTATCCTTACTATATCTAAAGTAAATTGAACAACATTTAAAACTGCTTTAGTGGTGGAAAAAAATGATGTCTCATTTGCTTCTGGTAGTTGGATCACATTTCACAATAGACTGAAGGTGAAGTTTCTTAACTTTCCCCCCATCCTTTGGGGCATGTAGAATGGCATATCCTTCAATGAGCTTATTTTACATGCAGAATCTACATTTCTTCTTACATAAATTATTCTAACTTCTGCCTTTCACACTTTTACTATCTAAAGGGCATCTGCGATCTCTTAAACATTTTTATGTGACTTTGAAAAATGGTGTTGGTTGTGCTTATTTACATAATATAGCACACATGTGATAATTGACAGTGTACCACATCACCTAACACTTTTGGATAAAATTACAGATCATGGTCATACTTCCTGATTTTTTCATTTAGATCAATGTCAAACACTCTTAAAAATATTAAAAAAAAATTTTCTTCTGCAAGTCTGGGATGAAAGACACTAAATTTGAAAAGTTTTTTTTTTAATTTTGAGGACAATCAAAATATACTAATGTTATCCATAAATATTTATTGGTCTTTGGCAACATTTTTTCTAAATTATTATCAATGAGCCATAGTGTACGTCTTCCCAACATGGCTAGTTTTAAAGAGGAACTGTCTCTTATTCCATTTTGTCCTGATGGAGTTATCAAACCCAGAATTTTATGTTCAGCGTTCCCTCTGTCTCTCAAGTGGTAGCTCAGGGCTGGTACATGAGCCATGCAGACTGATGGTAGTGTGTCAACCTCTTGACAAAAGCGAGCAGCCCACAGGTGGTCACAAGACCTCCAGCAGAGCCAATCAGACTCCTCCATAGACTGTGGTACAGTGTCCGGAGTGAGAAAGGTTCTTTGCTGTAGGGCTTCTATGCTGGGAAAAGGTGATCACAGAAGGTTAGTGTCATCTTCCATGTCACATGTAGAAAACAGAGACACCTTCTGAGGGATTTTACATCTGAGAGGCACAAAGTGCTTACCCAGGGAGGAGGAGAAGTGTAATCGGTATTGAAATGTGTTAAGACAACGTTACAAGAATTAATTGTTCTGTAGAGAGAAAGGAAAGGGTGGAGATATTCCCGAAGCAACATCCACGTGAAGTTCTAAGCTCATAGGCACCCATCACAAAAGATGCCCCTTATTTGTCATCTGTAGAGGAAGGGCCTCCGGCGACAGTGAAAGGCAAGCCCAGGGACAGTCAGCTGTGAGTGTTGAGTAGGGTCACTGGCCAGAGCCACCAGACATCAGGGGCGTCACTCGGTTCAGTCTTCTGACCTATGACCCCTTTCAAGGTGTGGTGGAGTTGGGCCCCCCTGGTTTGAGAACAGAGAGCTGTTGATAGGAGTACACTGTGGGCAGCCTGGAGTGTCTGGAGGACGCTGTGGAGACTTCGTACAACCTGCTAGGGAGGTGTGTTCACAGCCTGCAGGTCTGCCTGGAGGAGACGCGCTGATCAGAGCCATCGCACCTCTCGTAGGTGTTATTTAGTTCTGCTTGTCCGCCGGCTAAGCATGGATAGCTTCCTTCCTGGCTGTGCCCCTGAGCTCCTGCACTGGTTAGGCAGTAGCTGGGAGGAGGGTAAGGTAGCTGAAGATTTAACACGAGAGTGACCATCGCCCAAATGTCTTCAAGAGAGTGAGCTAAGCCTGACATCTCCCAATAGATGGAGCGGGGCGGGGAGATAAAGACATCTGTAATGAAGCATAAAGTATTTTCCCTGATCCACTGAAATGTGAGGTGAGAGAAAAGAGCATTGGATGGAATTAGGAGACTCCTAACCCCTTCTCTGTCAACGATCGATGCTTTGAAGGACACATTAAAATTATAATAATCATTTGAGTCTCAGGGTCTTGATACATCACATTCTAATTTCCCTGTAACGATTAACTTCAATTGAGTAAACTCAAATGACCACTCAGCACTCAGAGGTTTGCTGTTATCACACTCTTAGGTGACGTCTCATACTCGTCTCCTTTCTTCATGCCTTACACAACCCTTCCTTTTATAATTCGTAAAAGAGGAACTCATTTAATACTTAGCTGAAAAACAACAACCAAATGGAACAAAAATTGCTACGAGGGGCTTCCCTGGTGGCGCAGTGGTTGAGAGTCCGCCTGCCGATGCAGGGCACACGGGTTCGTGCCCCGGTCCGGGAAGATCCCACATGCCGCGGAGCGGCTGGGCCCGTGAGCCATGGCCGCTGAGCCTGCGCGTCCGGAGCCTGTGCTCCGCAACGGGAGAGGCCACAACAGTGAGAGGCCAGCGTACAGCAAAAAAAAAAAAAAAAAAAAAATTGCCACGAGGGGGAAACTGTTCCTCTGACAAAGCCCACTGCAACATCCTTGTCTGTAGCTGTCCGCCCCCTCCTCCCCTCTATGGACGGGCATCCTGCCCCTGTTTACCTTCCCTCTCGCAGCTGCGATTTCTCCTGACCCCCTGATTTAGTCACATAAGCATATAAGCATGCTTTGGAATCCACCTTCTCTCATCATGCCTTTCTATTCCCAACATCCTTGCCCTGTTTCTCTTCTTCCTCTCAGAGCAAATTTTCTAACAAGATGCAACGTTTTCACTTTCCCTTTTCTTTCACTCTTCAGCGCAATCTGTTTGCTTCCGTTCCCACCACTCTTCAGATATTACCCTTATCAAGGTCACTAGGAATCTTCAATTTGCCAGATTTAAAGAGTACTTCTTCAAGCCTTCCCTGACTTGTCCCTGTATCACCCCTTCTTTGGAACAATCTCTTCCCGCCCCTTCTCTCACTGTTTCCAATCACATCAGCCACCTCTCTACTTCACTGATTCCTACTCTTCTGCAGTACATCCAAGGATAATCCTCAGGTTCCTTCCTGGAATCTCCCTTTTACCCTCCCCCCTAAGTAAGTCCTTCTATTTCTGTGGCTTTTAATAACATCTCTGTGCTGTGAAGACATACAAGTGCATCTGCAGCTCAGTTCAGCCCTCAGTTGTCCAACTGGCAACTTGACATTTCTACTGGGATGCTTCGTAGGCATCTCAACGCTTAACATGTACAAATGAGGTCTGTCCAGGACCTCTATTTCCTCCCTACAACTCCTTCATTTTAATAAATGGAGCCTGAACGGGAAACCCAGGAGGCATTCTTGACCCCTTTCCCTTCTTCAACTCACATCAATCAAACATCCCATCATGTCAGTTTTATGTCCAAATTGTCTGTCCAGTTTTCTCCATCTCTCCCATTGCTTCAATTCCAATCAACATCATCTCTCAACTGGCCTGGTTTTTCTGTTCCTTTCTCTTCCATTCCCCTTTTCACAATGCAAACAAAATAATCCTTTAAAAGTAGGAATCAGCTCAAGTCACTCTACTACTTAATATACATTAACATTTTCCCATTGTAGTGAACCTGATTTGCAGACTCTCTACAATGGCTTATAATGTCTAATGTGGTAGGACTCCTTGCTGTCTCTCTAACCCTACATCCCCTCTCCATCACTCCTCATCAGCCATACTGGCCCACGTCAGCTTCTGAAACAAGGTAAACTCTTTTCCTCATAAAGTAAATCTGAAGTGGGACCTGAAATCTACATTTCTAACAAACTACCAGGTGATAAGAATGCTACTCTTTCAGTTGCAAGGGCCTAGACTGACAACCAAAGCTTCAATTCACTTTTCTATTTATCCTATAGATGATATCTATTGGCCATCCACTTAGTGTAAAAAGTACAGGGAGGAACGTAGGTAATGAAAAGAGAATAAGGCACTCTACCCAGAGAGGAGTGATGCTCTGATTGAAGGATAAGGTAAGTAAAAGCTAGTCACTCCAGGGAAAACGGGATCCATTTAAAAGGATGTGGAAGAACAATTGATTTGGAGATGGTGGATTCTAAGAGGGCAAAAGATGCGAAAGTTCTGTCTCAAAAAATAGGTATTTCCACAGGTGAAGGAGAAGTAAATGACAAACAGAAGTAAAGGTACTTCGGACATAAATTATGGAAGATGCTAATTATAATAATAGCGTTAATAAAACTAATCGTAGGGGCTTCCCTGGTGGCACAGTGGTTAAGAATCTGCCTGCCAATGCAGGGGACATGGGTTTGAGCCCTGGTCTGGGAAGATCTCACATGTCTTGGAGCAACTAAGCCTGTGCACCACAACTACTGAGACTGCACTCTAGAGTCTGCACTCTAGAGCCCACGAGCCACAACTACTGAGCCCGCGTGCCACAACTACTGAAGGCCACGCGCCCAGAGCCTATGCTCCACAGCAAGAGAAGCCACCGCAATGAGAAGCCCGTGCATAGCAATGAAGTGTAGCCCCCGCTCGCCGCAACTAGAGAAAGCCTGCCCACAGCAGTGAAGACACAACACAGCCAAAAATAAAAATAAATAAAATAAATAAATTAAAACAAAACAAAAAACTAATAGTAGCAATAAAACTAAAATTCATTGAGCCTTTACAATATGCCAGGTGATTTCAAAACATGTATCTATTTATTATTTATGTACATAATGTATTTAAATATAGGTTTATGTATTATATATTTATACTTCAAGCCATATATTAATTATATATAGTATAATAAATATATATTAAAATTATAAATGTATTATTTATTATACATAATATAAATTATTTATTATATAAGTTCATTTAATCTTCAAAATAACCTAGAAGTTGGTGCTATAACTATGCTGTTTTCCGGGGGCAGAAGTAGAGGAGAGAAGTTAAGCCACTTGCCCACGTGTACCTGTTTAGTCAGTGGCAGAGACAGGATATGAACGCAGGTGGTTTGTAGCAGCTGGTGATTACAAAACTCAGACTCTAGACTCCAAACCATTGCATCAGATTCCTTCTAACATCCTAAGCCTACCAAACTAGAATATATACTTCAAGTCGACCCAATGTTATTTATGCATGTGATGGTTTTAGAAGCTCTGCTCCAAACTAAGTGAATTCTGAGAGCTCTTGTAATTCTGAGGTTTTATTATAAAGCTTCTGAGGAGTATTTAGTGGCAGCAGTGGGTGCCTGCTCAAACTATAAGCATTTAATGGTGAGAGGATATTAACTAGAAAACTCCCTTTTTTCCCTAAAAATAGGGTGGTGATGGGGCAACTGCAGTTAGAAAATATCTCTTGTGGGTTAAACATGTGAACAATACATGAAATAAAATAAGGACTAAAATGTATACTGAAGGGTCACCTAGCATAGTTTTTTTTTTTCACATATCTGAAGTGTTTGTCTTTAATTCCATATAAATTTCTTACAGATTATACCATCAGTTAGCTGAAGTGAAAAAGCAAAAGGAAGAGAAAGCAAAGCAAGATGCAGATGCCCAAAACAGAGCAAGGGCAAAAGAATTTCGTAAGGTGAACAGCCAGCCTCACAATTTTTCATGTCTAAGGCACATCAGAACTATAACTGATAAATTGAGGGACCTCCACAGAAAACACTAGAGAAACTTCGAGCCAAAAATATATGCTGACTTTCCACACAAAGTGTAAAGGGTTTTTTTTTTTTAATTATGTGTAACACAGACAAAATTATTTAAGTCAATTTTTAAGGAATTTCATGTTCTGATTCTTTCCAAGACCAATCACCTTAGTTCCTCCAAACTCATAATCTTCAAGATAAAGTAGCGCTCTCAGAAAGAAACTGTCATGTGAATCAACCCACAGTTCTTTTAGTTGGGCTTCTTCGATCTCCAGTGGAATATGGACACACTTCAGAATGCCCCACCTGGAATCTTTGGGACCCAATTTCCTCAAGTGATTTACTTTAGGACCATATTTAGGGTCAGGGGATGGATCTGCCTGGTTCTGAATTTGACAGCCTCTAAAAATGTATTAGGTTCAAATCATGTTCACTCATAAGCCATCACACCCTAGAACAGTACAGATGATCGGGATATGCCAATACCTAAGATAAAAGAAGTTTGACTGTTAGGTTTTTCATAGTTTACTTGGCCGCTCTGTCTTGTAGCTCTTTCCCACAGATCTAACAGGTAATTCTATGAGTAAAGGAAACCACGCAGTTACTCTATGAGGCGTTTCCAACGAAGGTTTTTTAAAAGATACACCAATGAGCCTAACTCAAGAGAGATGCTAACGTGATTATAAACGTCAATTGCATAGAGGACAGTGCAAGAAACATGCCACATTCTTTAAAAGTGTGTGAATACAAACCAAGGCCATAGAATATAAAGGGCGCTGAGGCCTGATACTTTCCACACCCTTAAGTCTATGGGCTCTAAATACGAATCTGGTGTGTTTACAAAATAAGTATAGATACAGACTAAACATTAAAGAGCTGAGAACGGAAGTAGTAACGAGAACAAACAGAAGAGAGGAATCACATCACCATCCGGGGTTTCTGGTGACCTGGGGGATCTGACCAAAGTTAGCTCTTTTGCTCTTTGACTTCCTCGTCTATTTTGCTTGTTATCCCCTCACCCCGTTTTTTTCTTCTTTTTTTTTTTTTGCGGTACGCAGGCCTCTCACTGCCGCGGCCCCTCCCGTTGTGGAGCACAGGCCATGGCCCACGGACCTAGCCGCTTGGTGGCATGTGGGATCCTCCCAGACCAGGGCATGAGCCCGTGTCCCCTGCATCGGCAGGCGGACTCTCAACCACTGCACCACCAGGGAAGCCCATCTTCTCATTATTTTTATTTTTTAAATTTTTTCTTTTCTCATTTTATATTTTTTTGCATTTTTGTATTTTTTCTTTTTCTCATCTTTTCCTTTTTATTTTCTTTTTCTTGATTCTTTTACTCTTTTAATTTTTCTCGTTTTAAAATTTTGTGCCTTTTTTCAGTTTTCTTTTTATTCTTTTACTTTTCTCACGTTGTTCGTTTTTCTTTTTCTCAGTTTTCTTTTTCCTTTATTCATATTTTCTTACTTTTACTTTTTAATTTAGTTTGTAGGGTTTTTTTTGTTTACTATTATTTTTGTCTATTATTGTGGTTTGATCCCTTTATAATGACCAGTTAATTGGGTGAACTGTATTAGTCAGGGCTCAACAGAGAATAAAACCAATAGGATATACAATATATGTATTTTATATATACATATATATAATATGTATATATGTATTTTATATATATAATGTATACATATATATGCTATGTATCGTATATATTTTATTATAGATTATATAATGATGTATTGCTATTATATAATAATGTAATTGTTATTTATAATTTTATATTATAGTATGGATTTATTATAGATTATATGCATATATGTATAATAAGGAACTAGCTCACAGGATTACGGAGGCTGAGAAGTCCCATCCCACCATCTGCCATCTGTGAGCGAGAGCCCCAGGAAAGCCAGTGGTGGGATTCAGTCCAGTCTGAGCAAAGTCCTGTGAACTAGAGGAGCTGATGGTATAAATCCCAGTCTCAGGTCAGAAGAAGATGTGATGAGCTGTCCCAGCTCAACAACGAGACAGGAAGAAGGCGGAAAACATTCCTCCGGCCTCCCCTTTCTGTTGCCTTCGCAGACCCTCAGTGGAGGGGAGGCTGCCCACCCACACTGGGGCAGCGGAGCTGCTTTGCTGAGTCCGCTGGTTCAAATCCTCATCTTCTCCAGAACTGCTCTCACAGACACACCCAGAAATAATGTGTAATCTGGGTCCCCTGGGCCAGTCAAGTTGACACACAAAATCAGCCATCATGTGGACTTTGGGCCCGGCCTTACTTTGAGGGGTTTGGACCACTTTTCACCCTTTTAAACTGACCTTTTAGAAAATGGAACAGTCAGCCCCACGCACTGCGGGGCCTCTCGGCCACCTCAGGTTCGACCCAGAAAGGCAGCCACCATCTCCTCAAGCCTGTTGGCAATGGTGGGTGCACATCCTGCCTGGGAACGCGGTGGCCGTGCAGATCAGTAACCTGGTTCAGCAGAGCTGCACCAAGCTCCGAGGACGGTCACACAAAGTCCAAAGCACGAAGGCCTTGAAGCCCTTGCCGTGCAGTGAACCAGTGGAGGAGACTTGTCCCATTACCTCGTGGCCCATGGCAGCAAGAGAGAGAGAGAGAGAGAGAGGCCTGAGGCAACCTCCACCAGATCTTGTCTGCTGTACCGTCCTGTCCTCAGGGGTGGCTCGTCCTCAGGGACTGTCGTGGCCTGATTGTCTGTGTCCCCCCAAATCCGTATGTTGATGCATTTGGATCCCCAACAGATCCCCCATGGATATCCTAACGTGGCGGTATTTGGAGGGGGGCCGTTGGGAGGTAATTGGGGTCAGAGGAGGCGATAAGGGTGCGGCCCCATGATTACAGGAAGAGGAAGTGAAACCAGAGCTTTCTCTCGCCACCATGTGAGGACACAGAGAGAGGCAGCCATCTGCCAGCCAGGAGGAGAGTTCTCTCCAGGAACCAGATCCACTGTACGTTGACCTTGGACCTCACAGCTTCCAGAACTGTGAGAAAGAAATATCTGTAGTTGAAGCCACCCAGGCCGTGGTATGTTTTACAGGAGCTCAAACTGAGTGAGAGATCCAAAGCAGAAAACCTATTTTTGGAGGCTGATGGTGCAGGTTTTGGCTCCAGCAATGAATTCCCCCAGGGCAGCAAGCTGGGCACCTTCTGGGGCACTGCCCCACATGCTGCCCGGAACTCTTCCAGGGCGAAAAGTTACCACAGCCCTGCAGTGCATGTGTATGGCCTGGGAGCCATCCTCTACAGGCCGGTCAGCGGGTCCCTGCCTTTTGATGGACAGATGACAAGGAGATGTAGAAGCAGGTACTGAGTAGAGCAGACAGTATCCCACGTGTCCACAGAGTGTGAGACCCGCTCATGAGATGCCTTACCCTCACCCCCAGCAAGAGAGGCACTTTAGCAGAAACCATGAGAAACCATGGACGAACGTGGGCCTTGAGGACAGTCAGGCCTTGCGCCGAGCCACTTCCTGACCGCAAGGATCCCTGAGAGATGGAGTAATGGTGTCTGTGGGTTAGACACGGGAAGAGGTCCAGGACTCGTTAATGGAGCAGAAGTAAGACAAAGTCATGACCACCTGTCTGCTCCTGGGCTACAGGAGATCCAAGCAGGGGGGCTACGCCATCGCTCTGAAGCCCTCAACTTTAGCTGGTCCCACCAACACCTGCACTTCTTCCCCATCCTGCAAGGTACAGCGCAGGGTTTCTGCCAACCCAAGCAGCGGAGTTTCAGCCAACGTGTCATTCTCACCTTTAATTCTTACTCGAAGAAGAGTCAGAGTAGAAGCAACTCAGAAAATCAGTGGCTGATGAGGAGTGGAAGTCAGGGCAGAGGCCAGCAGCGCATCTAAAGCGCCTTCCAGGGCTTCCCTGGTGGCGCAGTGGTGGAGAGTCCGCCTGCCGATGCAGGGGACAGGGGTTCGTGCCCCGGTCCGGGAAGATCCCACATGCCGCGGAGCGGCTGGGCCCGTGAGCCATGGCCGCTGAGCCTGCGCGTCCGGAGCCTGTGCTCCGCAACGGGAGAGACCACAGCAGTGAGAGGCCCGTGTACCGCGGGGGAAAAAAAAAAAAAGTGCCTTCCAGCCTTTTCTCCTGTGCGGAGACGAAGACAACCTCCCTAGCGCAACCCCCAGGGTGGCCCTGTGCCTGCCTCTCCTCCACGGCACCAGCAGCCGTGTAGGAACCCCAGACAGTACCATCTCCCCCCAGGGCGTATCCTCCAAAGGACACCCCCTCCCCTGTGGGCAGCTGGCGCAGGCGCAGATCCAGTGGAATTTGCCCGATGGTGTGAGGTGTGGCCCAGGCCCTTCTTCAGGTGATATCCGGGGCTAGCAAGGGGCCACTGGGAGGTTTTTCATCTCCTCTGCAGATGCTCGCGTTTCAAGTCGGCCAGAAAAACAACCAGCATCAAGTTGAAAGCAGACTGCACTAGATCAAACATCACGTGGTGGGCAGCAGAGGCAGGCGAGGCAGTGATAAAGTCAAGAGAGTCAGGAGGCCATTATGGTCTCTGCCCTTCACATGGAGCCAGAAGGCCATGAACTCCACGGAGCCCCACAGGGCGGTGCTGGAGATGAGGCAGGTGTTGACGAGAACGGCTGCGGGTGGGAGCAGAGCAAGAAGTACCCGCTCTGTGTGTGCATCGCACACCAGCCAAGAGGACTTCGTGCAGTGGAGGGTGCAGGTGTGCAAACTGCCCTGGTGTCCCCTCCACAGGGCTCAAACTAAGAGGGTACCCAGCACCTCCATGGCCTTCAAAAGCATAACTGCTAAGCTTAAAAGTCTGCCAGGAGCAGTCTGGGACAAGAGGGGAAGCCATGTTTGTGGAAGAGGAAGGATGGCTCTATAGAAATAAACACATACACACAGACACACACATATATTCTAACTTATATATTGTGTTTAAATACAATAGTTAAAAACAAACAACAATGCCCTGCTTTATTGTTACAGCTGTCACAAGACACTTGTCCACAACTTTGCAAGAGAAGGTCTTGACTCCTTCAAAATTCTCTTGTGATCCAACCGAAAAAAAAAACCCCAAAAACAAAAACAACACCAAAAACACCAAATCCTTCCCTTCAAGGTGAACGAAAGCCTGGTGAGTCTATCCTAAGAACAGGACTCATGTCAATGGACTGGAAAGGGGACTATATTTGGGAAGTGTGGTGTCGTTTTTTCTTGCTTGAGGGAAAACAAGGCTTGAGGGTCACATCTATATGATGAATATTGCTATGAAAAGGCCATTCCAATATTTTAAGCCTAAAAGAAACAAACAGAAAATTAAACTAATCAGCAGAAACGATATGAGTCTTGTGGATGGCATTTCCACTCCCTGAAAAACCAGCTTGCTCTCCGGAAACCTCCCTTTCATCATTCATTATCCTGCTCGAGGATCCATGGCTTCTTCTTGACTCTTTCATATATAAATTATTTTGATGGGCTTTTATGGACACCCATAAACTATTTCCATTCATGTTCTCTATGAATATTTGCATTTGCAACTAACATTTGTATAGCTCTTTAACATTTTCAAGGTCTTTTTCAAATGCATTATCTCATTTAAATTTGACTCAGACTTTTTTTTTTCTTTCCTTCCTACTCCTAACATCACTGCAGTAGACTTCAGAATCCCTGTGGATGACCTTCCCAACACCTGTCCTCAAAGTCCCTCCCCTCCATACCAATTACCATCACCTCCACTGCACTTCGAAAATCCACTCCTTTGGTCTTACCCTGGGCCTTACTCCCAGTTGTTCAACTTCTGAGATCTTGAGGTCTAATTCAGCAAACTTTGAACATAAGGTGCTGTCTGTCCCCATCTTTCAGCTTTATTTCCACTAAATTGGCTTTCAAACTTCATTCACACTTTTAGAAGCTTTACCGCTTCTGTTCCCCGAGTCCCAATCTACTTCCCTTCCCTGCTGAGCTACAAATAGGGTGTCTCCGTTCCCTTCCTGCCCCCCACTTTCTCATTACCTATTGTCCTTCAAAGTTATCTGCTCCTCAACTTTGACAACACTCTTGCTAATTGTTGGAGGAGGTCATCGTGAGGACGGACGTGACTGGAGAGTTGAACCCAGGCAGTGGAGGCTCCTCACCCGCTCCCTGTCCTTGGACTGTACTTTCTGCCCACTGTTCCCACACTCGGAGTCATTTTCAAGGACGCAGCCTTGAGAGCGCAGTGCGTTATTGAGACCATCTGGATGGTCTGCATTGCTGAACCCGCTTAAGGGCTCTCTCTATAAACTCTGAAGAGTCTGGCGGGCAGGGGTGGACATCTACTGGTCTTGTGGCCCCCGAAATAAGCCTCCTAAGTCAATCCACTCCCTTATTACACCTGCTACCTCCCAACCTGGAGTGGCTGCCTCTTCTTTTTGGTCTCTCTTTGTCCCCCATGTACGGGGGGCCAGTTTCAAATTTCACCCAGGAACCCTTGACGTATTGAACCGGCACTCTTGTTTCACCAGTGACTTGATAACTGCTACATCCAGAGGGAACTTCTCAGCCCTCATCTTATTGGCTCTGTCTGTGAAATCTAATCCGGGTGACACTACTTTCTTCCCGACACTCCCCTCGCAGGACTTCCTCTGGGTTCTTTCCCTAGACTGAGATGCCACTTTTGCACTCCTATTCATGGACTCCTGTGGCCCACACTAATTAACGTCTCTGTGTTCCGATCTCCCACTGATGGTGTTCCTTCCTTTTCATTCTACATTCTCCCAAGATGAGTCAAAACTGTGGCGATGTTGGAATGATATCTGACAGAGCCAGAAAAGGCTCGCGCAAACTCCAGTCACTCTGTGCCTAGGTCAGACCCCTGAAGTTTGCAATAGAATGTGGAATGAAACGCCTCCACTCATCTCAGGATTTAGCTAAAACCTCAATTTTGAGTTCGGTGGTGGATTAGAACCTCCATATTCTAAAAAAGAAGTGCTAGTCTCATCCGCACAGGATTTGTGAAGAGGTGGCCCAGGCAGTGGGGTTGGAGAAGAAGGATGAGTGGGGAGATGGTTTGGAGGCAGAATCAATCGTAGGGACTGATGGACAATTAGGTGGGAGGAATGAGAAAACAGACATACTGGAGAATTGGTGTTATGAATAGAATATATTGAGGCAATGAGTTAATTGAATTCCCATATAAAATTATGTAATTTATTAAAGCTCAGGTGAAACAATGGCTTCTTTGTATCTGAGATCCAGAATATCGATGCCCATTTGTATGGTCACTGTAAGGGAGATTACTTAAACGTTAAATTTCGACACATTAATTTATAATCAGCCCAAAGAGAGACAGCATCAAGATCTTGATTATTACATAGCAGTATATAATGAGATCTATCTCTATTGTATTTCAGAATTCCTACTGGGAGTATCTAAAATATTTATGAATTTTTCTTAATATTGGAAGATGATACCACCATCTTTCTCAAGCATGTGGCTATCCACATAACTATTGAGAGAGAGTGTGGTGAACTGATTAAGCTCGTGGACTCTGGAGCATTTCTGCTTGGGTTTGAATCTCACGTTTCTGCTTATTATCTATATGAATTTGGGTAAGTGATCTATTTCTTTGTGGCTCAGTTTCCTTATCAGTAGAGTGGGAATAACTGTATCTCCCTTATAAGTTTGTTGTGAAAACTATATGCGTTAACATAAAGCCTTTAGAACAGTGCCTGGCACAATAAACCACACTTAATTTATAATTATTACTTCGTATTTCAGAATCATGGTATAATTCCACTGGAAAAAGAATAGTTCTAATTTTAGAATTATAATATCTTGAAATAGAGCCTCAGGAAATAAGAAGTAAGTTGTCTGTGGCGATCCAAAAGCTGTGCTTATGAATTAATCTCCAAACATTCATCATTTATCTTTCTTGGACCCAGGTGTAAGTATTATGCTTTGCTGCAATCACGGCTCACGTTCGTCAGTTTCCAGAACGGTGATGCATTTCTCAATGGTACGTTGAACCCTTTTAACTTTTATCGACTACTTCCCTTCCCCACCCACAAGAACAACTTTCTATTTCCGTTTAACTGAAAGGCATTCACGGCATCCTTCCAGGAGTGTGCCTCCTCCATTACGTGAGAAATAGCTGTGCAAACGTTTCTGTGCCATTTTAATGATATGCTCAGCATTTCTTCATGTTTTTCTGCCAAACGTGCTCTGAATTATTTTTCGTATCGTGTCTTCTCCATTATTTAGCAGTGTTCCTCGAGGTTGGTAACCATGCACTTCATTTCATTCTTCTGCTTGGTCATGGCATAGATCTGTATACTTTAGGGTGTGTCCTGTACGAAAAAGGAGCTTGCGATACTTTGGGGACTGACGTACTGAAATAACTTCTCCACTATGAATCCTGAAAGAACTAGGCCAATAGCCCAAGGAATTATATAATTTTTTTTTTTTTTTTTTTAGCTTGAAGGGACCTTAGAGATCACTTTTTCCAGATCTTTCATGTTACAAATTAAGAAACTGAGTCCCGGTATGTTAGTAGTAGAGCCAGAATCACAACCGATTCCTCCCACCTGGCAAGCCCAGCGCTTTTTCAGCACTACCTACTGCTTCTTGCACTGAGTCATTTATTTTCCAGGTGACTTCTGCATATGATGATGATGATGGGGTGTGTGTGTGTGTGTGTGTGTGTGTGTGTGTGTGTCTTTTAGGACTTTATAGCTTTACCAGGTTACAGAAACAAATTTATTCAACAGAGAAGAAAGAAGAGAGACATAAATTCAAGGGAGAATTTTCTCGTCCTATTGCCTTAATGTTGTTATTAAGGGAAAAACTGGAATACTGAAAACAAGAGAAGATTTTAGGGAATGTAGAAATCATCCCATCAAACTCTTCTGGAAGAATCTTTCCTGGTCTCCACATTGGGGATGATTATCTTGGCTACCCGGTTGTCCGTGGGGCGCTGAGACGGTGCGGGTGTGTAATGTGTGTTTAACGTATGGGGGGCGGGGAAGGGCGTTTGCACGTGGCTCGCCCGGGCCTGAGCAGAGAGGGGAGGGGAGGGGAGGGGGCCCGTAGAGGGGGGCGCGGCGGGAACCGCGAGGCCACAGCCAGTCACCCGCGGCGCAGGTGGGAAGAGGGAGGGGTCTGCGCGGTAGCCGCGGAGCCGGGAGCCCCGGGAGCCGGCGAGGCTGGGAGGGGCGAGGCCGTCACTCGCCGCGGCGCGCGGAGCAGGGGAGGCGCGCGGAGCCCTTGGCCCCGGGCTGCGCCGGCCGCTTGCGCTCCGGAGGGGCCGCAGCGAAGGCGGACGCGGCGCCATGGGTGAGTGAGGCTCGGCCTCGGGGGCGGGTGTGGCGGGAAGAAAGTGGGTGTCGGTCGGCCCCAGACTGCGTCCCTCCTCGCCTCCCCCGTCCGTCTGTGGACTTTTCCCGGGCGCCGGGGGAGGGGCGCGGCCCGGGGGTCGCCGCGCGTGAGCAGCCCGGGGTCGGATAAGGAGAGTCGGGGGGCGGGGTGGCTGTCCCCACGTGTGCCACGTTTCAGTGTGCGGTTCGGCGAGCAAGTTGAGACGGGGCTCGAGGAGTGGCGACGTCGTGCACTTTCCATTCGCCCAGGTTTGCGTGCGGGAAGGCGCTGGGACGAGGCGAGTTGGGGACCCTTTCCAGCCCGCGCCTCAGCGGGCCGCCACCGCGGCACAAAAGGCTTGACGTGGAGGCTGAAGGCCAACCTGCCTCCAGCAGAGCTGGGCCGGTGGCGAGGGACGCGGGCTGTCCGTCCCGGCCCAGGTCCCCGGGCGCTGGGGCGCGCGCCGCTCCGCTCAAGTTTCTAGACGGGGTCCGCCCGCTTCAGAGCTGAGCGGCTGCGGCTGCAACGGCCCGGGGAATGTGGGTGGGCGGAGGGGGACCGGGTGTGAACCCGTCGGACCGAGCGGAGCCCGAGGAGGCGGCGTCCCACGAGAAGGCTTGGGAGCCGAGCAGGGCGCGGGGTCCGGAGAGCAGGCGTCACGCGCCCTGCAGAGGCGGCGCGGCCCGTCCCGGAGGCCGGAGAGAGCCCGGCCGTGCCGCCGCTCACGGTTACGGATCAGCGACCCACCGGCAGCCCGGCTGGCTAGTCGACGCCAGCGTTCTCGTTTCTTCGCGTCCGAGCGCGTTACGCCCCTCCCCCGGAGTCTCGCTTGTTCTTTGTTGTCAGGGATTTCTTCCAGGGTACAGGAGGCCTTTGGGATTGACGTGCTCGGGTGGAAATTCCTAAGTTCCCACAGGCTCGAGGGTTAGGGGACGCTTTGACTGCTAATCGGTGCAGTTCATAGACGCTGGCCAACTTGGAAGAAAGGAAAGAAGAGAGAGCCGAGGACATTTTTGCCTGTGAATGTTAATTGTGGTCAAGACATGTATAGTCTCTTGCGTGATTCTGGAGAAGTTTTAGAAAGACCCATTTTTAGGGCCTTTGAATAAAATAGTGTTGCAGATGATCTGCAGGAAGAACTGTCTTTAAAAGTTTTCTGAAACGGAAGGAATATTTTCAAGTTAAAAAGGAAAGATAAAACATTTTCACAAGTGTGGCAGAATGAGTTTCAGGCTCTTCCTTCCTTCCTTCCTCCCTCCCTCCCTCCCTCCCTCCCTCCCTCCCTCTCTCCCTTCTTTCTTGCCTTTCTTTCTAAATACATGGGCATATAAACTCTTGTTAGAATAGCACATAGAGGGAAAAAGCTCTCATAAATGGAAAACCAGAGTAATTGACTTACATAACCCATTCATTTTACTAAAAACTTTAAGATGCTATTTGGATCCAACATAAAATCTCTGGAAAGAATGACATTTTTGCCTTGTAACCGTAAGCTTGAGTGGACTATCTATCAAGGGGTAAAGTACACATAATTTTGCAGTTAATTATTTCTCTAGGGTGCATTTCCAAACTGTAATGAAAACAGTTGGTCTTGGCTTTTACCTCAATTTCCTCGGGTAAATTACACACGATCCCAGGTTACAGGAGAGTGTTCTCCGGGACAGGGGGTGGAGTCAGCACCTGAGCTCTTCTGCTAATCCTGAGCTTGAAGACTTCTCTGTCCTACCTGTAAACGGACAGATACCTAAAATTTGTCTCTTTCTTTTTCTGCCGGGAGTGGACTACCTTTTCCTACTGTAATCAAGGTCACTAAAAACTCGTGTAGGGGTCAGATGGCTAGTAGGAGAGAGTGGGTAGAGGAAGCAGGTGAGAACCCAGAGGTCAGGGAAGTAGAGAAATGAACAAGTGGGTGGCTCTAGGGTGAGAGCATGAGGCCAGCACTCAGGACAGTGACCCAGACACGCGGTCCACAAATAGGAAAGCCAAGGAAGGAGCCGAGGGGGGCCGATGAGAGAAAGAAGGAAGGAAATCTGTCCAGAAACTAGAGAGAAAACACTTGGTCACTTAAGGTCATCTCTCTCTTCTTCTTTTCATTTACTTGTGAAAAACACATTACTTAGAACTTCTTTTATTTAGAGGTAGTAGGGGGGTGAGGGTTTAGCATTGGAGTCCAAATTGCTAGGATAAAGGGGAAAGCAGTGTAGCAGAATGCCTGACTATGCCAGCAAGCTGAATCCATCTTTTTCTGGTGTCATGACAACTGAAATTTATCATTTGAAAAAAGGAAGATGGTGCTATGGGAGTGAATATAGCAATCAATTCTTGCTTGACTCAGAAGAAGAAATCCATGCTCTAGCATCGTGGAAGAATGAGAGTAATTGGTTAATCAAATATTCTGAATAATTGATAGTTATTTATAATGCACAAGGCTAATCCTCAAAAAAAAGAAGTTATTTGCGAAGTAGGCAAATTGAGATTTTGGGATCCCTTGCTCCTTCCTTTCATGTATTTTCTTTCCTCAGTGATGCCTTCAGCTAATCTAGGTATGCAACAGGCTTTCCCTCTGCACCTAAATTTTTCTCTCGAGAAAGGATATGATGAAGCATTTCATACTGAAAAAATGCAGGACTGACTCCTTGCTAAGAATATTTATATTTTAGCTGCAAGGTTAACTTTAACCCACATGGTCTCTAATTATGTAATTCCAGGCTCCAGTGTGAGGTGGGTTGGGGGGATATTTTATATTTCTCCTCTAACCACGTCACTTGCGTAGTTCTTTGTTTTATCTAAAAGGTGATGTTGGACATTAGTTCATTATTTAGATATTATCATGGAAAGTTTCATGGAGGGAGTGGTATTGAACCTGGTGGTATTTGGATGGATGTGAAGGATTCGGGAAGAGGTGTTCTAGAATAATGGGCCCCTAACCCAAAGCAGGAAGGAATTTGGGGGAGCGGAGCAGTAAGACATGACAGGATGGGACTTGATTTTGGAGAGCCTTCAAAAGCAACCAGAGGAATTTATAATTTATGTAAGAGGAAATAGAGAATCATGGAATGTTCTTGAGCAGAGAAGAATTGTAATGAACTTAGTGTTTAAGGAAGATAAATTGAGCAATGTTGTTTAAGACACAGGATAAATTGGAGAGGACAGAACCAGTTGTCACAGTAATCCTGAAATGACATGGTACATGTCTAGTTCAGTCCTAGTGGAAGAGTGGCGATAGTGGAAATGGAGGGGAAGAAAGATAGATGAATGATATTTCTAATGAAAAGTCTATAAAATTAGGAAATTAATAAAGAAGAGAATGAATAAGAGGTATTTTCTGGAGATGTGAAACCTTGAGGATTGGGGATATAGTAGGTCCCTTGATAGATTATTTAAAGGATAAAACAGATGGTTTCTTTTCTGGATGCTTTGGACAGAAGATTAATTTCATTTTTGAAGTGTTAGTTCAAAGATGATGGCTAGACATCTAAAGACGAATGTTAGTAGATTGGAAACATACAGTGAGAAATTAATCAGAGGGCAAGAGCAAGAAGGAAAATAAAAGTTAGAAGGTCACCAATCTTTGGTGAGAGGTAAATCCACATAATATATGAATTATCTGTTCGGAGGCAGGAGTATAGGGAGGTGGGTCGAGGGAAGGGGAAGGAGGATAAACACTGTTCGCTGGAAGAGAAACATCAACTACATAATGTGTATCAATGCCCTAAAATTAGAACAGTGAAATGTGACATCTTTAACATTCCGTGTTAGATCTAGGAGTCCGGAAATTTTGACAAGAGGAGAACATCAGACAGAAATATTTTGCTGTCATTCAATTTCAGTAAAAATGGACTTAGTTAAGGATCTGTAAAATTATTTGCAAACTTAGGCCAAGAATAATGAGACGTGGTATTGTCTTGAACTCAACTTCGTTTTTTCAGGAAAATATGACCCCTAGAGGCAGTTGGCAACAAGGGACAGAGAGCCAGGATATGAAGTAGGAGAAGCAAATGATGATCTTTGGGTGGATTATGCAAATCCTGGGGATCCTGTTTCCTCTTTTGTTTGATGAGAGGTTGGGCATGATTCTGTACATTTATGTAGCTCAGATCTTGATTTAGTAAGACTTAGAGGAAAAAACATGGAAAAAGATAAGCTCGAGCTCTTTCCATTAAACAAATCAAGAACATGTTAAAGATGCTAGACTACTGGGCAAAACTTTTTAAGGGTCAATTCGCCTCTAGTACGTTACATTCCCTAGAAAATTATAAACGTCTGATAGTCTGAACTTGAGCAGAGCAAGATTAATATTCTGGTTATCTTCACTGCATAATAACTGTCTCCATAACTAGTTAATTAAAACAACAGTTTGTTATTCTCTCTCATGGCTCTGTGGACTGGCTGCTGAGCGGTTCTCATTTGAGGTCTCCTGCCTCGCAGTTGTGTACCTGCTGGGGGTTCAAGCATCTGAAGACTTGATTGGACTGGTCGTCTAACGTAGCTCCCACCTGTAGCTGACAGCATGCTGGCTGTCGGCTGGGACTTCAGGTGGGGCTGCCTCCAAGTGGCTTGGACTTTTCACAACATGGTGGCTGGGTTCCAAGAGGGAACAGCCCTAGAAAAGTGTTCCAAGAAAAAATCCGGCAGAAGCTGCAAGGCCTCTTATAACCTAGAGCATCTTAGGTCCCCATACATCACTTCAGCTGTATTCTCATGGTCACAAAAATCATTCAGGACAGTCAAGTTCAAGAGGAGGGGCATTAGACCCCCTTCCTCCTGATTCCAGGAGAGAAGGAGGGAAGGAACTGAGGTAGGCAGCTGCTTGATCTCGTTCCTAGAAGAGATGTAAGTGTGTTTCACAGTAGAGAGATCCTCAGGTTTGCAACTGAGAATCTGATACAAGTTTTCTGAAACACATATGGTAAAGCATTGAAACTTTAGAACTATGAAGAAGTCCAGATAGTCACACTAAAGTTTCACAGTGAAACATTTGAGTGAAAATTCATGCCTGGGTGGAAATGTGTTAGTAAAATGCCGGGATAAGCTCTACTCAGAATAATTTCAAATGCGATCAACTAATATTTCTTATTTTAATTTAAATTTGAAGTTTCTAAGGCTATTGTAAATTACTGTTTATTTTACTTAAATTTGAGTTTATGTTATAAATTGGAAGGTAGGTCAATTAGCATAAATCCTTTATTCAATATCCTCTTGTCACAATAAACTAAATGTTTTGTAGTGAACTAACTGTTCAGAAGCTTGCTTTATTTTTCAAAAACGTGTTAACTGTACAAAATACATAATCGGAATTGGTATGGTGCAACTAAAAGTAAGTGTAGTCTTAACTGTACTTACTTTTTGAAAGATATGTTTCTAAATTAAACATGTAAGATTGTTTATTAAATCTTGAAATGTAAATCTCATTTTATTATTTTTAACGGGAGAGAGTCAGAGCTGTCATTTATGATACAAAAATATAGGTCTTTCTCCTAGACAGTCGAAAAACAAAGAAAAATTAGGGTAAATGAGATGGGTTTAAAGTCAGGGACGGAATTAGTTTCAACCTAGAAACTTAGAGGCCTTAAAAAAGAATTAGATTCTGTTTCAACCTGACTGATTTGAGGTCATTCTATTTTCAACTGTTTGACAAGAGGTGAGGAAATGAGGGTAGATGATATGAAGCCACATACTTCGTGCACAGTAGTCATGATGTGGCAGACACACAAAGCCCACATCTCAACAAGAAATAAAGGCCTGACCTATATAACCAGTGGAACCGGAATAATGCCTGAGGAGTTCAGAAGGCACTATGGCATGGAGTTAAATTCTTCTTTAGTTTGTTAAGATGACCTGTCAGAATAGTCACTCACTACCTCCTCTACAAGGTACGAGATCTACCCAAACTGTATAATGATAGCACAATAAATATCTCCTGCTGTTTCTGTAGGACTTCTTTTTCTAGAACCTCCACGTTTATTATCTAAATAGAATAACTTAGAGAATACGTTCAGTACTAATTGCTGGGTCCCACTGCCAAGATTCAAATTCAGAAGGTTTGGGCTTGACCTTTGGGCCTTCAGTTCTAACGTGGTTCAGCCAGTGTTGAGGATGAAGCCTAGGACACGCTTCGGGAATTGGCTCTTCCAGAGAGCCGCTGTCCCCCATCAAGCTGGCTGAGCGCCGTGACAGCTGCTACTCATCACTTGTGTCCTGTCGAGACTTAACCTGATGAAGTCTCTGTCTAGTTGCCCTTTCCTTCCTTACCAGTCACTTCTTAGCCTTAGGATGGGGTGATGCTCTCCAGAGTTTACTGAAACTCTCCCTCTGAAAATTACTAATGATTTCCCGTCTCATGGTTCCAAGTGTAACTTATGTGCGCATAACTCCCGAAGCCGTGTCCCTGGGCTCCAGTGTCGGCTGTCTCCCCCCAGCCGTCCCTCTAGTGCTTCAGCCTTAACGCCTGCAAAACGGAGTTCCTCCTGCCAGGATCTGACTGGTTCCCTCTTCTCTTCCTTTGCCCTCTTCCTCCTCTTTCTTTTTCTTGATGACTCGAATAGACCTGGCCTTGTTGAGCAAACGTCATTAGCCCTCTGGCCGTCCACACTCTCTTGTCCCGTGTCACTGCAGTTGCTTTCCGCCAGCCCCTCACCCGCTCCAGCCTGGACCTTAGTGGTCTTTTCAGTGCCAGTTACTTCCCCGCTTTGGTCTCCCCCATGTGATGATCAAGACACCCCACTCAAGCACAACTCTTAATCGCGTCGCTGTCCTCCCCAACTTCATTTCCTGCTATTAGCGCTCATGCATTTTATCCCTTAACCGAAAGAAACTACAAATTAATTTCATCTACTCACCCTCAGCCTTTTCTTACCTCCAACTATTTGATCATGCTCGTTTTTATTACTCTGTGGCACGTCCTTTATTTCCCAGTGGAAATGCAAAACTATTCTCAGCTTAAATATATTTCCTGCATGAAAAATGTCCACTATCTGCCCAGCTTAGTGTTTTCCAAAGCGTGGGATATATGCTAGTGAAATGCAAAGTATTTTTTTTAAATGTTCGACAAATGAGTTATGATAATGCTTCTTTTTATTTTTTAATATTTAATTATTTCTTTGGTTGTGCCGGGTCTTAGTTGCGGCAGGCAGGCTCCTTAGTTGTGGCATGCAAACTCTTAATTGCGGCATGCATGTGGGATCTAGTTCCCTGAGCAGGGATCGAACCTGGGCCCCCTGCACTGGAAGCGCAGAGTCTGAACCACTGCGCCACCAGGGAAGTCCCCGGTATTTTTATTTTATATATTTCATAAATACTTCTACACTCTTTAATATGTGCCATGCACTATTTACAATGCTTTATAAGTACTTAGTCGTTTAATCTTCCAAACAATCCTATGATGTGTGTTATTATCATCATCTTCATTTTTATACAGAGAGGTTTAAATAATTTGCTCAAGGTAACCTAACTAGTAAACAGTCAAGAGGGATTCTGAACTGAGGCCCTCCGGCTCCAGAGGCTCTATGTTACACCACCTTTCCATTTTCGGTGGTTCAAGGACATGGCATTAAATAAAGTTGAATGTTACAGTGATAAAGTTATGCTCTTCTCAATATTCTTTCAATTCTTTTGATTAAGTCAAAAAGAAATCCTAATTTAGTGTTATTGGTTGTATTCATTTCACAGCAATTACCTTAACGCATCTCCCTTTACATAATACAGGCATCCAGGTTTAAATAAACTGAGAGGTAAAATGGTACTCAAGTCAAAAAAAGGTCGGATACTTAAAGAGTATCAATGATATTTCAGAGAGTTCCCCTTTTTAATAAGGAGAGGGCAGGACCTAGACTTTGAGCCTTTGGTAATCATTGTTTTTAAAATAAGAAATACTGACTTTCTATTTAAGGTAGAGATTTAAAGTTTCATTTAAAATATATTGTAGTAAAAATGTAAATTGTGTTTTAAAATACCAAGTAAAGGAGAATAATGATGATACTTAAATATGGGACAAACCATATACCTGGAGGCAATCTTGGTCTGTAGAAGTAGTTAAAATGTAAGTATTTCAGTAAATTTTTATCCTAATTTATCCACTAATTAGCCACGGAACTTGGGCACTTTTGTCACTCAATTTATAATTGGCAGGGCTTCAATTTATAATTGGTGGGGATAAAACCAACAATATTTATCTTACAGGGATGCTTCTAGAAAAAAAGATGGGTATTTGAAAAAACTTTGAATGTAATAAATGCTGAGTAAAGTATTCTATTTTTACACATTGCTAGGAGAATCTGGTATGGTAAAAACCATGACTATGGGGCACAAGTGCCTGGAATTTGGTAAGCACTGCATCTAATGAAAGTCTGCCTTTTCTGTGCACTCTCAGTGCCTTACTTCTACATCTGTGACGCTTAATTGTGAATGTGTATTTTCTCCCCCATTATTTGAGGTCACGTCCAGATTCTGAAGACAGCACCTTCCAGTTAATTGGCATAAACACAGCAAACACTCTCACCCTTAAGCTGTTTGTCTAACACTGTTTACCTCACTAACTTAGTAGAAAGTTACAGAAATACAGCATTTGACTCTTACTGATGAAAACTGTATTTAGAATTAGTCATGGCAGGAGACAGGAAAGAAGGCAGAACTGTGGAATGACAGGGTTAGGGCTGTGGTCCTGGGAGGGTTTCAGCACCGGGCCAAAGGCCCCAATGAGATGGGAAACATGAAGGCAAACAGCCCTAGAAGAATCCTCTGAAAACAGACGAGACAGAGTTAGTTCGACTGCAGGAGAGTCCAAGGAGGACAGCGTTTTGAGAAACCAGGAACCTGCCTCATCTAGCCCAACAGAAGGAAGAATAGAGGAATGACATTCCTTTTGCATCGACGGATTTTTCGTTGATATAAGCCCATTGAAGTTACAGTACTTTTAATAAAGGGGTGAAGATACAAACCTGCTCTCATGGAGCAGATTTCAAGGACTAAAAAGAAGAGAGAGGACGGAAGGAAGAAGGGGGAAGAGGAAGGAGAGAGAGAGAAAGAAAGGATTTGGGTGGATCCAGGGTCAAAAGAAGATTTTTATCAGGTAGAAAAGAACTGCAAGAATTCCTTCATATTTTAAGAAAAGGGGAGTGACCTCAGGGAGAGGCATAAACCACTGATGCCTTGGAATGTCAGGATCCCTGGGCAACGTGGTACAGAGCGATTAATCACGGGAACTATTTGGTATTACTTAAACAGGGTTTTTAAAGTAAAAAATTATATATATTTTGTCTATAAAAATGATGCCATTTGAGGATTTTTTTAAAACTTTATTTATTTTTGGCTGCATTGGGTCTTCATTGCTGCGCATGGGCTTTCTTTAGTTGCGGTGAGCGGGGGCTCCTCTTCGTTGTGGTGCGTGGGCTTCTCCTTGCGGTGGCTTCTCTTGTTGCAGAGCATGGGCTCTAGGTGCGCGGGCTTCAGTAGTTGTGGCTCGCAGGCTCGGTAGTTGTGGCTCGCAGGCTCTAGATGCATGGGCTCAGTAGTTGTGGCGCACGGGCTTAGTTGCTCCGCGGCATGTGGGATCTTCCCGGACCAGGGCTTGAACCCGTGTCCCCTGCATTGGCAGGTGCATTCTTAACCACTGTGCCACCAGGGAAGCCCAGGATTTTTTTTTTTTTTTAATGAAAGACCATGCTTCTTGATTGTTTTAAATTGTGTTATAATAAGTCCAGTAAAGATGCTGTAACTTGTCAGTTTTGACAAACATATTGTGTTTATTTTTCTCATATTTCATTTATAGAGGATGTTTATACCTTTAATACTAAGAATATACAGATAAATTTATGATCTATTTCAAACAGTTAAATGAAGCAACAGAGATGAAGCTTAATGTGGTTAAATATTCCCTAGACCAGAAATCTGCTGATTTCTGTGTGGTTCTTGTCCCAGCTCTGCTGTTATCCATCTGTGTTCCCTTTTTCCTCAGGTACAAATGAAGGATTTGGCTTAAGTGGCCCATAGGATTCCATTCAGCTCTAAATGCCCATAAGCTGATAAACAAGCAAAAAATAAATACGACATATCCATGAGGGTAGTTTCATTGCAGTGGTTCTCAAACGGCAAGCAGATCTGTCCTTCTTACTCATTTCTTTGTGGCTTCAACCTAGACTTTGTAACAAAGAAGACTCTTGAGGCTTCAGCCACAAGATTTTGGTAGTTTTCTTTCTTCATGGCCGTACGTATATGTTTTTATACTTACCAAGTGAGGATAAAGGAACAGCTGAAACAAAATAAAACACCAGGCATACGTATTTCCAGAAATTACCTCAGGCTTCGTTAGGCTACATTGCTCACATAGAATTCATTATATATCATTATTAATATATCATTAATAAGTGAGAGAACTGGTTGATCTATTTTAACATGTAGGTTTGTATTCCTTATCCTGGTAGGATCCTGAACTTTTGAAGTATGTGGCTATGTGTGTGTGTGTGTGTGTGTGTGTGTGTGTGTATGTGTGTGTGTGGTGGGGGGCGGTTCTTGTTCCTGCATTTTCTTTGATTTGTTTAATTTTTATGTGTGTGAGTACACAGTAGTGTCCTGTGAGGTTGTTATAAGTAAAAAGGAATCATTTTGCAAGTGTTAGAACTGGTTTTTTAACCATCAGCAACGTTCTCTGCTGGTGAAGAGTAGCACCATGGTTATGTCCTAGTCTATGAGTCCCAAACAGACACTATTTAAAAAAGAAATATTGGGGCATAAAGAAGGAGGTGACATATGAGAATATAAAATAAAGTATAAAATATAAAGATAAAATATAACTCACTGCTGGCTAATTCCATCTGGGTGTAATATTTTCTTTTAGTAGAAAAACTATGTAAAAGGGAAATGCTGAAATGGAATTGCGTTTTCAAAAAATGCTGAATACTAAATACGCAGTAATATTTATTTTAGTAGACATTTTCTATTGAGATAAGTCAGCTATCTACTTCAGCCTAGATTTGAAGCGGAGGTAACAGACATCGGGTATGAAGGGAGTTTTCTGCAGCCCTGTGTCAGTTTTTCTACTAGATAGTACAACAAGGACAAAAATTCATTATGAGGTGCTACATATATGTGTGACAAAGACCCATTATTGTCACTGTTTTACACATTCTTTCCTTCCTAAAGGAAGATTTACAAAGAAGAGTACAATTTTGTTTGTTAATTATAGATGAGAAAGTAAACTCAGGGTGACAAGTCTCTAGAGAAGAAAAATCCAGAGCAACTATTAATATAAGTGCATCAATTGTAAGTAATTGGTTCCTTAGGTATAAATGAAGTAGTGATCACTAGAAAAATTAGTGTTATTAGTTTCAGTCATTTCACATCAATTACCTTAATAAACGTCCCTTTACGCAACATGATAAATACATTCTGTTTAAATAAACTGGGAGGTAGAGTGATACTCTCAAAGGAGGTAAAAAAAATTAAAAATTCCAGTGATAGCTCATATAGCTCATTGAATCATATTATAGTCATCGTTGTGGCAGAATCATTGTACCTAAGGCCACCAACACTTCCATGGTAAAATAATACGGTGTATTATATACTTGAAGTTATTAGAGAGTAGATCTGAAGCTTCTCACCATAATAGAGAGCTAACTGTGTGAGGTGATGGATGTGTTAATGAACTTAATTGTGGTCATTGTTCACAATGTATGCATATGTCATCATGTTGTGTACTTTACATATATACAATTTTGTTTGTCAGTTATACCTCATTAAAGCTGAAAACATGTAAGAAAGTGAAAAACTAAATTAGAAAAGAGTACTCCTCCCCAAACAAGCAGACTCTTCAATGTATTTTCTTTTCTTTTCTTTGGCTCAGCTGCTCAGAATGCAGAGTCTTAGTTGTCCGACCAGCGATTGAACCCGTGCCCCCTGCAGTGGAAGCACGGAGTCTTATCTACTGGACCGCCAGGGAAGTCCCTTAAGTATATTTTAATATTGATTTGACTGAACAAGTATTTCTTTTTTTTTTTTTAATTTATTTAATTAATTTATTTTTGGCTGCATTGGGTCTTTGTTGCTGCGTGTGGGCTTTCTCTAGTTGCGGCCAGCGGGGGCCACTCGTTGCCATGCGCGGGCTTCTCACTGTGGTGGCTTCTCTTGCTGCGGAGCGTGGGCTCTGGGCGCGTGGGCTTCAGTAGTTGTGGCTCGTGGGCACAGTAGCTGTGGCTCACGGGCTCTAGAGCGCAGGCTCAGTAGTTGTGACGCACGGGCTTAGTTGCTCCGCGGCATGTGGGATCTTCCCGGACTAGGGCTCGAACCCATGTCCCTTGCACTGGCAGGCGGATTCTCAACCACTGCGCCACCAGGGAAGCCCTGAACAAGTATTTCTTAAGGATCAACCACATGCCTGCCCTTCTACACATAATGACAGTGAAGGATGCAGACTATAATTTCTGCTCCAAAAGGGTTTATGTATTAATTGGGAGATAAAAAACTCACCCACACACAGAAAACTATTTGATAAAATTAGATAATGGAGATCTAGACTAATATAATAATTGCTAAAAAAAGCTATTGGTCCAGAATGGAAGAGACCAGTGGAAGCTGCAGTCATCAGGGAGGTTTTCTGAATAAGGGAGGGACCTTGAAGAGAACCTGGACTTTCTGTGAATCTGTCAAAAGGTAGGGTGGGAGTAGGTGGGCGTAGCCCAGGAGGAGCAGAGGTGCAAAGCCGTGGAGGTGGGGTGAGTGTGCCCTGGGGCCCACCTGAATCTGCTTCCCCTCCAGCTGCCTTGCATGAAGGCTCCTGACCTTTCCACTCTCAGTGACCTCTGGCCTGGGCCGTGGGGTGCCACCCTAGTAGAAGTCTGCCTCTGCCGTTCAGGCTATCTGTGTACTTCAGTTTCTAGTTGGCCTCTGCATGCATATTCCTGCCAGTCCTGTTCATGTATAGACTACGCCCTCAGCTCTTTTGTCCTCTTACTCTGTTCCCCCAGATCTTACCAGCGTGTTGGCCCACGTGGGCATCCCTTTCAAGACTAGTCATTTCCATCCCCGTACCGCCCTCAACCCTGGCTCTCCCAACTCACCCCTGGATTCTGTCCTTAAGTGGGATTTGCTGACTATGTAAATTAAAACCAGTGTCATGCTTAGAGCATCAGTAACATTGCACAACACCAGAGGGTGTGATTCCCATCGCACTCTATGTGCCCCGAGGGCTTCCTGTCGGGTAGAACACATGGGAATGGTGCCCGGCGGTGGGCAGAGTAGGGTCTGCTAGTCACAGCCTCAACCTTTGTGCTCTCACTCTGTTTCTCCAACTCTGACCCTTCTCACTGGCCTCCTAGAGCCCTGACAGCCTCATTTGCTTTCCCTCTGCTCCAGCCCATCGTTATTTCCCTTCTCTCAGGCATGGCCCAGAGCCCCGACCACTCTGTCGCAAATCTTCTTAACTCCCTTGATCTTTTGTCCCGGAGCCTGGATTATTGCAGCACAGATGGGAGGAAGCCTTCATGCAAGGTCTGAGAAAACGGTTCTAGTGCATGATGATGCAGTTGTAGCATCTCAGCCAGGGAGTGATAAAGAAATTAGCAGATTTTGTTACAGATGAAGCAGAAAGGAAGGAAATGTGAGAGATAATGAAAAGAAAAACTATCTTTTTGTCTGTTGAGATACCAACCAGAAGAAATTGTGTTCTGATGAAAGAGAGGAAGAAGCCGTCAAGGATGAGCATAAACAAACTGAAAATATTCACAGTTCAGGCAGTTGCCAATTAACTGTATATATCATATCCCAAGTTATTAAATAAGAGGGTGATCTGGTATGACTCCTGTCAACCCAGGGATTCAGGATTGCTGTGTTGATCTCCTTGTCCAGAGGGATGTTCTGTTACTTCCTGCTACCTACGTGGTCCTCCCTGGAAACTGTGCAAGATGACAAACTTTCCGGATGAAAGAGTATTTTACTAAGGTTATGCAATTGGCTTCACTCGCTATCTAAATAGAACCTTCAAACAAGCTCTTAAGATCAAATTTCCTATTGACTGTGTGATATAATCAGAAATTTATAAAATTGGACTCAGATGTAAAGCCATCCACTTAATTACAAATGAAATAACTTAATTCTACATATTTAATTACAGATTACAACAATGGACAATTATACTATTCAAGCTAAGTTGAAAAATTAGAAATTTGAAACTTTAGGTATCAAAGAATGCGATATAGTTAAGTATTGATAATGACAGAGTACCGACAGTTTTTTTATCCCCAATTATTTAGCATTATGCAATATTTCCTTTTTCCTATTTTTTATATTTAATATGCATGATTTGAGATGAAGGGCAAAGAAGAAAGACCCTTTTTCTTATTAACACCTTAGATTTCACATTCTTACTTGTAGGTCTCCCTAATTTGGGGACTCCCTTCTGTTTCCCTTCTTTTTTGCCACTCTGGTTTTTTTTCTGTTCCTTGCTTTTGCTTGGCTTTTAAAGTTCCGAATGATGAATATTTGAAGAAGGCTATATCCTTGGGGTTGAAAGACTCATTCAGTTCCCCCGCACCGTCTTCTATGTAAGGGACTGACCCAAAGCAACGTAATTAAAATAAAACACCGTATAATTAAAACAATGCATTCTGGATAGGTGAATTAAAAAAAAAACACTAATTGGATATCTGTAATGATGTCTTTTCATTTTCCACGGAAGGTTTCTTAAATTAATATGTGCTGCTACAGGCAGGTGAATCTCTAGATTCCGGTGTGTACAGGGAGTGTCCCTCTATCCCTGATTGCTCAGTAGCTCCAGCAGGCATGCCTCTGGTCTTCCAGTTCCTGCACGGACTACGGAATCAAGGTGCAAGTAGCTGTTTGCTCTCAAGTCCAGCCAGTCCTTCTGTTTTCTCGGTCACTGGCTTTCTTCTTCTGTCCCAGTGGCTGTAGCTCACTGTTTATTTTTTGGGTGTTTAGTATGAGAAAACATCTAGTCTTTGATCATGGACAACAAGTGAGAGCAGTGAGCATGCCCATCACGGTACATTGGGTATAAGCTTTGGCTGTTAGGCTCTTGGCTGGTTTGCTGCACTTTACTGTCCTGAAAGTTTGAGAAATCTGACTGCTTTGTTGGTTGTTGTTTCCCTATTCTTATTAACACTTGCCAAACCTTTTGTCAGGCATCTTTAGAACCATGACAGCTTCTAGGTCAAATTTCAGTTTTGATCCCTGCATCTTTAGAAGTAAAACTAAGAACTAAAATAGCCATTTCCTCCCAGTGATCGCAGTGGATGCTGATTAAGCTGCCTGCTGGTTTTTGCAGTCATAGTAACAAGTCCTACTTACTATCTTTTAAGAATCTCAATTAAGTTTCTTTAGTCTTTGAATATCTAACGACAAAAAGTTTAATTTCCTAGGGAAAATGAATATGTTCTTTTCTTGGAGAACAACACCATAGAGTTAATTAAGCATTCCTTTCAAAGGTTTATTTGTGAACTAAGCTAGAAATTATTTGCACTCCTTTTTTTTTTTCTAGTTTTCATAATTAGGCTTTCAGTGGACTTAATCTTTTAATTTTAAAATGATTAATTGCCAAGTTGTTGGGTACCATTGCTTGGGTTACAAAGATAAACATACCCGGCGATAACAAGAAGTTCATTGAACTTGCTACAGTAACAGCAAATACTCAGGTTTAATTTTCAACAAAGACTCAGGACATGTTGCACTTGACAGTGTTATCTTGAGAGGAGCTATAGTTATTTTATTTTTCTAGGGAAAAGGTAGATTTGGGGAGTAATTAATTTTTTGGTATTAAATTCTACTATGATATAGTAGCATGCCTCTTTGGAGGCATAGAATTACAAAGTTTAGACTTTTCCCAGATGGGTTAATGGTAGAAAAAAAGGTTAAGTTCTTTTACTTTTTAAATCAACTTGAAAAGAATTTTGTGTTCCCCAATTCATTGATTTCCAAGTGAATCTGAACAAATCAACCTTCCCTGGCAAAGTCATGGCACTTTGTTTGCATTTTTTGATTTAGAAAAGTCTGTTTTCAGTTCCTAGACTCACTCCTTTGGAAAGGTGATCTAAACTCCCTAAGCTTCAGTGATAGTATTTTGTCATCTGTAGGCACAATAATAACGCTGATAATAACACTGTGTACTACTTGGAGTTGTTGAAGAATAAATGATGGAATATATTAAAATAGTATAACAACATGTCAGACGAAGAGATAATAATACATATAAACACATGTGAGCACGTGTGTGCACGTGCACACACACACACACACACACACACACACACACACACACAACTATGAAAGTTAGTTTGTCTTACCAAATCTTTAGTCTTAATTTTTTTTAAGTCTATCATACAGGAAACTGTAGATTTGTGAGTATAATGCAAACTTCGATCAAATCAGTGCTTATTTTTCAAAACCAATGCACAGTGTAGTCATATGTTTTCTTAGGAATAAACTGATTCGCTATGGCTTTTATGGTTAGAAGATATTATCAGGAATAGGTTAGAATTAAGAGCAAGGTTGCTCAAAAGATGTCTAGGAATGGTCTTAAAAATCAGAACTTGTACAGTCTGTCTGTATAATCCATTCATCAAGCAATTTTAAACTTGTTATTTGCTAGACAGCATACTTAGTGCTAGATATTGGCAGTACAAAGATGAAAAAAATGTGATACTTGATACAGTGGCAAAGCAGTTGGAGTTATAAGCTATAACAGATGCTGCAGTGGAACTCTATAGGGTGCGTATGGACAGAAGAGAATAGTTAAAATTTCTCCCCAAATGTCAGTAATGAATTCCTAGAGACAGTCTGGGGCTGAGCCATGAAACCTGAAGATGGTTTTCCTGACACATGGATCAGGATAAAGGCGCTCTAGCCGGGGGAGTAGTATGAATAAAGCATCGAGGTGCCAAAAGCAGAAGTTGTTCAGTGAGTTTGAAGCACATCAGCTGACGGGAGTACAGAGATGCGGGTGGTCTGCATTGATCAGGAGGACTGAAGAGGTAAAAAGGAGGCAGACTAGGGGGTCTTGGTCGACATACTGTTGGCATTTAGGAAGCATGGGGAGCCACTGCCGGGTATTCAGTACGGGGATAAGGTACTTAGATTTTTATTTTATTAAGATTATTCTAGCAGCATTGGAGATAAAAAATATTAGAAGTGGGAGAGTAGAAAAAACAGGAAAGAATACAAAAGATCATTTTTCAGAGTAGAGGTAAAAATATCAAATAAAAGACTAAAAGATCTAATCTAAAAGTGTCTTAAAAATAGTTATGTCCGAATAACATGTATTGGAATGGAAGGATGGTTCAAGATCTGGAAGTTAATTTTTTATGTTTAAAGGGGAAAAGCCATATGATCATCTCATCAATAGATATATATTTAATAAAATTCAATAGTAATTTATGGTAAAAATTGTAAGCAAATTAGGAACAGAGTAGAACGTCAATAAGCAGATCTAGGCTATCCTACAGAAACCTACAAGTATCATTATATTTAATGGTGAAACATTAAAAGCATTCCCAGTACAGGCAATAGCAGGACAAGGATTCTTACTCTCACTTTTACTATTCAGCACTGTCTTAGATGTCCTAACAAATGCAATCAGAAAAGAAAAATAAATTAAAGAGGAACAATTGGAAAGAAAGGCAAATTTGTCGTTACTCAGGATGATATACTTGTCTCCGTAGTAGATTGGAGAGATACTACAGACAACTAGAAATAATAAGAGATACCAGCAAGGACACTTGGCATAAGGTCACCACATATGATTAAGAGTATTGCTGTATGTCAGTAATACCAAAGCAAGGTTAATTAAAAATCCAATTAACAGTAGCAAAAATTCTAAAAGAATCCTATAAATAAACATACCCCCAAATATATGGGATTTTATTGGCAAAAAGAAAATATGAAACATGACAAGATATATCTGGTTAGTGTCTGTGAAGTATCATTATCAGAAATATTCCAATTCCCTTTCAAATTAGTTTATATATTCAATATAATAATTCCAGTAACACTCCCAAATAATTTTTTGGGATTCTAAAACTCTGTATGGAAAAGTGGTGTTCTACAAATTGTTCACAAAATTCTGAAAAAGAAAAAGAAGGAGGTGGGGACTAGGCCTTCGAAATATCTAGATTTATTTCTTAAACTATAATAATCATAACTGTGGTTTAACAGAGTAAACACAATAAAGTGGTATCTTCATTGGGACTCAATAAAGATACCAAAACCAGATTCAGATTTCTGTGTGTCCTTGATGTGTGTTAAGAGAAGGATTACTAATCCTTGTAGGATTATTCAGCAAATGGCGTTGGGACAAGTGGTTTGCATATAGAAAACAAGTTATTTTAACGCCTCACACATTACCTAATACCTCACTCCATACATGAAAATAATGATCTAATTCTGAAAAGCCGTCTTAAAATTATAAAGTTCATAAAGCTGAAACAATGGAATGTATGTAACAAAACAGAAACAGACTCATAGATACAGAGAACAAACTAGTGGTTACCAGTGGGGCAAGGAAGCCAGGGAGGGCAAGATAGGGGGAGGGGAGTAAGAGGTACAACTATATATAAAATAAATAAGCTACAAGGATATACTGTACAGCATAGGGAATATAGTCAATATATATATATATTTTTTAAATTAATTAATTAATTTTTTTTTGGCTGTGTTGGGTCTTCGTTTCTGTGCGAGGGCTTTCTCCAGTTGCGGCAAGCGGGGGCCACTCTTCATCACGGTGCACGCCCCTCTCACTATTGCGGCCTCTCTTGTTGTGGAGCACACGTTCCAGACGCGCAGGCTCGGTAGTTGTGGCTCACGGGCCTAGTTGCTCCGCGGCATGTGGGATCTTCCCAGACCAGGGTTCGAACCCGTGTCCCCTGCATTGGCAGGCAGACTGTCAGCCACTGTGCCACCAGGGAAGCCCCATAGTCAATATTTTATAATAACTTTAAATGGAGTGTAATCTATAGGAATCTTGAATCCCTATGTTGTATACCTGAAACTAATATACTGTAAATAAACTATACTTCAACAAAGTTAAAAAAAAGAAATAGAATCGAGGTAGTCTTTGATGTTTGTAAACTTATACCTCATGAAACTGTAGTTAGTTTTTACATTACTGTGTCAGCTGTTTCTTGGTGGAGACTAAGTTTTTCTTCAAACACTTGCTTCTTGTCATATGAGTGTTTAATTAAGGGAAGGCTAATGTTTGCCTGAACTTGAAGGACAAATTTATTGGCATATTTTAAAATATCGGGTGTTTTTTCTATAAGAGTTCCAGATTTGTAGTATGCAGATATTTTGCCTTAAATTGATAGCTTTAGGCTTTACATGAGCCATGATGAAATGGATAAAATACTGTATTAAGATACCACCTTTATTATAATTCAGTGTAAATTTAGCTCCATGGTCAGCAGTGGTTCTCGTCCTTTAGTGTGCTTCAGAATTACTGGAGAGCTTTTTAAGACTAGTGGTATTTGGCCCACTCATAGAAATACAGTTTCAATTAATTCAGATTATAGCCCAGACACTGTTTTTTTTTGTTTGTTTTTTTTTGTTTTGTTTGCGGTACGCGGGCCTCTCACTGCTGTGGCCTCTCCCGTTGCGGAGCACAGGCTCCGGACGCGCAGGCTCAGCGGCCATGGCTCACGGGCCCAGCCGCTCCGCGGCATGTGGGATCTTCCCGGACCTGTGCACGAACCCGTGTCCCCTGCATCGGCAGGCGGACTCTCAACCACTGCGCCACCAGGGAAGCCCGACACTGGTATTTTTAAAGAGCTCAGTACTTGAATCCAATATGCAGCCAAGATTGAGAGCACCTGAATTGAACACTAGGGTCTTTTATTTCTATATTATTCACTTATTCTTGGTAGACTAATTGCTGTTAAAAAAACAACAAAAAACAAAACCTGCATCTCAGTGGCTTGCAAAATAAAGATTTATTTCTCCCTAAGTCACAGCCCAGTGACTGTGGGTGTGGAGGCTAGTGGGAGGGGACCCACCCTTTTATTCTAGTAATGCCATCATCTTGTAAGAGTCTCAGAATTTTTCACATGGTAAATGAGGGAAGAGAGAACAAGGGAGATCAGTGGGAGGTTTTCTGTTCAGCCCTGAATTGGTAGATACACTTCTATCCATATTACCTTAGCCAGATTCAGGCTTCAGGTCTCCACTTAAGTTCAAGGAAGTCTGGAATTCTAGTCTCAATTTGTGCCCTGGAGGAAAGGAAACTGGGTTTGGTGAATACGGGGCAACCTCTACCTAAAACCGATTTTGATGAAAACAAGCACAGAGATACTCTCAAAGACAGTAGTAAATGATAGCGCGTCAAAAACTGCTTTATTCCTTAAACTTTTGTGTAGTATCTTGAAAAAACATGTACGTATTTATTTTTACGTGGTCACAGGGCTTGGATTAATGGCTTTTGAAGCTGAGAGCCATGCAGGGGAGGAGCATACAGTCAGTATGTGGAGGACTGTGCAAGTGTGCCCTTGAAGTGTTTAGGAATTCAGGGAGGTAGAAGAGAAAGCAGAGTCACATTTTCCCACCCTTTGGTTATCAAAGATCACCTGTTAAGTAGGACCAGAGATCCTTGCTTCTGTTTCGGTGTTAATATCAGTGCACCGTGCAGATACTCAGTTTGGTTTCACACACTCTACTTTCCAGTCCCTTGTTGATAATCTCACTGTAACGCTGCTCATATGGGAAAGAGAGAATTATTGAGATTGTCTTTAACCTTTTATATGAATATTGTGTTGCATAAATGTAGGTTTTGAATCACAAGGCTGTTTCTGTAGGGCTTCTATTTAAAACAGGGTTACTTTATCGCTGTTTTCAGATATGGGGAGGAACATGGTGTATTTCCATTCACCAGGAATGTCTAGGTTCTTCCAACAGTTATGTAGACTTTAGGTAAATTAAACTTCACATTCCAAGATATTATTAAAGAGTGATAAGACTTTTGTTCTCCTTTATTCTAAACTCAAGACATTGAAATAAGTTGCTTATTTTAATAATATTTGACAGCACTCAAGAGAGAATGCTGAATAAAATACTGCAAACACTTGGTTTTACATGGATATTTTTAACGGCTGTAGGAATGGTAAAGATACGAAAATTGTTTTCCAATTCATGATAGGAATTTCCATTATTAGTACGTCAAAAATCATTCTGATTATTTTATAGTCGTATCATATTCTAAAGTCTGATTTCGATGAATTCTTCTGTCTCGGTTGTGATTAATTTTGGTCACTAATTATTCAAGCTTTCTAAAATCTATTTCTTTGATTTGTCTATTAATCATTTCTCCAAAGAATAAAATATTATTTTAGTATTGAAAACCAATTTCAGTGAGTATATTACATATTCGTCTGTTAGTCTGCAGAATATTTAGATGATTTTTAAAGAAACAGTCTCCAGTGGCTTAATTATGTAAATGTACCTACACGTCTCATATCCCACCATATTAGGGAATGCAGGATTTCATTTTTTTTTTTTCTAGATTTATTCAATTCTGTTTTTTGTTTTTTGTTTAAATCTGGGCACTTCTACTTGTTGGTTATGCTGTTTGTGTAATTTGTTGGAGTTCTCTGAGTTGCAGCTTCCCTTTGTGGCAGTTCTAGCTTACTCATAGGGTCTTAATGATGATCCGAAGCAGTGGGTTCTACGTGCACACCTAGTCCCTGACTCAGGGCAGGATTCAGTCAGTGGAGCTTCCTGCCGGATTACCAGTCATCTATACCTGTTACACAGACAAGCCTCTACGATAGTTGGCCCTCCTTGTTGTAAACCTTCACTTAATGAATATGCGTGGTACATACCACTTGTTCTGAATCACAATGTCGCACTATAACGTCTGGTTTATTGAATTGCCTAACAGTGACCAAAAGGACAGTTTTAACATAAGAAAACAGTTTGAGAGACACAACATATTTTATTTTATTTATTTATTTATTTTGCAGTTTTCATATAGAGTTTTATTTGCTCTTTCCGCAAAAATAACAATCTGCATTTTGTAAAGAGTGCACACAAATTCGAATGTCTCAAAATATGTGACTTTTTTACTTATCCAAGAATAAATGGTATTCATCATACTTAGCAGGAACATCATGGGTTTCATTTTCAAAGTATTTTGCAAGCATCAGCTAATTAAGCCTCCTGTAGTCTTCAGTTTGACAGTTGTTTTCAAAAGTTGAGAGACAACATATTTTAAACCACAGACAATGAGTTAAAAACTGAAGTACAAAAAACCCAAACTGGTGAAAAACATCAGTGTAAAGTATTTTAAGATGACTTATTAAAATTGGATAAGACAAGTCTGAATTAGAAGAAAGTCTAAATCACTGAATTTTCAAATGCCAGTAGCATGTTTTTAATTCCTAGCACATATGAGGCCTTCAAAGCAACTGTTACCATGGTTTTGGAAAGAAACAGCTTCTATTTCTACCTCAGTGAATGAATCAGAATCATTTTAAATTACCTCAGCACCTTTTATATAGAAATTAATTTAGTATGATTTTAGTATAGTTTGTTTTCCAGATAGATAACTAACAAAGTACTAAGACTGTGAGTCTAATTATATTACTTTATCTTTGATTAATATTTTTCGTTGAATAAAAGTGAACATTACCTGTGATCAAATAATAAATTAACTGAATAAAAATTATTAATGTTTTTATTTACAGTATAAGAGTTTAAATATTTCTAAGGAGTTAGCTAGAAACTGGTGAGAACTGAAACTCTGGTGGCATTAATGCAATGCCAAGGAGTTTGGGTTGTGTTGTTGTTTGTCCATTCATTTACTCACTAAATATTGATTGAAGGCCTACTGTGTGCCAGGCACTCTGCTAGGTGCTCAGAATGTAACAGTGATGGAAATAAACATGGTTAGTGACATCACAGATATTCATAAACTAATAGGGGAGAAGCACAAGTAGATAATTGCTACGCAGGCATTGGTATTTGAAAAGATCCAGTAAAAAAAAAAAAACAACAAAACCCTTATTACTCACCCAAGTTTGGATTGAAGACAAATGCTCTTGCAGAAGGAGCTCGAAGTGTTATAGCTCTTTTACTACTGATAGTGAGCTTAGAGAACAGGATTTTAGCTAGCCTCTCCAAGGGGGCTTTTTGTACGTCAGCTCTGAGTTGGACAGACTCACTCAGATGCAAGCATCGTGGACCAGTGGCCACCTCTCAGAGCCTGCCCTTCTACTGATGTGCGGCGCGGAGGGGCAGAGAATTATAGACAAGTATGAAGGCTGAAGGTGGCGACGTGCGAGATCGTGGACTTTAGGGAACCCACTGTAGTTCAGATTGGTGTATAAAGATGGGAGAGATGTCTGCAGGAAGAGGGGGGATCCGTATGGCACAGGGCCTTGGGGTCACGTTGGCCAGTTTCGATTTTATCCTAAGAGCAGCATGGAGCCGTAGGTTTTAAATAGATGGTTGACAAGGTCACATTATTATTATTTTTTTTTTATTTTTTTATTTTTTTTGCGGTACGCGGGCCTCTCACTGTTGTGGCCTCTCCCGTTGCGGAGCACAGGCTCCGGACGCGCAGGCTCAGCGGCCATGGCTCACGGGCACAGCCGCTCCGCGGCACGTGGGATCTTCCCGGACCGGGGCACGAACCCGCGTCCCCTGCATCGGCAGGCGGACTCTCAACCACTGCGCCACCAGGGAAGCCCCACATTATTTTTTTAATGTCATCTAGGAAGCATTGCTCAGGGTGGATCTGAAAAGGACAAAAGAGAATGAGCACCTACTCTACAGGCTGTTTTCATACTAGAAAATAGAGGCCACACAATGTGAACAGGAGTAGTAAGAGTCTGAGTGGAGAGGTTGGAAGCCATTTGCCGTTTCATCTTTCTAGCCTCTTGTAGCCATTTCACTGCTCTTTAGCACCTCCACCAAGAGGGGGCGCAGAGGAGCTGAATCGGACCTTCCCGGTGTTCTTGCAGAACCACCATTCTGAGGAATGAGTAGTCATTTTTTTAATTGCAATGAATAGTCACAGAGTGGTTTGGGATTAACTGAAAATTTCATTTATTCATCCTGTCCCAAGATCTCATTAGTATGTGTGATTGAGTTGGAAATGATTTTAATTATTTACTTGACCCTTTTAATTGCCTCATTTTTCCTGTGATACTTTGTAAGCTTTCTGCACACTTTTAATTGATCACATCAGAGGAGTCGCCGCTTCAGTAAGATGGGTCCTGAAAACAACAGCAACACAAGCAGCAAAGCCATATTCTAAAGTTCTGTGAAGTTCATTTTGGGATTAGATGAAAAGCAAAATCATTCTTGGACCATGCTGTTCGTTTAAGATTAAACCTTTCCTCGTTGAAGTTGGATTGCTTTTGGTTTGAAGACCCAGAGTGGACACTGCATGCCTAAAGGCTCAACAGTCCCAATGTTATCTAATCCTTGACCTAACTTTAGAAGCTTCTGTATCTACAAAGTTAAGTCCTCTTAATTTTGCCGTGTCATTTCTGTAACCGTCTGCTTCTGTGCTTCACCGTCTTTTTGAGATGGATATTCACTGTTGTGCACACATTTTGTCTTCACTGACCTAGCACTGTCCGTGTATCATGAAGAGTCAGAGATGATAGTCATGTGATCGTCCATTCATTCCACTACCACTCAGTGTGCACTCCTGTCGTGCCTGGCACTGTTTACTGCTCTGTACACCCAAAGATAATAAAATGTAACGAGTATAGCTATAACTGCTCATGATAAATGTTAACAGAGGTACCTGGCTCTCACAGCATAGAGAAGGGAATGACTCATTTTCCTTTCATTATCTAAGAAGGAAACTTTGGATAAGGGTTTGAGGAATGGAAAGGAGTGTGTCAAACCACAAAAAAAGTGAGCATATGCCAAGTAGAGGTATTAGCATATGTAAAAATAGCCCAGAAACAAAGATAATGGAAGTGTCCTGTATTTTTATTTTCCACTGTGTTATCAAGGCAGAGTCTCCCTAAATTTTAGATTATAGAGTATGTATATGTAGGTCTTGGAGCTGTGAGAGCTATAAATTATGTTTGGAGATCCTAGCCCAAACCACTTGCTTTATAGCATAGAACTTGAGATCCAGAAAAACCAAGAGACTTGCCAGAGGTAACGTGGCTGATCAAAGGCAGAGCAGGGTCTCCCCACTGTCAGTCAGCAGCTCTAACCACACTGACATCCCCAGTGAAATCAGAAGCCTCTTGGTTGTTATCTTTGATACCTTATTTTCTGTCTCTTGTTTGTGAATCCTTAGGAAAGGCTCTGAGGTTTGAAGCTCAGCTCTTGTGAAAACAGGGATGTTATCAGCGTTGATGTAAGCCACAGTTTTGTTTGAGGTGTTCCACTGCATCTTTGATCAGCACTGTTCACTCTACCACATACTTGCCACTGAAGATAATTTTGAGTGGAGGCTTATATCCGGAGCATCCAGAGAAGTGTTTATAGTTAGCTGAAGATGGCTTTAGTCTCGGATCAAGATAAAAGCTCTTTGGAAGAGTGATGATCTGTTCTACTTTTTTTCTAGTGTGGACAAAAATATGTTATGAAGGAAATAAAATTACAGTGTGAGAGAGGTTTTGAGTCTGAGACTCAGGTCCCCATAGACTTCTAATAAATAAAGGAAAGCTGTGTAGAAACATTTACCCTCATCTTTCAGATGAGCAAGGGGAATAGCAGAGGCATCCATTCTCCCCAAGAGGTTTACATTTTCACAGCTACCAGTTCAACAGTTGTAGGGCACAGGGATTACGCTGAGTATCTACAATGCAACTGCCGTATTTCTTAGAATATATAGATATATACCAACTCTACTTTCTTAAATTATAAAAGGTTTTAGGGAGATTTTTTTTTCTTTTCCTTTTATCTGCCCAGGCAGTATGGATTACAGATTTGTCTTTAACAAATCCCATGTCATTTTTAAAAAGACGTCAGCTAACAGTTTTCAATAACAAAGATTTCAAAGAAAGTTTAAAAGGATTATTGGTAAAGTAAAACAGTTTGCAAGTGAAAATGTCCATATTTTAAAATTTCATGTTCAGGAATTTTTGTTGTTATTTCTGTCAGTCTTGCTAGAAATAATAATTGGCATGAATTGAACAGCCATCAAAGATTTTGCATTTTTATTGCAAATAAAATAATTTTTGAGCAAAATGTCTATATGTTTTATTGTTAGTAGTAGTAAGATACACTGGAACATTGTATTGTTTGTGAATTTATTTCCAGCACAAGAAAATTTAAAACAAAATATCTAGTGCTTAGTAGCTGCATCTGATACAAATCTAAAAACATTCTGCTTTTTTAAAATACATTTTAGAGCTATGCTAGGGTCCTTTGAACAAACTGATGGAGAATAAAGTATATGCAGAGAATCTTAATGTGAAGGGGAGAATGAATAGTAGCCGCATGGGAGAATTTAGGTCAGTTACACTGCACATGACTCTCTTGTGACTGAAAATAGTTTTCAAGTAGGGAACAATGTACTCAGCTCCTCCCCTACCCCCAGCAGTGTGGCCGGCTTGTCCTGCCCAGGAAATAACTGTTTCCACCGCCCAAAGTACGGAGAACCCATAACTGACTTCTCCAAGATGTACTTTTTATCTCTATTTGTTTCTCTTTATGAAACCCCAGAGCCACACATTATGTACATTGTAGCCATACTGTACTGCCGATTTCAACACCATCCCTATCCTACTTTCATTTTTTTGGAAAAATACATAAGTACTCTATTTCAAAATCTTTACTTTAAAAAGGGAAAGACAGCATCACTCAGAGGCTTCTGGGCTGTATCTTCCCTGTAGCATCTCTTTTATTACCTTGCCCATCTTCTGTTCTTTTTTTGGTTCTCTTGTTCCATCCTGTTCTGCTTTCTGTCTTAAGATGGGAAAATACACTACCACGTGTAAAATAGATAGCTAGTGGGAACCTCCTGTATAGCGCAGGGAGCTCCACTCCATGCTCTGTGGTGACCTGGATGGGTGGGATGGGTGTGGGGAGGGAGGCTCACGAGGGAGGGGATATATGTGTACATATAACTGATTCACTTCGTTGTACAGCAGAAACTAACACAACATTGTAAAGCAATTATACTCCCATAAAAAAAAAATTTTTTTTAATGGGAATATATCAATAGTAGAGTTGGGCAGAAGTATAAAGGGGAGAGGAAATGGATTTGGGGAGAGGAGTTGTGGGATGTCTTTATGAGTGTGTTTGGTCTTCATTTTTACATGGAAGAGATGAATTTTTAAAAATACGTTTGCACATTCTTTAGGCATATAAGCATCTACTCTATTTCCTTGGTGGAGTCCAGCTTTGAAAATACATGTGACTCAGAGAATAGGCTTACCTAGGTTTGGATGAGTAGTAACCTAAAGGCAAGTACAAGCTCCTTTAAAGAGCCCGTGTTTTCATAGCAGATCAAGGCAAAGCGTGTGTCAGTGCCGCCCTGAAGGACAGGTTTCACAGGAGATGGCAGCAGGGGTGGGCCAGTTTTGATCCGAGCTGCTAAGATACTAGGGCTATAGAAAATCTAAACATGTTCTCTATTTTAAAATTGGGCCGAAGATAAATGCCTGAAGGTGATGGATGCCGCGGACAAGCGGGCTTTTTCCAGCAAGTGGTGTCTTGCTGAGGTCTGTATCCTTGACTTTCCTAACTAAGGCAGCATTGTATTTGCGACTTTTGCTGAATCCCCCAGGAGTGCCCCATGCTGGTCAGTGGCAGGATGTGACTTCAGGCCCTGGCTGACTCCTTTGTCCTGAGACCGTGCTCTTCCATTGGAAAGCAGTGGGCTGTGAGTATCAGATGATGCTGACGACCAGGGGAGCACAGTGGATCTGCCATTCGGAAGACACGTTCTTCCAGCAGTTTGCTCATTTGAATAAAGGGGTGACAGAAGACATAGAATCTTGTTTTTCTTACAGTTGCTATTCCTGCCTTCTAATGTGACCTTTTATTTCAGAACAAGGGAGTTTGTTGTGGCTTTGAAGATAAGGCTTTCCTGGACTCCTTTCTCCTTTTTCCTTTTTCACTTGTGATGGTATTAAGCTACACAACCCTGCGTATGACCCTTTAAATCTAATTTGAATAAGGAAAGCAATAAGCTTAGAACGAATTTGTTTTGTTCTTTCAAAGAGGGAAGGAGCCACGTCCAACTTCTTTTGTATGTATTCCTTATAGCTCCCTCTTCAATAAACATTTCTCAGTGGATACATGTGTGAAAACACACACATGCACACACACACACACACATCCACAAACACATATAAACTAACCAAGAGCTATATTGCAGCCTGTCATTACTGTTTACTAGTACCTTTTCTTCATTTTCCTTGATTTCTCTATTTTTTCTTTTCCGTCGAGAGTCTCCTTATTGTAGCTCTGAAGACTGCCATCTTCTGGCAGTCAAGTGGCCCGTGTGTTCACTGCAACTAGAATGTGACCTTCAACCTTCGTTTCCTTCTCTGTTGTAAAGCACAAGTCTGGTGTGTTTTTGTAAAAGCCCCCAAAAGCAGATTTCCGGTGAAAACAAACTTGTTTATTGAGAGGTGTCAAAGTGCGTGGGCAAAAGAGTTTTATTTCCAGAGAATCTGCCAAATATTTTTTGGTAGGAAACGTTCTCTTTGATGAAAAGGGAAAAAAAAAAAGGAGAAAGGAAGGACACAGTGGAATATTTCAGCATCATTGTGTTTTGAAGAACAATAATATCTGAAAGCTATTGCTAAATTGGCCTTGAAAGTAAAAAGAATTTAATAACTTTATTTTTCATACTTAATGATCACTCATCTTCAAACTGTCACTGTGTGCTGTTCTGTGGCATTTATTGAAAAAATTCATAAGCATATTTTTTAGAGCAGTTTTAGGATTACATAAAAATTGAGCAGAAAGTACAGAATTCACACTTACCCCATCATCCCTCCTCAGAAACAGTTTCTGGTGTTATTAACGTTTTCCATTAGTGTAGTACATTTATTACATTTGATGAGCCAATATTGATGCGTTAGTATCAACTAAAGTCCAGAGTATACATTAGAGTTCATTCTTTGCATTGTATGTCCTATGGGTTTTGTCAAATGTATAAAGGTATGTGTCTACCATTATAGTATCATACAGAATAGTTTCAGACAGTAAAAGTCCTCTGGGCTCCACAGACACATCTCCCCCTCCATCACCCCAGATCCCAGGCAACCACTGATCTTTTTACTGTCTCCACACTTGTGCCTTTTCCAGAATGTCATATAATTGAAATCATTCCGTGTGTAGTCTTTTCAGATGGACTTCTTTCACTTAGTAATAGGCATTTAAGAGAACAGTTCCTCCTTGTCTTTTCATGGCTTGATAACTTGCTGCTTTTTAGTGCTGTATAGTATTTCATTGTCTGAGTAACCACAATTTGTTTATCTGTTCACCTTTTGAAGGACATCTTGATTGCTTCCAATTTTTACAGCTTTGAATGAAGCTGCCATAAACATTTGTGTGTAGCTTTTTGTGTGGGCATAAGTTTTCAGTTCCTTTGCGTAATTACCAAGACGTGTGATTGCTGGATCATGTGGTAAGAAGACTCATCCCTCAGGATCCACGGAGGATGGTTTCCGGGATCTTCCCGCATGTACCAAAATCCTAGGATGCTCAAGTTCTTTATATAAAATGATGTAGCATTTGTGTACAACCTACACACATCCTCCCATATACTCTAAATCATCTCTAGATTACTTCTAATACCTAATGCAATGTAAATGCTGTGTAAATAGTTGTCTGTGAGCTGCCAATTCAAGTTTTCCTTTTTGAAACTTTCTGGAATTATTTTTTTGTAATATTTTTGATCCAAGATAGGTTGAATTCACAGATGCAAAACCCATGGATACAGAAGGCCAATTGTATGTTTATTTCATAAGAAACTGTTAAATTGTCTTCCAGAGTGTCTGTGTCATTTTGCACTTCCACCAGCATGAATGTTTCCCTGGAAGTTCCTTCTTAAATAAGGTCTGAGACTTGTAGCTCTCTCAGTTTTGCTCCCCTGCTGTTACCCAGGAGTCCTTTAATGTGGTAAGGTGGGAGGGAGAGAAGCATCTGTAGTCCTCCGATTAGGTATTAGTGTTTTAGTGAGCCTCTGCCCTTGGGCTGTGACCTTGCCCAGGGCCTCTCTGTTTCCAACACCACCCCTTAGGTGAAACTGAAACTCAGGAGTGGGCTGGAATATTTCCCTTCTTCCAGATCAGTTTAGCCTTGGTAAAATATTTTGCTTGGGGGCAGGTCTTGTTTAGAAGAACAGGATGCTCTGGGTGTATTTCAGAAAGGCTGTATTCCACCACCCCCACCCCCCCACCCCCCCACCCCCCCCCCCCCCCGCCCCCCCATGGAAGCACCGAGGAATTTTTCTCTGATCTTCTCTGTGAGAACCTAGCAGGGCTCTGGCTGGTGAAGCTCACAAAAGTGCAGGGGCCTCCCTAAGACTGGCGCCTCCTGGAGTTTTAAACTCTCGTTAAAACTCAAACTGAGCTTCCAGCAAGCCATCAAGTACAGACAGTTGAGGTTTTCTTCCCGTGGCGCTGGTTCCAGCAGGGTCTCTGCTTCTGCACACTGTGGTTGTCTGTATCTGCCTATCTGTCTCTCCAGTTTGGGGGACACAGGTTCGTCCTGGGACTTCAGTGCTGGTGAATCATAGAAGAGTCGTTCATCTTCAGTCTTCTCAGCTCTTGTTAGAACAGCATGGTGGCTTCTAAGCTCCTTACATGCCAGACCAGAAATGGAAGTCCATTCCATGGTATTGTGATTTTTGTTGAATGAACACTCCTGCTTAAAAGTAATCTGCAAGCACTGTAAAAATTTGTTTTTCAAATGCATGGTATTTCCAATAAAGGGGTTTGTGTGAATATCGTAAAAAGTAATCCAATGATAGTGTCATGACAGTATCATGAGAAGTAACCAAATGACAGCCCACCAGCTCGAAATGTGCTTTATAGCGTTAGCTGTATTTAAAGGATGTTTGGGTTAATAAAACTTCAGAAATTAGCACGCTGGCTCACCCAGGCTTTGGAATGCAGAAGCCCATAATAATGCTTATAAGGTATATATATTCATACATTACACAGTATGCATGTGTCAAACTACATTACGGATCTTCCTCGACTCACGATGGGTTACGTCCCGATAAACCCGTCAGAAGCTGAAAATATCCTAAGTTGAAAATGCATTCAATAGACCTACCCTACGGAACATCGTACTTATTAGCTTAGGCTCGCCTACCTTAAACATACTCGAAACACCCACATTAGCCTACAGTTGGGCAAAATCATCTAGTACGAAGACTGTTTTATAATAAAGTATTGAATATCTCATGTAATTGATTGAATACTGTACTGAAAGTGAAGAGCAGAGTGGTTTTCTGGGTCCAGGATAGTTGTAAGTATATCCCTTGTTGATTCTCGTGATTGAATAGTTGTAAGTATATCCCTTGTTGATTCTCGTGATCACAGGGCTGACCGGGAGCTTAGGCTGCTGCCCTGCCCTGCATCACAAGAGAGGATCAGACCACATATCTCTAGCCTGAGAAAAGATCAAAATTCCAAATTCGAAGCATAGTTTCTGCTGAATGTGTATCACTTTCACACCACTGTAAAGTCGAAAAATCGTTAAGTCGAAACCTATGCAAGTCAGGAACTGTCCATATTTACCTTTATCCCTAATTTTCAATAGAAAGGTAGCTAATCTTACAATTAACTGTCATTTTTCCAAAATTGAAACAACTTTGTAGTTAAGATAGCATGAATTTTGTGCACCCTAATGCGGCAGTGCTCTGGGATTTGTCTTTTGACACCACAGACATTTAGAATTTGAAGGGATCTTTAAAATCACTTAGCGTTTCTCATATTGTACAGATCAAATGTATAAAAGTTACGTTTCTCGTCTAGGATCAAAAAGCTGGGATGTGGAATGACTTATTCTGGACTTGCGGTACGCGGGCCTCCCACTGCTGCGGCCTCTCCCGTTGCGGAGCACAGGCTCCGGACGCGCAGGCTCAGCGGCCATGGCTCACGGGCCCAGCCGCTCCGCGGCATGTGGGATCTTCCCGGACCGGGGCACGAACCCGTGTACACTGCATTGGCAGGCGGACTCCCAACCACTGCGCCACCAGGGAAGCCCTATTCTAGACTTCTTAATGGGATTTTTCAGTCTTGGTCCCGAGACAGACTTAGATCACTTTGCTCTTATTTACTTGATTAGGGGACTGGTGGAGAGTAGAATTTATAGTGTTGACTCTGCAACCCTGAAAGATTTCAAAGCCATATCTGACTCATCGCAAAATGGCTAAATTCTATGCCTAGAATTCGATTCTACTTTTAAAATGTTCAATTTTATTATATTCAAACTATTTGAAAATTTACCCCAAGTTTGGCCAGGTGGTTTAAAAAAGAAAAAAAGAGGTTTAGTTGGAACACATTGGTGCCAACCTGTGTGATCTAATAGGAGCTTATTTAAGAAAATTAACCAGGGTGGTGTTGACTTCCAGAGTAGAGTATTTGGCAATGATTTTGTGGTGTTCAGTAGGGATGCCACTTAACCTGTGGGCACCTCAGTTTTCTCCTCTCTAAAATAGGATAATAGTTTCTATCTCATAGTGTTATAATAATTCAACAAATTAAATGTATACATTACTTAGAAGAATGTCTGGCAGTAGTTTCCTAATTAACGTTAGCTATTATAATTAAAGAGAACAGTGAATCAGACTCTCGGGTTTTGCATTTTTGGTCCTCTTCCATTTAAAACTCTTTCTGAAACCGTCCTGGATGGATGACTGGCCATTTCTGGGTTATCTCTGAAACAGTGCCTTTCATTCACCCATTCTGTGTGGATATCTGTGGGGAGTGGCCATGAGGCAGAAGTATATCTGAGTTTTGGTCACTGATTCTGTGGTCACGCAGGGCAGCAAAGTCCAGTCTTAAAATGCATTGCACACACCCATGTGTCTGTAGGGACTGAACTACCCCCCAAATCGCCAGTTCTGCTAACATTCTGATGTTCGTCTTTTCTGTTAGCATCTTTTTGCATAACGTTAAGTAAACCAGTGTAATTACAGCAGTCACTGAATTGTATGCATGTGACGTGTGTGTGTGTGTGTGTGTGTGTGTGTGTGTGTGTGTGTGTGTCGAGGATCAATTCTAGGTGCATGAGAGGTTATGAAATGGCAATCGTGCAAAGGTAATGAGCCATACATCCAATCGTGACGTGTGAGCCTGGCTGTGCTGTGAGCTCTCATCACGTATAGACCGTTACACTATGTATTATGAAGATAGGGACATTGCTGTTTATGAAATGTGAATATAGGGGCCTCCCTGGTGGCGCGGTGGTTGGGAGTCCGCCTGCCGATGCAGGGGACGCGGGTTCGTGCCCCGGTCGGGGAAGATCCCACATGCCGCGGAGCGGCTGGGCCCGTGAGCCATGGCCGCTGAGCCTGCGCGTCCGGAGCCTGTGCTCCGCAGCGGGAGGCGCCGCAACAGTGAGAGGCCCGCGTACCGCAAAAAAAAAAAAAAAAGTGAATATAGAGTTCCCCAGGACTTCCAGTCCCCACCTATCCGGACGTTTTGAAAGCAGTTAATTTTGTTTGTTTTTATGTTTCATTTTGGCAGAGTGTCTCTGTTTTCTGTCCCTGCTTCTTGAATTGATTTTGTAGAATGATTTGGTGGTTCTGCCAGCCTACACTGCAACTGTCCGGTTCTGCTGACAGTCGATTAAGTGGAAGCCTTTTCTTGAGCTGGAATTCCAAGCAGATGTAGTATGTATTCAGACACCAGTGGCACTCTTCATTCATTTACCTCACGTGCAGCCTTGTGATATTAGGCCTGAATCTGAAGCCAAGAAATCCTGGTCTGTACAAATGACGAGGCAAATGGATCAAAGTTGATTTTCATTCCAAAGTGAAGGCCATGGTGACGGAGCAGTCAGAGGGCCGCCGTGACTCTGGAGGGTGAAACCAGAGAGGGTTCCTTTAGTGGAAACCTGCCTCCTTCTGGGAACCCTAGTGCTCTGGCAAAGCAGACATCGTGGGTCTAGGCAGATAACACCACAGTGCATTTTAAGATACGATCTAGATTCAGGCTTTTAATGGACTGCTGATGTATACTCAGAGTGACCAGGGGCAAAGTTCTCCAGAGATCTCCAGAGATCTGTGGAAACCTGTCTTTCTGGTCAGGACAAAAAGAAAAAAAACAAAGAAAAAGAAAAAGACAACATCTCTGTTTAGAATACAGTTTCGGCCGGTGTTTTACACTTTGCCCTATCACTTAGCAAATGAATTTGGAAACAGGGTTTGAAAGCTGCTTTATAGTTCTCAATGGCAATGGCTTTGAAAATGCATTTCAAATACAACTGCAGTTCCTACACCCAAAACCCAGTACTACAAAGTAGAATAGTAAACTTGCCTCTGGATAAACAACGGTTTCCTAAACTCTGCGGCACTCATTTCTTTAAGGGACCGTCATGCGAAAAGTACTTTGAAGGTGAATGATGCCATTCAAGTATTTTGTTTGGCCCAAATAACTTTTTACAGGAAATATAAAAAAAAATATAGTGATCTGGCATTCAGAGTCAGTAGTGACAGGCCAGGATCACAAGTTACATTGCTGTTCTCATTGTTGTAGGCACAAACAAAAATTAGGCTACGTGTGTGTTTCATGTCTTTTGAGCGCAGATCAACACGGGGCAAATATATTGCTTTGGCTTTGCAGAGAATTAACACACAGATGTAACCCACTGCTTTACATTTTGCAAATCTGGAAAATGTACGTAACACCATGTAACAATCTTGTTTTTGATTTTGTTCTTCTGCATGTTTAATGGGAATGCTGTTTGATGTTGATTCCCATTTTCACGTGGCGTTAGGGAAACGGGCACCCTGACGCGCAGAATTTGCTTTGGATTAGTGATAGTTACCGTAAGGGTGAGCGGACGTCCTGTATTTCTGGTTACCCCGAGACTTAACTCCAAAAGGGATTCTGTCCTTTGATTCAAGCTTTCCTCACTATTTTGTTCAAAATATTTTCCTGCTTCAGACGGTGCAGTAGAAATGCTATAGAGATTTCTCTTCCCCTTGGTGATTTTTATTCTACTTTGTGATGTTCATTACATTTTTTTTTCATGCAGATAATCACAGAATAGACCTGCTCAACAGCTCTCTGCTTTGATCTGGAACTTCGCGCAGCGTTTGCCTCTTAGCTTACTGTCGTCCTAAAGGTCTTTGAACTTCTTCTACATCCCATGCACAGCACACATATACACACACATTTTCACAGGATTTTTGAATCCTGCAGAACTCTGCAAAAGATATCTCTGTCTGCCTTGCCTCTTTGTACAACTAGACAGTTCCCGTGGGCCCGCACGTAAGTAGTCAGCCTAAAACTTAACTCTGACCCTCATGCCTGATCCAAAGTGAATGACGGCAGAGTAGCTCTGTCATTACGACGATCGGCGTCACATCGGCTTCCCTCGGATCCCTGTCCTAATTTGGTTTGGTTTTCTTGTCCAGCCTTCTCGTTCCTTCTATACCACACAGTTTTCGATTTGTCGTAAAAATTCTTTCATTTGGGGTTTCAACCAGGCTATGGGTCATTTCTGGTTGGGGAATTAAGTATTTCTCCTGCGCACCTTCAGCGTCTTGCAGAATGTCAGGTCCATAGGTGTAAAGTCGGGGTTGATCGACGGGTATGTTCAATGAAAATGAAAATAAATGAAGTTCCTTGAGGGCAGGTGCCCTGTCGTGCGTCTTTGATATCGACCTTCCGCTTAGCTTATTGGGAAGCACAGAATTTTTGCTCAGTGTGTGGTGTAAATGGGAGTATGGGGTGGAGAAGAACTAATGGAAACAGACGGAGAGATCAGAGGCTGTAGTGATGGGTAAAGTGCATCTATTCAGTGTGTTACATCTTCATTTGTCAGCTTCCTTTCAATCCTGATGGTTCAATTCTGGACATTTCAAAGCTGCGTGCTCTCTAAGAGCTAGTCTTCTCTGCAAGCCTTTCAGGTGGCAAATATGTTTTTTTTCCATTTCCCTTTTCTCCAATGTTTGTATGAACAATTGTTAAATATATTTCGATAGGCGTTATTTTAGTCTGGACCATTGAGTCACTTCTGTGTATTTTCTCCACTAAAATATTTTGAGGTAATCCCTGACAGTATGCACGCTAGCATACATGATTTGTCTTATTCTCATATTTATTTATAATAGAGAATAATAACTACCATCACATTGTTACTTGTACCAAATGGTCCTCATTCCCCCCATCACCTCCTTTTAATATGTATTTTGCTGTCATAAAATGGGATTAAAATTTCATTACATTGCTTAGGAATATAGTCTTTAGTTGAAATGAGTACTTAAACATTTAAAAATTAGAGTCAGAGGATGAATAGATCAACTTTCCAGCCAAGCCTCATTCACTGAACACCTCTGTGTGCAGATTAACTGGGGAATAGCTTCCTATCTCACGGAATCTGTGCCTGAGTAATTAAAAAAGTTTTATTTGAATAAGAAATAATTTAGGATCTGACAGTTAAATTATACAGCCTAATTATTTATTTAAAACATTATTTAAAACGTGTTAGTACCTTGCAGAGGTATATAAATTCCTACATGTAAACAAAGAAGTAGAAAGATGAGGTTAAAAACGGTGAAGGGGGAAGAGAGCAAAGGGAATTTAATTTAGAAAAATGAGGTGAAGCTGGGTGAGATTCTTACACAGAGTATATATATCGTTAAATTCTATACATTTGTAACCTATAAATTATGTCTAGTTTTTCTAACATCTGACACGAAAGGGATACAGTTACGTGAACACCATTTTCTGCAGGATAAAAACCAAGCCAGAACACGTGTCTTTCTGGTATGTAAGGGAGAAATTTGGCCAGTGGGTCCTCAAAGAACAGGAATTTTAAAAATTGGATGCCAGTATCGTCAACAAGATCCTTCTCATATATCTGGTACAGCGTTAGACTTTGTGTGACTCACGTCCACTCCGGCTGATGGCGCTCCGTCCCGTGCAGGTCTGTGGCCCCAGTGGTATGGTGGTAAGTGTTTAACAGCCAGTTCTCTGGTGACGGTGGGGTAAACCCTTATCTGAAGTGTTTGACCACTTTCACGGTGTATTTCCACAAAGTTCAGTGTCACTGAAGGCGGAGCTGGAGAGACTGCGCACTTGGCCCTCTAGAGGCCGCACCAACGAGCCCCAGTAACCCCCTGGGTGGTGTCCTCACAGCTCTCCCCGGATCTTGGCTTTATCCCAGACTGGATAGAGACTTTTAGAAATGGATGGTTTATTCATCACCCTGAGGAATCAGGCTCTATCAGTACTTATTTTTTTACTAAACCAATTTTTGTTGTTGTTGTTACTATCAAGTTACAGTGATTTTGAATTATACTACTTAATAATTACTTACAATGAAGTTATTCCTTAACACTGGTTAAGAGCACAGCCAGATGATTTAACAATCGGGTGAACCAGAGGTAGACTGGATGCCCATAAATAAAACTGAGAACCCTGAAAATGACCTCTGCCTGAGAAGATTTTACTTTACCTCTGTACTGGTCAAGATACATGATAACTAACATTATATTTGAGCACTTGTTTTGGGCCAGACACAGTTTTTGTTGCTTTACATATATTAACTGGTTTTACTACTGTCAAAATCCTGTGAGCTGGGTACTATTATTATTATTTTCTCTTTTACCACAAGGTCAGACCTAGTGAGTTGTGCCTTTGGGATCTGATCTCAGGTTGCCTGGTTCCATTAGTCCAGCATATTTGAATTTTTGAAAACATATTCTCTGTTTGCTATTGAATATTTGTTGAATAAAGCAAAGGACACAACGGCATTGAAATAAGCTGTTCTTTAAAATGGGCTTAGGAGATGTTTGCTCTCTCCCCTGGGAACCCAGGATTAGGTACAGTGTGTAAGTGTTGGTACAAGTAGAGAGGCAGTCCCTCGAGCTATCTTGAAAAGGTGAGATGTCAAGCGTGGGCTTTGCCTAGTCGTGGGTTATCTGTGTGGCAAAAGCCCAGCCACTCTTCCAGACGATGGACGATTTGTCTCTCCTTAGGACGCCGTCTAACAAAAGTTGTGGTTTATCTTGGACTCCTAAAAGACAGAGTGTTTTACCTGTTAAAGGTCACTGTCTGACGCTCTTGACTTAAAAGTTTATTAGGCTCTCCCAGCCCCCTGCACTGCCTCCTCTGTGCTACCAGTGTTTGGTTTAGTTCCTGATTATCTGTCTGGTTGTGACTGCGTGCCTTGCTGATGCTCAGACAGCAGAGGTAAGGGTTTACTCTTACCCTGGTTAAGTAGAAAATGCCTGAAGTCTAAACTATGTTTGAGACCCAAAGCAATAGAGAGATATGAGACCCTGTGAGTAACGGGGACAGAAATATAGCTGGACTATGAAGGCTGAACTACAGCCGTACAACCGTAGACACCTAATAAGCTTACTTTTCAAGCTGTCTTTGCTCTCAGAAAACAGAAATGTATCACCTTCTTTAATGATTGAAGGAAGAATGGAAATGATGACTTCTGTCCTTCTGAGGCGATGACAACCTGACTCATCATTTCAGATTCACTAGTCTTTAGCCTCTTGGGTTTTACTTGACTTTTTTAGTGCGAAGATAATAGATATTTCTGGGTATTTACTTGAGGGAAACAAAAACACGAATTTGAGAAGATACATGCACCACCATGTTCATTGTAGTATTGTTTACAATAGCCAGATATGGAAGCAACTTAAGTGCCCATCAACAGATGAATGGGGAAAGATTATACATATATATATATATGTATGTATATAGTGGAATGTGTATATATATACACATTTATATATACACACGCATACATATATACACACATATATATTATATATACACATATATATAGTGGAATATTACTCAGCCATAAAAATGAAATCTTGCCATTTGTGACAACATGGATGAACCTAGAGAGTATTATTCTAAGCGAAATAAGTCAGACGGAGAAAGGCAAACACTGTATGATTTCACTTATATGTGGAATCTAAAAAACAAAACAAAAAAGCAGAATCATAGATACAGAGAACAGATTGATGATTGCCAGAGGAAAGAGGGTGAAGGGTGTAAGAGGTGCAAACTTGTAGTTATAAAATAAATAAGCTACAGGGATGTGATGTACAGCAAAAGGCATGTTGTTAATAATAATCTAATAACTTTGTATGAGGACAGGTAGTTACTGGACTTATCATTGTGATCATTGTGTCATGTATGCAAATATCGAATCACTATGTTGTGCACTGAAACTGACATAATACTGTATGTCAACTATATTCCACTACAAAGTTTAAAGGTAAATAGCTACGTGTGACTGGAGTCTACCTTATTAGTGAAGCTCTAGACCAGGCTACCTCTCTGGGAGGAGCGAGGTACATCCTAGGTTGGCAAGGAGAGCCAAGGAGAGTTAATTGGACACGTTTCTGTTACCCAGCTTTCATCGCTGCCAGTGTTGAGTCCAACTGTGAAAAAAGAGGATTATAAACCAACTGGGTTAACATTACTAACTCCCTTTTAATGGTAACCGTGGTAGCACACACTGTACGTCTGCCATGCGTCCAGCAGGCTTCAAAGTTGTGTGGTGTGTTGTAATCAAGAAGGCGATATTACTGTATTAACTAAGAATAATGGCAATTAAGGGAAGCATCAATTAAATTTCTGCCATGTTTCTGCTTTGCAGGCATTTGGCTGCCGTTGTTGTGGTTAGAAAGTTCTTTCTCCTCCACCCTTTGTACTACGTATCTTAAAGTGGATGTAAATTTAGGTTTCTGAAAATGCTATTTCCTGAGCCATTTTCACATCTAGCGCACAAATTATTATTCTCCTAGAATACTTCTCTGTGGAAAATTGTCATGGTACAGTAGAGGTTCCAACACAGTCTATTTATAGGTTTTTCAGGTACAAAAACGATAGAATTCTGGGAACAGTTTGTTGTAGAATAAAATCTCCCTGCCTTTGATATTCTTCTTTACTTGATGGAAATTAGGATTGTAGATACTTAGAATGCATGCCATCTTCCATGGTCAAAGCAGAACCTTCCCATTATTTAACTGTCATGGTGAGGGGATTTCTGTTTTCTTTGGGCATTGTACTGCAGCAGGACAGGACTCATTAGTGGAAGAGACGGGTCACTATCCACATTACTGTATGATTTCATGGGCTCTGGAAAGGCACTCGCGTAAAACTTTTCACAAAAGAGACACTCAGAAACATTTGTGAAATAGGTGAATGAACTAATGCTTTCTAAATATTCCTAGTTTCATGTTGCCTAAATAGAAGAATTTAAATAAGCTGTTTGCAAAACCACCTACTCAAGGAATGTACTAGATGTGCAGAATGAACACATACGGGGAAGCCTGCCAGTTTGACTTTATCTTCTAAGTGCGCTTGAAATCAAACGGTGAAGGACTCTGGAAGGATCGGCCAGAGCAGATGCCCGTGTTTCTTTGCCAGTTCCAAGGAATCTCTGCTAAGGTCAGCTCTTGATAAGAAGAAACAGGGAGTACTAGGTACGACTCAATCTAATAGCACTTGACTATTTAGCTTCTTAGATTGAACAAAAAAAACCACAACAGCTTAACCTTTTTTTAAAAAAATTAATTATTTATTTATGGCTGTGTTGGGTCTTCGTTTCTGTGCGAGGGCTTTCTCCAGTTGTGGCAAGCGGGGGCCACTCTTCATCGCGGTGCGCGGGCCTCTCACTATCGCGGCCTCTCTTGTTGTGGAGCACAGGCTCCAGACGCGCAGGCTCAGTAGTTGTGGCTCACGGGCCTAGTTGCTCCGCGGCATGTGGGATCTTCCCAGACCAGGGCTCGAACCCGTGTCCCCTGCATTGGCAGGCAGATTCTCAACCACTGCGCCACCAGGGAAGCCCTTAACCTTATTTTTTAACACAAAACATGTGCCGAACAGAGATAATTTTAAGATCAGATATGAAATTTATACTACTGGAATTAAAAAGATCTCCCCCTGGTTCAAAAAGTAATTCATTTTTCATTGTGAGCAAATTGAAATGATAGGAAAGCACTAAAAAAACATCAGTATCACTTGTAATAACATCACTCATTGATAAGGACTTTTAAATTTCTGGGTATTTCTTTTGAAAATATTTTATGATATCTGGGAGTATATGAAACGTTGGGTTAGCTGTTCATTTTAGGAGCTGTTTCTTGATTCCTTAGTTGCATGGAAGAAGTTTAACTGAGGGAGAAAAGGTAGCTGGTTTCCTCTCCCCACCCCAATCCCCACATATATACATACCACCAAGTGCAGCCTTCTTGCTAGAATAGGAAAAGCATCTGGTCTTTCTCAGGAAATTATCACTTGTTTTCAAGGATCTTTAGTTAATTTCAATTATTGCCCTTTACTTACTTTAATAGCAATTAATTGGTGGTAATTATTATTATAGTATCAATATTTTTACTTCACTTGATGGGGCATAGGCCCATAACATAACTTTGTGGCAAATGTTTCAAGATTTCAGCAAAAGGAAGGGGTAGCGTCACAATTATAATTCTCCTTTCTTCTATTTAATTGTATCTGCTTTCCTCTGAGGTTAACCCATGTGATTTAGTTCTATATTTGTTATAATAATGCTTTATATAAGATTTAGTGGAATTATCAGAATTTCCTAGTTTAATTTTCTAAAGTCAAACAGTATAGAGAATGTGGAACAAGATGAAGTATATTAGTCAGTTTGAGCTGCCATAACAAAATACCATAAACTGGGTGGCGTACATAACAGGTATTTATTTCTTGCAGTTCTGCAGATTGGAGGTCCAAGGTCAGGGTGCCAACGGATGGCCATCTTCTTCTAGTATTCTCACATGGCAAAGAGAAACAAACCTTCACTCTTCTTTTAAGGGCACTAATCCACTCATGAGGGCTCCACCCTCAGGACCTAATCTCCTTCCACGGGCCCTACCTTCTAACATCATCACATTGGGGCTTAGGATTTCAACACAGGAATTTTGGGGGGACACACAAACATTCAGTCCATGACACAAGGATTCCATGATATTGGAGAAAGGATTACAAAGTTCTGTTCTTCATAGGGCTTATTAAGCTGCAAGTAATATCCTTAGGCATCCTTGCAATTACTAACTTGGAAATGAGATGTGGTTGGAAAAAAACCAGGTATCCTTTTGCTAGGTGCTATGGTAGCACACACCGCTGCAGAGAAACAAGAGGGGAACTTCATTCACTCATTTTATTCATATGTTAATTCATCCATACATTCAGTGATTATTCAAGTGTCTACTGTGTTTCCAGGTATCTTGCTAAAAATCTAGAATATGATGAGAAAACTGAGACTATAAACTTTCTATTTTCCTAAAAAACCTGGTGGGGAGACCATATAACATGCTTGAAAAAAATACTCAGACCTCCGTTCTGCTATTGATTGTGCAATTAAAATCTTGGCTGTCTGGTTAAATCAACATTTTAAAATTTTACCTGAGTGGTCATCATACCTGCTCTCTTAGCCATTCATTTGGAGAAGCAAATGAGGTAATGAATGTACAAGCCTTTGCAGAATATGTATTATAGCACAAATGCTAATTATTATTGGGACTCATTTGAAAATACCTATGAGATTTGCGAGATGCTCGTATATATAATCTTTCATCTTGGAGACATCATTATTTTTGAGTTCTTCAGGTTTAGGAAACATATGAAGATAATACTGAATATTTTTAAATGATTTTCTTCAGTAGAAGTTTTCCCTCTAGTGGTTGCTGTGGAAATCACATGAGGAGTTTCTGTTGGTACACATCAAAATGGAAAAGAAAACAATCAAACTAAAGAGAACTGAAAAGAAAAGAAAACGAAACAAAAAAACATACTCTGAATTATTGAGAAGATGTTAACTGTTTTTTAAAGGCTCTCCACTTGGACTTTTAAAGTTACATGACATTCGGTTTTCGAAAATGAGGAAGAACAATCTTTGCTCCTTTCCTGGTGCCTGGTTGATTTGAATGGAGATGGTGGTTAAGTCATCTTTGGTTTGGAAGAAGCAATAAAGAAGGCTGCCCTCTCCACCTTGTAATGTGCATGAAGACTTGGGACTACAGGTTCTGATCTGCTTCCAGTACAGCAGTGATCTCCAATCTTGGCTTCCTCGCAGGAAGCTGAACAGAAGTTCTGGGTGAGTAAGCATATTTGGTCTTTCTAACAGGTACTTTTAAAGAAATGATTCCAAAAGGTAAAAAAAAAAAATTTCATTTGTTGGGAAGATTGATACATTAAAAAAAATCCAACCTCTAACATGGCCTACCAGGTCACCCGTTATCTCTCCCTTGCCGGCCTCTGCAGCTGTGCACCGTCCTGTTCTCCTCTTTGCCCCCTGTCCCCGTTTTCTGACTGTGCAGTCATCTAATAATTAATTAATTTATGGCTGCGTTGGGTCTCCATTGCTGCGCGCAGGCTTTCTCTAGTTGCAGCGAGCAAGGGCTACTCTTCGTTGCGGTGCGCGGGCTTCTCATTGCGGTGGCTTCTCTTGTTGCAGAGCACGGGCTCTAGGTGCACAGGCTTCAGTAGTTGTGGCTCACGGGCTCTAGAGCGCAGGCTCAGTGGTTGTGGCACATGACCTTAGTTGCTCCGTGGCATAAGGGATCTTCCCGGACCAGGGATTGAACCCGTGTCCCCTGCACTGGCAGGTGGATTCTTAACCACTGCGCCACCAGGGAAATCCCTGTGCTGTCATCTTATGTCCCTCAGACACTGCACGTTTGGACGTGCCATTCCCTATTCTTGGGATGCTCATCATCACATCACTGGCTCCTATAGACTGAAACCTCAGCTACGTCAAAAAGGTTTTCCCTGACCCACCTAACAAAGTAGGCTTTTGACAATTAATCTTTGTCACACCCCCCATTTATTCACCCAGAGCTCTTACCACAATCTGTTTACTTACTAATTTCCTGTCTACATCCCTGCCCAGAATGGAAGCTATGTGAGGCCGGAGATTTGTCTCTCTTATTCACACTTGTATCCCAGAACCAAGAGCAGATGCCTGTTATGGGTTGACACAATGCATAAATGAATGGGAAATGATATTAACATTAACTCATTGGAGTCAATTGCATAAAGCTTTTTCTGAAACATTAGTCTTTGGTGCCCTGTCTTAGTTGAGACTAATTTTTCCGCCTTTGAAACCATTTAACTTCCTAACTTACTTCACATTGAAATAAGGGTTGTAAAAGGTTTGCAATTCTTTACCCAGAAGCTCTATTCCAGAATTACAAAATTGAAACATGGGGGGGAGAAATGTTTAGTGAGCTCTGTTTGTGCTGAATAAGAACATGATGCTTTTATTTCTGTCTGTTATTAAATTCAGCTTGATTCTGACAGCTTGTTTAGTGATATGTTGTTTCTTATATCTGTACAATAAGAAGTCATTTCATAAATTGAAGTTGTTTTTCTGAAACTCACGTTATTCCGTCTTGCTCCGTCTTCCGTAAAGAGATAATTGCTGTTCGCGCTCACATGGTTGGCTTCCTCAGAATCTTTTCCAGCCTCAATAAATGATAAAAAACAAATCAAAACAAAACCTCTTTAAAAATGGCTTGTTTTTTATACCCGTCATCAGTTTTGATTGATGTTCTCTTCTGAAACTGCTTTAAATATTCCTCCTATTCCTGCATGGGTTTTTAGGCTAAAAAATGTACACTGGAGGCCAAGGATTCCGGGTCTGGGAGACTGGGGTGTCTGTACTGCTGTCTCTCAGTGGACTGCCCTGGGAGAGCCTCTGAGACCCGGCACTAGACATGGATCTGGTGGTTGCCTTCTATTCATGTTTGTGTCCTGCTCACGTGAGCCTGTTGCCACATGCAACTAAGAAACAGGTGGTTTTGCTATAAATTAGTAGCAAAAAGGCTAAGACACCAGAAACTGTGAATTTCTTACTTAAATTTTCTGCTCTGTCACTGTCTCCATGCAGCCCCATGAACACAAGGGCGATGTGCACGAGGTTGTATTAGTGCTTGCCTGGTAGTGTGTGTGTATGTTTAAGGTGATATGTTTTAATCTATTGGCAATGAATGATAGGAAGTAGAATAAAGTTAATATGCATTTTATAGATAGCTCTGCTTATTACAAAGGCTCTAAAAATAAACAGATGAAGTGCAACTTATCATTGGCTTATTCAGCCTCTCTCTTTTTGCACTTATGCTTTCCTGCTTTCGTTACCATAGTTACTGGCTTAATCATGATGCACAGAACCATTTCTAATTACAGTAGATGCCAGCACAAAAATTAATTCTTTGCATATCTTAGGCCACAAACAGCTTGTATGTAGCTCGCTTTTTGGCACTTTATTACCATATATTCTGAAACAGACATTTGTACATCATTTTAAAACTGTTATTTTCTGCTATTTGTTATTAAGATGAAAATAAGTCTCTCAAGTGGATTGATGTTAGAACAAGTGACACAGAAGGTTTGGAAGAGAGGACGGTTTATTACAAGTGAGACATCATCAATATTATCCCTAAAATATTAGTTAGTAGCAGTTAATACATATTTAACGTTCTTTTCCCATCAGAAAATATTACTAAAAGGATGTTCATCATTTAGAAACTAAAATTATTAGATTGTGTGACTAAGCAGTTGAGGCAGATACCACTATTTGAGCATTCATATTTTCTAAAAAATGGGCAATTTACCTCAAAATTCCCTCCTAGCTCCTCTTGCAGTTATCCTAATTATATCAATCTAGTTGGAGCAGATAGCACAAAAATTTTATAGGCATTTCTATTCACTTTCATTATTATTTTGCAGCAGAGTAGCAGTTTTAAAATATCAATAAATTATTATCAACAGTAGAGATTTTAGAATATAATTACTTTTATGGACATTTTTCTTGTTAATGTGAAAATGCTGTTATTCTTAACTCAAATGTATTACCCATCTTTTCTGCCTTAGTAAAATGTTTGATAAACCAAAAGGGCATTAGTTTCTCTCACAAAATCACAATATATCTTTTCCCCAAACTTACAGGTAAATGTTTTCTATTCGATTTTTGCTCAAAGTAATTTTTTAAACAGGTTGTTATTATGCTCCCAAATGTATCTGAATCATAGTTACATTGGTTGATACATACATTTTCTAAAGCAATCAACATATGGTGCTTTCATGACTGCTCTGGTTCTAAAACCTCTTCTGTATTTCATAACTGGTAGTCCACCAGGCATGTTCAGTTTCACAGATAAAACCGTTCACAGTCTCACAAACAACATTTCTATCATAAAATAATGAAGGGACTAGTGCACCATCATTGATCTAACCTTGTTTGGCGATCTTTTGCTGCTGTGTTCCTACCTTGACTAGCGTGGGATCTTTAAAGCATGCTTGCATCTTCCCAGAAATAGCATATATAGCCTGGAACCAGGCCCTAGGGTTCCATTTGTGCTTACAGGAAAACCTCTGACTGCCAAACTATAAATGTTTTTCTGCCGGTTAAGACTGAAGCAGATAAATGTAAAATAAAAACAGGAAAGCTTTTCTGCTACAAAGACTAGATTCTTTTTCTTGCTGCTTCTGTTTAAATTGATCATACTCTAGTTCTACGTCAAGATATGTATCCACTCGTAGTTTATTACAAAATAAATGTTAATTTCCAATGGAATTTTTTCTGACTTTTTCCATCTGGTGGACTTATATTACTGTTAATGGACACATGTAATGCATATATTATGTTATTAACTGAAATAGCTTTAAAATTAGTGCACTATTTAGTTTGCCAGTTAAACTGGTAGAGTGGCCTCTCTTTAATTGGGGAAGACATATTTATTGGCTTTTTAATTCGGTATTTTTAACTTGTCTGGCAGCAAATGTAAATCAGTTGGGAAAGCATAAGTCTATTAATTAGCTGAACTGATTTAGGAGAGACAAAAGTCTCTTAATTTGGATAACAGGTTTTCCATCAGGAAGAATACAGATTAAGTTATTCACAATTCTAAATACTCGGAAATGAAATTGTAGACATGAAGATTACTACACGAGCTTGTCTGTTTTTTTTTAAAGGATTATTTGATATTCCTTTGGACTGCAGCAGTTGAGTGCCATTGGCTGTATTTGCTAGAGCCATGTTGGGTCTTCTCAGAATGTATTCTGAATTCAAACCGTAATCCATATGTGACAGACACAATTTAGACTTCTATGCAGTGTACTGTCAATTTGCAATCATAATAAACAGGGTTGACCTTTTTGGGTACAAGCATTTTCAAAACAATTTTAATGAACAAATTTAGAAAATTTGCATATTAAATCACTTAATCTTTTAATATAAAATGATTTGAGAGTAAGCCTGTGGTATAGTAAGATGAAACCCAGACTCTTTGTTATCCATTCATTCACTTGAGGTCACTCACATCTATATAAATAATTGGTTAACAATTTTTAAATTAAATTGGTTGATTGAGAGTCACCTTATTGATCAAACCAGTTACATTATTTGATTTCAGCTTGTGATCTCAGTGGCACTTGTCAATTTAAATGCTGTTTTTCATTGTGAAGATTGGCCCATTCGTTTAGCCTTTGGCTTTGTTCTGAACTTAATGCTTTTATGTGAACAGTTTTCTGATAGGTTACTTTCTTTAGATTTTCACTGAAATTAAATTCAACTCTTCAAAAATAACTTGTTTAAAAAATTCAAGTAAATATGTAATATAAAATGTGACAGTCCCCTTCATAGCCCCACAGTGTTTTCCTCCCCCATTTTGCTCTCCGGTCCATAGGTAATCACTGTTATCAACATGCTTTCGGATTTCTTTCTAAGTATTTATTCAGTGACTTGTTCATTCAATAAGCCAACATTTTAAGTACTGTCATGCAGAGTGTCATATCCATTTGTATGTGTTGGGCACATTCGTATTTTTTATAACATGAATTTGGTCACACTCTATAAGCTGTTCTATAACTTGTTTCTTTACTTTTTATTTTCAGTAACTTTTTCCATAGAGGTACATATAGACACAACTCATTTTCTTTAAAGGCTACATAGACCCATACTAGGTGTGCAAAGTAATGTACTTAATGGACGGGCATATGAATTCATTCCTTTTTGTTTGTTATTTCCCAAAAATGCTGTAATGAAAAGTTTGTCCTTGCGTGCAAGTCAGGATTTCTGTAGATTATCCTTCTAAGAGTAGAATTGCTAAGTCAAGGAAGATGCACATTTATAACTTTGATATTTTGGTAAGTTGCCTCCTGCCACATTTATTTCCATTTTAAATTCCTCTAAAAGCAGATGATGGTTTTGTTGTCCTGTACTCTTGGTGGAGCTGGAAGTCATCAAATCTTAATGATAGGTATATAGTAAAAGATGTCTTTTAATTGAAATTTCTTTGATTTTGAGTCTTTGAATTCAGGGAATATGAATTTATTCAAGTCATGTTTTATTCCTTGTATTTAATATATTTAATGTTTTGTATTTTTCTTCATAAGTAATACATATATATGTATATAGTTCTACTTTGTTGGTATTCAAATGGGAATTTAGAAAATTCTTTATTTCTCTCAGTGAGTATTTCTTTTCTTCTGGCAGTGGTTTTAGAAATCCGAGTCTTCCAATGGCTTTGGGGTGGCTGCAGGGAATACAGAAGACGTACGCCTGGGCAGGCTTTCTTTAATATTGGAGGGAAACTTCCTTTCTGTGCAGTGACGGGTTGTACCTTTGAATGAGTAATTCCTGAGAGTTGTGATAAACAACCGTGGTTGGAAGGGATCTGCCACCTAAGAGGCCAGCGGTGTCGGGGAGGTGAACTGCAGGCTCTTATGTAGCGGTACAGACAGTGGATTCATGCCCCATTGCTGTTGGGCCTCACGGTAAAGGCACATTAATTCCCTCTGCGGTGTCAGTGCTCAGCGCAGAGCCCCACACAGCGGGTAGGTTAGCAGTCATAGCATCAGTGTTAAACTAATCACGAAATCCACGTGGAATTAAATGGGACTGAGAGATTATCATTCCTTTTTAAAATAAACGGGTCTTAATATCCGCTTTGGAAATCTGTGCCTGGTTGTGACCCCTGAGCATGAGATGGGGATTTGAACAGTAATTGAACTTTATCATTATTGTTTTTAAAAATATACACAGAGGGTTAGCTAGCTTAGGTGACAGTCTAAAAACGGGGACTATGCTTTATGGCTAACATAGGCATTATGAAGAAGTTTGTTATACAATTTGTAAATATTCCTGGAGGCATAAATGATAGCTTCAGAGTTATCAACAGAAAGAAAATAAATGTGAGGGTTTTACTGCCCTGCTCTTATGGGAAGGAGTATCTGAAAGCATTTGTGCAAAGGTAATTTCCTTTTTTTGTATTTACTTTTATTGAGCTAGTTAATTTCGAGCAAAACCCCATACATTTTGGAACCAAATGTATATGCCCTCGAACAATATACATTTTGGTGTTCAAGCAGTATCTTCTGAAAATTCTGGTGCCAACATTTATTGAGAGGAATACAGTCTATGTAATTTCTCCTGTATCTTCAGATTTGGGTGATATTTTAGGGCAGTCCAGTCACTACAACTTCAAGTTAACAGCTTAAGTAAACAATTTAGTTTTTACTGTCATAAATTATTTATTTGATCTATAGCCAAAATTTGGCATATCTGTGGTTCCCGAGATTCATGGGTATGACGCTTTTCCTCCTAGGTGTTAATTGATGAGAGTTTGGGAATCACTGGCTTACAAAAGAGAATAAATGCTGTAAAATTAACATTTAAAATAACTTCACGGAGGAAAAATTTACCTGTTAAAATGCACCCATTTCAAGTGTAGCATGACTTCTGGCAAATGTCAGCTGTGTCACCACTACCAGTCCTCAGAAAGATCACTTGTGTCCTCTGCTGGTTATCGCCTGCTCCCTTGTCCCCGGGCAATTGCTGATCTGCTTTTGCCACTGTCGATTAGTTTTGCCTGCTGTAGAATTTACTGTAAGTGAATGTAGCTTTTTCTGTCTGGCTGCTTTCACTCAGCGTAAAGCTTTTGAGATCTGTACATGTCGTTGTAGATATTAAAAGTCCATTTCTTTTATATGCTGACTAGGAACCCATTGCGTGGAATTACAGTTTTTCCACTCACCCATTGATAGACATTTGCGTTATTTCCAGGAGGGGTGTATTAAAAAAAAAAAAAAAAAACTTTTAAGAACATTATGTGCGAGTCTTGGTGTGGACATACGTATTCATTTTCCTTCATTAACTACCTCGCAGCATGATTGCTGGGTCGTATGGCAAGTATACGTTAGCTTTGTAAGAAACGGTGAAACTGTTTTCCGGGGCTCTGCCATTTCACATTCCCACCAGCTGTGCAGGAGACAGTGTGACTCCACATCATCGCTGATACCAGACATTGTCAACCTGTCGTTTTCAGTCGTTCAGAACGTGTGCACTGGTACATCATTATAGTTTCAATTGGAATTTCTCTGAAAACAGATTCTGAGAATCTTCATGAGCTTATTGATCATTTGTTTATTATTATTATAGCTTATTATTAGCTTATTATTATTAGCTTATTATTAGCTTATTAGCTTATTATTATTTTTTGAAGTATCCTATCCTTTGCCCATTTTTCGTGGATTTGGTGGTTTGCTTGTAATTGGGATTTGCATGGAATAGCTTTTCTAATCCTTTACTTTTAACCCTATTTCTTTCTTTATATTTAAAGTGTATGTCTTACAGAGAGCATATAGTTGAGCATTGCTTTTTTTTTACAGTCTGGCATTCCACATTTTATTTGCAGTATTTAGACCTTGACTATTCTTGTAATTGATAGTATAAGTGGGTTTAAGTCCTCCTTGTTATTTATTTTCTATAAGTTTCATCTATTGTTTGTTCATTATTTAATTTTTCCTGACTTCTTTTGGGTTGAGGATTTTTCCTATTCTTCTATTTTGTTTATCAACTATATCATATTTTTAATTTTTAGTAGTTGCTCTATGGTTCACAATTTGCTCTTTAACTTCTTATGGTATAGCTTGATATAATATATATCTTCATGTATAATGTAATAATCTTAAAACAGTGTACCATTTCTACCTTCCTTTCTTTGTCTTATTGTTGTCATACATTTTACTTTTGTATGTATTATAAATCCAGAATACTTCGCTATTATTTTTGTTTTAAACAGTTATCTAATCAAGAAATGTTTTAAAGAGGAGAACGTGCCTTTAAGGTATACTTACCTGTTTATCATTTCTGGTGCTCTTCAGTCCTTTATGTAGACCTGGGTTCTATCTAGTATCATTTTCTTTTTGCTGAAGGGTTTCCTTTACTATTTTATTGTAGTGCCCCTACTAGAAGTAAATTCTCTAAGATTTTGTTTGTTTGAAAAAGTCCTTATTTCACCTTTATTCTTAAAGTATATGTTTCCCTGAACGTAGAGTTTGAGGTTGACAGTTTTTTTTCTCAGCACTTTAAAAATGATGTTCTATTGTCTTTTGGATTGCATAGTGTCTGATGAGAAGTCTGAGATCACATCTTTGTTCCTTTACATGAAATATGTCTTTCTGGTTGTTTTTAAGATTTTCTTTTTTATCATCTGTTTTCAAAATTTGATTATATGCCTTGGTATGATTTTCTTTGTGGGTATACATCTTGAGACTTGTTAAATTCATTGGATCTGAGGATTTAGAATTCTATTAAATTTGGAGACATTTTAGCCATTATTTGTTCAAAATGTTTTTACTGTCTTACACTCTCTTCTTTCTTAGACTCCAATTACATGTATATTAAACTGTCCCAGAAGTCACTGAGATTCGGATCCTTTTTTTTTTTTTGCGGTACGCGGGCCTCTCACTGTTGTGGCCTCTCCCGTTGCGGAGCACAGGCTCCGGACACGCAGGCTCAGCGGCCGTGGCTCACGGGCCCAGCCGCTCCGCGGCATGTGGGATCTTCCCAGACCGGGGCACGAACCCATGTGCCCTGCCTCGGCAGGCGGACTCTCAACCACTGCGCCACCAGGGAAGCCCCGGATCTTTTTTAAGTCTCTCTGTAGTTTAGTTTTCATGTTTTCAGCTCTTCTTTTCTTCATAATAGATGGGGCTATTAGGTCCATCCAAGGCTCATTTTTAAAAATATTATGTTCTTTATTTCTAAAAGTTGCATTTGTCCCTTTTACATCTTTGTGCATTTTAATAATAGCTGATGTAAATTTTTGTTTGCTAATTCCATCGTCTCTGGCACTTATGACTTAAGGGTCTGCTGTGTTGAATGACTTTCCTTCTGGTTTTCATTGTTAGGAATCACTCACTGGATGTCAGAAGTCGTGAGTGTTTGGATTTTGCGTCTTCCATTAAGAGCGCTGAAGTTTGTTTTAGCGGGAAGCTAAGTTACTTGCAGGTCAGCCTGATCTTTCTGGGCTTGCTTTTAAAATTTGTTAAGGTCTATTTACAGTTGTCTTTACTTTAGGGCTGGTTAAGCCCTGGTGCTTAGACATGACCCTTCCAAGGTGTCTACTGATTGCCTTGAGCCTCGACAAGGATTGTCTACTGTGGCTTTTTGAAATTAAAAAACTCTCTGCACTTTGTTCAGCATGTGTCTCCCTGACTGTTGTTCTGTATAGAATAGTGATTTAGAGCAAGACCTCTTAAGCTGATTGCCTGGGCTCCCATCCCACCAGTTGTCATGGGCTTTTGACCCAAGAATGTAACCCCTCTGTCTTAACCTGTTTGGGCTGCTATAACAAAATATCACTAAGAAGGTAGTTTATAAGCAACGGAAGTATATTTCTCACAGTTCTGGAACCTGGAAGTCTGAGATCAAGGTGCCAGCATGGTTGTGTACTGGTGAAGGCTGTCTTCTGAGCTGTAGACTGCCGACTTCTCACTGTGTCCTCACATGGTGGAAGGGTCTAGGGAGCTCTGTGGGATTTCTTTTGTAAGGGCATTAATCCCATTCATGCAGTCTCCACATTTATGACTCAAGCACCTCCTACAGGCCCCACTTCCTAATAGCATCACCTTGGGGTTTAAGATTTCAACTTATGAATTTGGGGGACACACAACCATTCAGACCATAGCACTTTCCATGCTTCAGTTTCTTCATCTGTAAAAATAAGACACATTATGGTACCTACATTACAGGGTTGTTGTGGGTGTTAAATGTATTAAGACACGTAAAGCGCTTAGAATACGGATTGTAAGTGCTCAGTAAGCTTTGAAAACTATTATCAAAACTTTAGTACTCCTATTAAACGTAGAATATTCAAAATTATTTTATTGTACAGGTGTGTTTGTGTGTTTATATAGTGATTCATGTATGTATGTATTGTGTATGTTGGTTATTGAAACCTCAGGCATAGGGTCTGGGTTGGCAGTGGAAGGGGTTAAAAACTGCTAATTTAGGGTTGCCAGTTTTTAAATTTTAGCTATTAAAATAAAAATTGAATTTCCGATAAACAACAATAGTTGTTTAGTATATGTGTGTTACTTACATTTTAAATGTTGCATAGAACGTAATTATCATAGAAAATCATTTGTTATTTATGTGCAATTAAAATTTAGCTAGGCATCTTGTGTTTTATCTGGCATCTGTAACTGCTATCCATGAGCAGAGGAAGGATGAAAGCAATCTTAACCTTTAGACCAACCTAAACTCAGGCTTCAATAGGGGTTCATTAGATAATATTTATTCAATGTTTCTCTCTGCCTCAAGTTCCTCCTCTGTAAAGTGGGCACAAGAATAGTGATTACTGCATAGGATGGCTGTGTGGATTGAGATAGGAGAAATAAGTGGTTAAGTCTGTGCCTGTCTCAATCTAAGTGCCCAGTAAATATTCACTCTGATGTCAATGACTATAATAATGACGATTATACCAAGACAGTGATTACTACTCTTATTGTTTGTTTTCATTGTTGTTTTTGATGGTCTTAAAATTAGATATGATTTTCTGTTTCAAGAATCTGTCAATTTAGCTAGGAAGAGTAAATACCATCACAATAATGGATAATTCATTTATAAAATTCTGTGCCATGCATTGTCCAAATCTCAAATGTTGCACCACACAGTTATTTATCAGAGTATCAACTGTCTAATAATACATCCTACCAGAATTATGTAATATTAACTGAGAAGAAAAAGATCTATGTTTGGGAAATAGTTGTACTGGCTTCGCTCTTTGGTATGTGGGAGGACTGGAATGCCCATTTTATCTGCAGGACAAGTGCCAGGATTCTTGATAGAAGTTTCGAATTATTTGAATAGTTTTTATTCTGAAGAATTCAAAGGGAGTAAAATGAAGTTCAGCGTTAGAGACTCAAAAGAACCTCACCAAGCCCCCCCCCCAAAAAAAAAGATTCTTTTAAAATTTAATTCAGAGTTGAGTATAATTGTCTAAATTTAGCTTGTGAAGTGCATAAAATAAGCTGTATAATACCCAGAATGCTCCTTAGGAAGATGACTTCATGTTGAAACCTTTTTTCAAAAATAACAGAAGACAGGTTTATAAGGTGTTTTTTTTTAAGTTTAGATTTATGCTTTTTGTCGTTGCTACGCTGTGGCTTGTCTGAAAACATCCTTAAAAAGAAGACTGTTTACATGGAGGTAATCTTTACGATGAGCTTCTGTTCTGTTTTTTTTTTTTATTTTGAAACTCCTGGTGCTGTTTTCAATCAGAGGCAAAAAAAAGGCACCGTTTTTACAGGGTGCTTTTATTAATGAGAGAATCTTGCTTCAGCAGAGAGTGACCAAGTGTTGTCTCTGTGTCCATGACGGGGACACCGTTCATCTCTGGAGCGCCCACTGCATGTCCAGCAAAATAAAACAGCTGCTGGCGGGGGGTGGGTGGGCGCGGTTTGTGTGGAAATCGGAAAGAGGAAGGAAGTTGAGATGAAATGACTTGTAGGTTTGCCTTTATCCATAGGGAGTAGGTACGTTCCTTGGGAACAGGGGTGAGACAGACAGGTACACGGCCCTGACATTTACAGGGGAGCACACGCCTTCCTACGTGATGTGAGAGCTCCATTATACTCCGCACTCAGTGTGTCTACCTCCCAGGTACAGTGATCACATTCTGCTTTATAATTTAATGGTTTAAATACTTCTGTCTCTGGCTAAAGTGGATGCACGAGACGTGAGTAGCCTAGTTTTGTCTGTATTTACATCTGTTGCATGAACTAATAAGGTGATGTACACAGGCCCAAGGCTCTGTACACATTTTTTTGAGAATTGATGGGTCATGATAGCTGAAAGGGGAAAAATAAACAACTATGTTGACTCCTGAATACTCCGTACTCCACGTGTGTGGGTTCCCCCTAAACCAAGCCGCTCTGGCACTACCTGCCTGCAGTTAATGCCACGTGCCGCAGTCCCAGAAACCTGCACCCCACCTCTTACACTGATACATGCCCCATCAACAGATGTGTTCCAGGACAACTGTACAAATGCAGAAGAGTACTATTTTATTGTATTTTAGTAACCGAGTTTATCTTTGTTTAACCCAGAGTCCTACCAATAGGGACATGCATTTCAGAAAACAGCCACGGTGCAGTGGACCCTCTTAGAAGAGCCCACAAGAGCCCTCCTGGCTTCTGGAGGCATGAGCTAATGAGATTTCATGATGAGACTGAGCTTCTTTTGACTGAGATAGGTGATTTCAGGCATATAAAAATGTCCCTTTTTGTTTATGAAAGCGTTCTAAATACAGAAAAGAAATCCTTGGTGTTTAGAAATTGAAGCCTGCTCTTGTGCCGCGTGTCACAGAGCTGTCATCTTTGACTTTCGTGGCTATTTCTGGGAAGGCTGTTGCTTGGAAAATTTTGTTTATTTATTTTACTTAATCACAGGCCTGAAACTATTGAGAGCTAATGTATGTTTATTTATTCCACATAAGCCTTCGACTTCCAGCGTGAGGCAGCCCTATTCATGACTCACTTCGGCATTGGCCCCCTAGTAAAGAAGGTGCTCCTGGGAAATGTCTATTGTAGAGATGCCTGATAAGATGTATTGTCAGACAGCCCCACCCACCAGAATGAACCAAGGACATAACTAATTAATTAGTGTTTCCCTTAGAGCTTCGTTATTTTAATTTTGAGAGTTTGATGTTAAATAGAAATTGCTATTCTAAATCGGAGTTCTTTGGTCAGATTGCGCTATGACAATGAGTATATTGAAATGTGATGAATGGGAGTTAAATATGCTTATTCATATTCTCTCTTGCATATGATAACTCAAACAGGGAAAAACCCTGACTTTTTTTTTTTTTTTTTTTTTGGCGGTACGCGGGCCTCTCGCTGTTGGGGCCTCTCCCGTGGCGGAGCACAGGCTCCGGACGCGCAGGCTCAGCGGCCATGGCTCACGGGCCCAGCCGCTCCGCGGCATGTGGGATCTTCCCGGACCGGGGCACGAACCCGCGTCCCCCGCATCGGCAGGCGGACTCCCAACCACTGCGCCACCAGGGAAGCCCTCCACGCCTCTTTTGTGCCAAGCTTTTTTGAATGAATTTTTAAATTTTAATGTTTATTTTTGGGTGGGGGAAGTCATAGTGGAGTGGGGAGTAATTTCCCAGTCTCCTAAACTTGTAATACTTGTTATCAAATCATATATCCAGGCACTGCATGTGGACAAACAGATAAAGAGAAAAAAGCTGGATGATTTTCCCAGGTTAGGGATTATGTCACCAGAGCAAGACTTTTCCAATATATACATTTTTTTTTTAGAATAACACCTTCCAAACTGTATTATTTCATTCCATTTATTCCAGCGTTCTTGTCCCAAGTCACCGTCATGTTGTTGAGGAAGCTTATATCATTAAAGGGCATATTGTAGACTTCTGTGCAAAACCTGAGTCTTCCCAAGCCTTCAGGATTCAGAAGGGAAGAGTTTGCTCACTTCAGGACACTCATTTTATGAAGCAAAATGTAAATTTATGAAAAAAGGAGAAACTCTTCTGTTTTCTGAATAATCTGTCTTCTCTTGAGGAAGGACTGTCGTTACACATCCTCCTTAAAAACGAGGACAACAAACTTCCTAAAGAGAATAATCCTTCCGCAAGCGAATTAACCTCAAGGAAACAAGTAGGTAGAAAAAAAGATTTGCTAGCATGAGATGAGTTATACCTTTTTCCTTAATCAGTGCCTCTCCTGTTGCGGAGCACAGGCTCAGCAGCCCTGGCTGACGGGCCAGCCGCTCCGCGGCATGTGGGAGCTTCCCGGACCGGGGCACGAACCCGTGTCCCCTGCATCGGCAGGCGGACTCTCAACCACTGCGCCACCAGGGAAGCCCCCAGTACAGTTTATTATATGGTTATTAAATTTGAAATTAGTACTCCTTCAACTGGCATTTCTCTGTAAACCATAATATTTTGAATTGTTGGTATCCTCTCTATAAATGAGGTTCTCATAAACTCAGAGAAAATTTGGCTAAATGAAAAATATTCTTAATTAAATATTCTCATATTATAAAATAATAAACATGTCAGGTCAGCTGTTTTCACAAATACTGTCTTTGTGCCTCAATTCAGAGTAATTTTCTTGGACAAATATATAAAAATTTGTCAAATAAGTTGATTCTTTCAAATGTTTTATCAAATTTAGATACCATGTAATTGTAGGTCGTCTCAATCTTATTTTGATCTCATATACAATACAGAGTTATCCAGTAAAATATAGGGGCTTTATTAAAAGATTCTTCCAGAAGCCAAGCTATTCCTAAACACAGAGAATTTAAAAATTAAATCTTGCAGTCCATTTTGATCTCGCATTGTCCAACTTGTTCACTTCTTGTCTTGCTCTTGTCTATTTTTTTCTGTTCCATTTTATTCTCAGTAACTGCAATTGACCTGAAGCTTCAAAAGCCAACATTTTTGGCACTCCATTTTCTGAATATTTTGAAAAAGCATTCAGAATTTAGAGATATACATTCAAAATTTAGGGAACTATATAAACGCACACAAATATACATAAACACACGTAACTTTTGACAACTACAGCTGTATTTTCATTAGTACAATATTGAACTAGAAACTAGGTTGGATATAATTATGAATTATAATTCATTTCAACCAATTGCAAATACGTTTCTTAGGAATACTGTTTTCATTCAAAAGCTGTGCTCCAACAAAACTTGTATTCACATTATTACCATAAAAACAATTCTTTTTTGTCAACAGTGAACTTTCTAACAACAGTAGTATTTACCATAATGTTACATGTTTCGGTTTCAACAGAATGAGCTTCTTAAAGCTTTGTCCCAAATATATTAAATTAGATTTTAAAATTAAAATCAGTCTGGGAATTAAATTTAACTGAGTTTCATTTTTGTGCTTTTCTTTTTGAAGCATTTATGACACAGGATAATTTAACTCTGAAGTTCATTTGCTAAATGAACAACATACTAATAGCTTTTCCTATGTGCACAAGATAATACACAAAATTAATCTAGAAGTCAGGCATCTGATGTACTTGCAGTCATGCTTCGCGGAGTGAAGTGTAAACACCTCCTCTGCAGCTTCTCATCCTAAATCACTGTGCTCAGGTCCAGGCTTCTTAACATAACTGCTGCCTTTTAAACAGTTACTCTTCCTCAGCAGATTGGTGTCTTCTGATTTTCACGTGGTCAGACATATTACCGTGACTCTCAGTGGACAAACATTTTGAAAAGTTACACAGTTATCCTCAACTTCTTCGAGACATGGAAATTTGGTACTTAGTATTTTCATTGAACGTGGCCTTTAGCTAATTAATGGCAAAATGGTTCATTGCAAAAGGAGAAGCTTTTCCAGAATAAGCTATATAAATAACTGTAGGTTTAATGACTCAACCACTGTAGCCCGAGTGTTGGGACGCCTCTTGGTGTGTTCTCAGGAGAAACTGCTCAGGCTCTGCTTCCTCCTCCCTTTCCCATCCATGTAACCTACAACTTCTCAGAAATCTGTCTGGCTGGTGGCCCGATAGCTCGATCCCTCTCACAGTCTTTAACAAGGGCCACCGCACGTCTGGTCAGGACAGCACGCGACCCAAGTGGCAGCTGCATCAGATTACTTCCACCCCACCCTCCCCGCGACTCGGTCTGCCCCTACCCCTGGCATTGGGTGTGCTGCATTTGAGCTTTGGTCGTACTGCATGCTGTCTTTGTCAGGAGGATTCAGTCGTATTTCATTTGGAGAGGGTCATCGGTAGAGACAGTGTCTGAAGGAGGTACTAGTTTTCTTTAGATGTAACCATGTTTTAAAATGAGACAGCTGTTTGCTGCACAGCGCGCCATATGCTGCTGCATACGGCAGGACCAGAAGCAGGAAGTGCACAGTAGAGGACTACCCGATCCATCCTGGCTTATTTGAGTGCAGTTACTAATAGTGACCGTTGATTTGAAAAGAAAAATGCCAGGGCAGAGATGGAAGTAGAGCATACCAGGCGAACCTAGATGGCTCCCACAGACTGGGAATTATGACCCTTGTTCACCCTCGTGCTCGTCATCTTGTGGCAGCAGGATGGCTGCTGCGCTGACGGCCATGGACTCCATTCAGAAGCAGCAAGGTGAGCGGGGTGTGGGGAGGGAGACAGGGACGTATAGGAAGTACCTTCCTTGGAACCTTCCTCACGCCCAGCTCACTCCTCTGTTCAGGCGGCAGGTGTCCGCTCCCTTCTCACTGTTGAATGTGTGTTCCTCTCTGAGGCAGCTCATGGCCGGAACTTGGATGCTTAACTGCAGTGTTCTTCCCCGTACACATCCCCACAGCTCTCTTCCTTCGGAGTAAAGTGTTCTTCTAAAGAAAGAATGTTCTCACATTATTAATCTTTTCAGTTGTATGGTGTATAAAAATTATTCACACTACCAAATGTCAGGAACTCTAAAGCCTGCCTTTGACAACACGTGTAAGATCTGTTTAGCTCAGGTATTGCTAGAGATTCAACACATTTTTCTACAGAAAGATATTTATAAATCGGTGATATGGATAATAACAGAGTATCTAGGAACTGATGCTATTATTATAATATCTTAGATAAATGACTAGTGCGGACTGCATTGTAATTCAACAATATTGAGATAAAGATGAGCTCAAAAGTGCACTGATTAAATTATAGGGCAGCAGTATTTTGGGGAACAGTGATGTGCTTTCCATTTATAATTGCTAAATCAGTATCCCTTTCCATCCAAAAAATGAATAAAATAAAGCAAAAGAAAATTAAAAGGATGGTTATAATCAGTTAGATTTTATGTTAGGTTGATTTAAAATGACTAGTAATTAGGGATTTTGCTTAAGGGTTTACAAAAATTGTATGATGTAAGTATTACTAATGCGGACACTCCAGTAGGTAAATGCAAAATCCCACCTCAACAGCAACACAAAACAAAGGGTAAGAAACCTGATGTAGCAAACAATGATAGGTCATGATCAGATACGAATATGTTCTGTACAGTAAAATCTGTCCCCTTCTATTCTTCCATAAAAAAACTGAATTTCCAGAAGGTGTGAAACTCACTGCATACCCCAAATTAGGTCCACATGGTACTTTCTCAGGAGTTCCTTGATGATTTAGGTATTTCCTGGTCTTTAACAGGTTATGGAATATTTCATCTTCTTTGTATCCCATTTTTTCATTAGGAACAGCAGTCCTTGACTTTTTGGTAGGATAGAGCGTGGACGTCCTGGGAGAATCTGATTAAAATATTGAAGTTCTCCTCTCCACGTGTGAACAAAATTTCATTTTAATCATAGGCAGTTTACAGGTTTTGGAAGGCATCTGTGAACCGTGGAATGCAGATTAAAATCCTAGCACATTGCCTGGCTAGTTAACCAAATGAATCTATGATCTGTTTGCACATTCCTTTCTTCTTTTTTTTAAGGAAAGAAATTAGTCATGGTTGTGTATTGTAAGTGTTCTTTTTAAAGGATGGTTTTAATTTAACCATGTTTATGATATAAAGTTAGCATAGTCTGAATGGAATCTGTGCCTGCATATCTTGGATGATTTGCAGTGTGTGTTTAATCTTAAGATTTTTTTCCTAATACGTAGTTTTGCTATCTCATGGCATTTGCAGAGTAATTGCTTTATCTTTTACAACTCTTGCTTTAGCAATATTGCAGAACCATTTTCACATAAAGTAACTAGTGTATCTCAACTAGGAAACAGACACTCATCTCAGAATTAGCAATAATTTCCAATTATCCCTGCCTTATCTTACCATCTTCTCCCAGGATACTCATGTGGCCCTTAAGGAGAACCTTCCTGGGGATATTTATGGAGAGAGATGATTTTTGATACAGTAGCTATGAAATGTTTTCAGGCATTTCATGATTAAACTACAAAAGCTGTTTTGTTGTAGACGTGTGACGGAAGTACTACTGTAGTGCCGTGCGGCTGAATTTTTATATTTTTATTAAGCATGAATAACCACAAGGGCCCACATGAGGGAAGGTTGTTTGACAAGAAAAGCCAATTGTTAAAGCGTAAAAGCTACAAACTAGATTGGTCCATCCTGCATCTGTTTGATGCCGATAATATGCTTTGAACCTCATCATTGCAACAGCTCTACCCAAGACTCTACACCAAACAGAAGTCTCTCTAAGAAACTCCTTTCCTCAACTTTCCAGTGTGTGTCCAATTGATAGACGTCATGCATGTATTTGTAGCCTTTTAATTCCTTCTCTTGATGTGTCCACCTATCATTTCTTAACTATGTTTTCAGCTTTACTGAGGTATAATTGACAGATAAAGTTGTAAGATAGTTACAGTGTAGATCATGGTGGCTTACTTTGTGTCCATACTGTGAAGGGATTCCCTCCGTCTAGTTAATTAACACACCCATAACCTCACCTGTTACTCACGTGAACATACTACGAGTGGAGACCAGGCTCTGTCTGGTAAACAGTAAACCTTTAAAGTTTACTTCACTTTCAATGAGACTTTAACTCATGACCAGAGATGGCCAGATGTGAGAAGACAAAAGGAGAATGTGTGAAAGAAGCCTGTCTCTGCTACACGGCATCCTTCAGAGGGGTCTGGACGAGAGAGAGGTCTGAACCAGAGGGGGTGTGCGCTCTTTTACACAGAGGACGCGCCGTAATCTGGATACACGAGGAGATTCCTGGAACTGGATAGCTATCCCTTCCCTTACAGGGAAGTTCTGAGGTAACAGCAAGGTTCCAAACTGAACTGGATCTCTGCTCAGCTACACGGAGCAGCTCACCATCCTTAACTGGTCTGGCAGTGTAACCAGTGCCACATAGGCTGGGAAATGTGGTCTTTTAGTAGTGTGCTGATTCTAAGTGGGAGTCATCATTTGAAAGAAAAGGAGAGAATGTGTGTTTGGTAGCAATTAGCAGTCATGGCTCATCTATTGATTATGCCTTTTTTTTTTTTGCGGTACGCGGGCCTCTCACTGTTGTGGCCTCTCCCGTTGCGGAGCACAGGCTCAGCGGCCATGGCTCACGGGCCCAGCCGCTCCGCGGCATGTGGGATCCTCCCGGACCAGGACACGAACCCGTGTCCCCTGCCTCGGCAGGCGGACTCTCAACCACTGCGCCACCAGGGAATTCCCTGATTATGCCTTTTTATCAAAGATGAAAACTTGGGCCCAATTCTTCTTTATTTACCCTTATGTACTATTAAGTAGAAGCCCGCTCAGAAGTCTCAGGCAGACTTCACTGATGCTTCTAATTAGGGTGAGTTTTGTTGGTGGTTAAAAAAATAAAAAGACCTGCTGTTTTTAAGTTAAAAGTGTTTGGGTGAAAGTGTCAATTGCTATTTATAGCTTATTCTGACTCAGTCTCTTTTTGTACGTGGGTCTTACGCTGTCATGAAGGTGAAACCTAGATTTGAGGATCACGTAGACATCATAAGTAACTTTTATGATGCACAAAATGTTTAGAAGTTCCTCACCAGAAAGCCATTACATGTAATTAGACTGCCAGAGACCTCATTCTTACAAGACAGATCACTAGAAGAGTTGAATTTTTAAAATAAGTGGTGGGCAACAGTCCTAAGCAGATATTTTAATTAACTATACAGTTATTTTTAGATGTACTACAAGTGTACCCCACCATATCCTAAGTATAAAAGGTGATCTTTCCACCTTCCCCAGTTTCAGATCAGTTTATTAGTATGCTCAGTTTTGCTTCAGAACATAAGGCTATAAAATCAACAAATATGAAAAAGGTCTTTGCCTTATTATTCTAAGATAGCTTATAAAATAATAAGACAGATACATCTCAAGTAAAAACTAACAAAGGACATAAATAGATAATTCAAAAAAGAATGGGGATAGACGTGGAATAATTCTTTCTTATTAATTTCAAAGCTATACTAGATAAATGATGTGCTGGAGCTTAACAAATTGCTGATTTAAAAATATACATTTCTGTATATTTCACATATTACATTATAGACGTATTTTTTGAAAAAAATTAGGAAACACAGTATGCAGCTTTCTCAGTAAACTCTGGGAAACCAAGTTAAGAATCTTTCAGTCCAAACTCTTGGGTTAAGGAAATGCTGTCTTTAGTTACAAGCATTCTGTTAACTCTTGCTAAACTTTCTTCCCTGTGGAAATGGTCAACAGTAATTTAAGACATTTTTTTCAGAATTTGTGTAACATCAGCATTTTTGGTTAAAGACAGGAGCCATGCCTATACCTTCTTGATATACACTAACGTTTCTTCAGAAACCGTTGAAGTATTATCTCCCTTTTTTTCCCTATTTAAACATTTTTCTTCTTGATTCTGTTTTTTTATAAAAAAACTTCTTCCACACGTAACTCAACAGCTGCTGCTCCCAGCACCAGTTTCATTACATAAGCAAAACTTTGACTTTCTTAAAAACTGACAGATTCCCAGCTTACATCCTATAGTTTGTCCAGTGTTTTAGAGAAAATTCAGAGCTTGCACATATGATTATCATCAAGTTTGTGTGAAATATCTCTTCATTGTAAAGTTTCTCTTTTTCTTTTTTCCATTTTCAGTGTCAGGGTTTTAAATTGCATATGCAAAATATGCCCCCATAAACTCTTCATTGTGAGAATATAATATGTTAGAAAAAGAATTATTATAATTTACTTTTTTACCTGGTGGGATTTATTACTAAAGCATTTTCTTTTCAGTGAAGTTTAAAATGAGATAGCTGTTTTGAGTTTCATGAAATAAAGAACTAGGGGAAAAAGGATCCAATTTTTTAAAAATTACAATAATAGTATATAATTCCTTACAAATTACCCACTTGTAAGGCTACTTTGTTGTCTTTCTGTGTTGTGTTGTTTAGAAAGCTTTCCTCTCCTTGGGTTGAGGTATCTTGAACCATTTGGTATTATTTTTCCATTGCTTTTTTTCCCTGTTTTTTTTGTACCAACTCATTTCTCCCACATATTAGAGTTTTTAACTCTAATATTATTAGATATAAAGTCTAATACAATATTAACTCTAATATAATATTAAAAACTCACAGTTTTTAACCTGTTGTCCCTGAATTATATATATCATGATTCTTCCCCCCTTGTGTACTTTATAAATTTTGTATCAAGGAGGACGAATGAAACAGAAACATCTGATCAGCAGATTTTTAATAGCTGCCCACACTCTTATGATCTCATACGGGGAGAGATAAAGTCTTGTCAGCCTTTTTTGTATTTCTTTGTTCTTGTTAGAATTACATGTATGCTACCTTTCTTTGGTCGGTGTTCGTTTGCTGTCTCAAGCCCTGCCATTTCATTGTTTTGCGTATTTAGAGCTGATGTTTCATTTCTTACAACATGCAATCAACAACAGCTGCTTCTAGCAGGGCCCTACAGTGCAGGGGCCCTAAGGGCAGTGCTGAGGGGAGGAGGTGACTCATTTATGGGGGGATTAAAATGAGGAGGGCATCTTAAATGTTAGGACCCCTACAGATAAATGTGATCGATCTTGTGGAGGGCAGCCTGTAAGAAGCTGCCTGTGATCCAATCACTTGTTTTAGCTGGGAGATGACTCCCTCCGCCCCCTGCCCAGGGAAAGGTAAACAGTCAGGTGATCCTGTCTAATTTCCTGGCTTAGTGGACTCCTGCAGACTAGTGATATTTGCCAGGAGAAGGAGACTGTTATCTCTTCAGCAGGAATGCTTTTAGCAGGATGTCCTTGGCTAAAGGATTGCCTGTATTGCAATAGGAAGTAAACCCTAGGTCTGTGGATTCACGAGGCAGGAAAAAGTCTGTCAACCACCAAACACTTTGGGGTATAGAATAAAGATACATCATAACTTAGAAATTCCCTTCAATGTGTGTAACAACCTGTAACGCGTCTCCTCCACTCACCCGGTATTCTGGGCCAGAGAAAACACGTCCAGTGCAGGAAGGCGGGACCTGGGGAGCCACATGGGGTGTCCCAGTCTTCTTTAGCTGAGCCCCTTGATTGCTCTTATCCTTAAAATTATTAGTAAAACTTGATACTGGGAAAGAACTCTGATTTAGGGAGTCTGATTTGACAGTTTGAAAGTGTGGGCTCCTTTAGATTATTACGTTTTCCCTCATGGTGTGTACACTTTCTAGACCACCTTCCTGGGTTATTTTCTGTCTCAGGGCTGCTCCTGATGTGATATCAAATGAGGGAAGCAACATAAAGCACAAGATCAGTACCGGAGTCAAGGGAGTGATGCTCGGGGCCCCTGGGTGATATGATCCGTGGCTTTCTCAGGCTCTTATAACTTTCCTCTAAAATGGCAGGCACAGGAAGAAGACAATGTTCTAAACGATTTGAAAGAAAAACTTAAAAATTTGCCAGAAAATGGGGTAGTTTTGGTTTACTTCCAAAGCTGATGGGATTAAGTGGCCTGTATATGTTACATCCCTGGAGCCACCCTTTCCGCTGTCTGTTTTGTGGAAAAGAGAGTCAGGGAATGCAATAAACAGAAAATTAGATTTTCT